>NW_011495086.1:204819-205169 GCF_000754665.1 Bison bison bison
TCTCAGTTATAAGATAGATAATCATAAGGATATAATGTACAGCATGGTGACTATAGTTAATAATACTGTATTGTATATTTGACAGTTGCTAAGGCAACTTTTTCCTAGGTTTGCTCTTAATAAGAGATGTAAAAGGTTTTTCCTTATCTTCTAAGTAATCTCCTTAGAAGGCACAGATTCTATATCTTATCAGAATAATATCCTGTGCTCTTTGTTGATTTATCGCGTCTTTTATTTGTAAGAGAACTGAGCAGTCTTACTTCTAAAAGAGATCATTGTTTTCATGCTTACTTCTAAAAGAGATCATTGTTTTCATGCTTACACATGCAGTTAATGTTTTAAAGAAAAAA
>NW_011495086.1:205269-205714 GCF_000754665.1 Bison bison bison
TCTTGGGGTCGCAAAGAGTCGTATATGACTGAAAAACTGAACTGAACTGAACTGAAGTGAATATAACATTGTAAATCAATTACATTTCAATAAAAATATATTGAAAAATGAAAGCCTTTGACTGTGTGGATCACAATAAAGTGTGGAAAGTTTTTAAAAAGAGATGGGAATACCAGACCACCTTACCTGTCTCCTGTGAAACCTGTATGTGGGGTCAAGAACCAACAGTTAGAACCTGACAAGGAACAATGGACTGGTTCAAAATTGTGAATGGCATACAAGGCTGTATATGGTCATCCTGATTTAGTATAACTTTTATGCTGAGTACATCATGTGAAATGCTAGGCTGGATATAACACAAGCTGGAATCAAGAACACCAGGAGAAATACCAACAATCTCAGATATGCAGATGATACCACTTTAATGGCAGAAAGCGAAGAGGAA
>NW_011495086.1:205814-207261 GCF_000754665.1 Bison bison bison
GAGGGATTGGGGGCAGGAGGAGAAGGGGACAACAGAGTATGAGATGGCTGGATGGCATCACTGACTCGATGGACGTGGGTTTGAGTGAAGTCCGGGAGTTGGTGATGGACAAGGAACCCTGGCGTGCTGCAATTCTTAGGGTCGCAAAGAGTTGTATACGACTGAAAAACTGAACTGAACTGAACTGAACTGAATATAACATTGTAAATCAATTACATTTCAATAAAAATATATTGAAAAATGAAAGCCTTTGACTGTGTGGATCACAATAAAGTGTGGAAAATTTTTAAAAAGAGATGGGAATACCAGACCACCTTACCTGTCTCCTGTGAAACCTGTATGTGGCTCAGAAACAACAGTTAGAACCTGACAAGGAACAATGGACTGGTTCAAAATTGTGAATGGCATACAAGGCTGTATATGGTCATCCTGATTTAGTATAACTTTTATGCTGAGTACATCATGTGAAATGCTAGGCTGGATATAACACAAGCTGGAATCAAGAACACCAGGAGAAATACCAACAATCTCAGATATGCAGATGATACCACTTTAATGGCAGAAAGCGAAGAGGAACTAAAGAGCCTCTTGATGAAAGTGAAAGAGCAGAGTGAAAAAGCTGTCTTAAAACCCTGAAAAACTAAGATCACGGCATCTGGTCCCATCCCTTCTTGGCAAATAGATGGGAAAAACGTAGAAACAATGACAGTTTATTTTCTTGGGCTCCAAAATACTGCAGACGGTGACAGCAGCCATGAAATTAAAAGACGCTTGCTCCTTGGAAGAAAAGCTGTGAGAAACCTAGACAGCATATTAAAAATCAGACACATCACTTTGCCGACAAAGGTCCATCTAGTCAAAGCTATGGTTTTTCCAGTAGTCTCATGCGGATGTGAGAGTTGCACCATAAAGTGGGGTGAGCACTGAAGAACTGATGGTTTCAAATTGTGATGATTTCCAGTCCCTTGGACAGCAAGGTGATCAAACCAGTCAATCCAAAAGGAAATCAACCCTGAATATTCACTGAATGGACCAATGCTGAAGCTAAAGCTCCAATACTTTGGCCACCTGATGTGAAGAGCTGACTCATTGGACAAGATCCTGATGCTGGGAAAAATTGAGGGCAAGAGGAGAAGGGAACAGCAGAGGATGAGATGGTTAGATAGCATCACTCATTCAATGAAAGCTCAATAGTGGTGGCACATGGGCTTAGCTGCTCAGTGGCATGTGGGATCTTCTGGGATCAGGGACTGAACCTAAGTCTCCTGAACTGGCAGGCAAATTCTTTACCACTGAGTCATGAGGGAAACCCTCATCTACTTTTGGGTTTCTCAGGTGGTGCTAGTGGTAAAGAACCCGAGTGCCAAAGCAGGAGATGTAAGAGATGGGGGTTCGATCCCTCCTTGGTCGGGAAGATCCCCTGAAGGAGGGCATGGCAGCCCACTCC
>NW_011495086.1:207361-208482 GCF_000754665.1 Bison bison bison
ACACACACACACACATCAGCATGTTTATGTGAAACAATGAATGTGTTGGTGCACGCATGTGAATGTATGTGTTTTTGAATTTGAGTTTGAGGGCAAATCAGTGTGTGTTTAGTTAGTGTGTGAGAATGTGTATGTATGTCAACATATCTCTGTGTGACATTGTATGTGTGAGCATGTTCATGGTGAGAGTGTTTTCCTAGGTGTAAATGTGTGTGCTTAAAATGAATATTTAAGTGTGTTCACCTGTATAAATGAATTTGTAGGCATGTGAATGCATATTAGCATAATAGTGAGTAGTTGGGGTAAATGTGTTTTTTGTGTGATCTTGTTTATGTGTGAATACATTTGAGTAAGGTTATTTGTGAGCATATATGTGGGAGTACATTCAATGTTTTTTTATTTTTTAAATTAGTTACTTGGAGGATAATTATTTACAATATCGTGATGGGTTTTGCCATACATCAACATGAATCGGCCATACATATATGTGTCCCCCCTCATCCTGAATCTCCCTCCCACCTCCCTCCCCACTGCTGGAAAAACCATAGTTTTGACTAGAGGGACCTTTGTCGCTAAAGTAATGTATCTTCTTTTTAATACACTGTCTAGATTTGCCATAGCTTGCATGTCTTCATCAAACCAGTCAATTCAGCATCTTTGACATTAGTGGTTGGGGCATAGACTTGGATTACTGTGATACTGAATGGTTTGCCTTGGAAACGAACAGAGGTCATTCTGTCTTTTTTGAGATTGCACCCAAGTACTGCATTTCAGATTCTTTTGTCGACTATGAGGGCTAGTGCATTTCTTCTAAGTGATCCTTGCCCACAGAAGTAGATAAAATGGCCAACTGAATTAAATTTTCCCATTCTGGTCCATTTTAGTTCACTGATTCCTAAAGTGTTGATGTGCACTCTTGCAATCTCCTGTTTGACCACTTCCAATTTACCCTGATTCATAGACCTAGCATTCCAGGTTCCAAACTGGAATCAAGATTGCCCGGAGAAATATCAATAACCTCAGATATGCAGATGACACCACCCTTACGGCAGAAAGTGAAGACGAACTCAAAACCCTCTTGATGAAAGTGAAAGTGGAGAGTGAAAAAGTTGGCTTAAAGC
>NW_011495086.1:208582-211569 GCF_000754665.1 Bison bison bison
GATATAAATTTCAAAGGACTCATCATTGCAGCAGATTATGTATGATCTTCATGCCTGAAACTGCTGCCACGTGGGTCACTCAGGAAATTACACTTTATCTCCATGCTCTGCTCCAGGAAATAATCATGATTGTGGATGAGCTTACCAAAACCTATCTGATGTCTATGCTTCATAGAAAACATTCACTGCAAACTAGGAAATCTATCAGATTACCACTGCCATCTCCTCATTCCACAGCCTAAACATGCTTCAAGCCCAACATCTAGAAATGTTTTCAATTGGTTATCCTTCTGGACTCAGAAACTGTGTCTAAATATTAATAGTCCACTATAAATCTTAATCTTTCTTTTTTGTTTCCTTAGAAACCTCCCTCATTAAGTGATTGATTCCTTGCAGGATCCAGCAGATATCTTCTACTACCAAATATCAGCAGACGCTTCAGCTGTTGCTTAGTGAACAAAAGGTGACTGAGTGAGAAATGGACTTATATTGTTCACAGGAAAAAGAATGCCTCTTCTTCCCTTGAAGAAGGGGAGGAACTGAAAATAACTCCCTCCTTAACCAAACCTTAGGCCCTTCTGAGTCCTCTTCTTCACTCTACCTGAAGCTTGATCCTACCTGCCAAGCTGCCGAGCCCAGTTTTAGCAAAGATCCTCCCTAATCAGAATCAGTTTAATCAGAATCCCTCCATACTTCATATCTGAGTTTTTCATCCCTCCTCTTGATATCTAATCAAGTCCCACTCCCAGCCTCCCTTGATACTTGTGTTAGTCAGAGTTCTCCACAGAAACAGGATCAACAAGAAACAGATAGATATACACATATCTTATATATCAAGTATCTATACCTATAGGTATAGATAACTAGATCAGATACCTAATGTCTATACATTTATATGTGTGTGTATACATATATATATAACATATATTATATATATATGTTATATTTCTCTGCTATATATCGATGTTGCTATAGATATAAGATAGACATAGACATGGCTTCCCAGGTGGCTCAGTGGTATAGAATCTGCCTGCCAATGCAGGAGACGCAGGAGACATGGGTTGAAACCCTCGGTTGGGAAGATCCCCTGGAGGGGGGCCTAGCAACCCACTCCAGCATTCTGGCCTGGCGAATCCCCACGGACAGAAGAGCCTGGCAGCTACAGTTACAGTCCATGGGGTCACAAAGAGTCGGACACGACTGAGCGGCTAACACAGACACACACACACAGACACACACATCAGCATGTTTACGTGAAACAATGAATGTGTTGGTGCATGCATGTGAATGTATGTGTTTTTGAATTTGAGTTTGAGGGCAAATCAGTGTGTGTTTAGTTAGTGTGCAAGAATGTGTATGTATGTCAACATAATCTCTGTGTGACATTGTATGTGTGAGCATGTTCATGGGTGAGAGTGTTTTCTTAGGTGTAAATGTGTGTGCTTAAAATGAATATTTTAAGTGTGTTCCCCTGTATAAATGAATTTGTAGGCATGTGAATGCATATTAGCATAATACTGAGTAGTTGGGGTAAATGTGTTTTTTGTGTGATCTTGTTTATGTGTGAATACATTTGAGTAAGGTTATTTGTGAGCATATATGTGGGAGTACATTCAATGGTTCTTTAAATTAGTTAGCTGGAGGATAATTATTTACAATATCGTGATGGATTTTGCTATACATCAACATGAATCAGCCATTCATATACGTGTCACCCCTTATCCTGAATCTCCCTCCCACCTCCCTCCCCACTGCTGGAAAAACCATAGTTTTGACTAGAGGGACCTTTGTCTCTAAAGTAATGTCTCTGCTTTTTAATACATTGTCTAGTTTTGCCATAGCTTTTCTTCTAAGGAGCAAGCATCTTTTAATCATGGCTGCAGTCACAATCTGCAGTGATTCTGGAGCCCAACAAAATAAAGCCTGTCACTGTTTCCATTGTTTCCCCATCAATTTGCCATGAAGTGATAGGACAAGGTGTCATGGTCTTCGTTTTTCAATGTTGTTTTAAGCCAGATTTTTCACTCTCCTCTTTCACTTTCATCAAGAAGCTCTTTAGTTCCTCTTTGCTTTCTGCCATAAGGGTACTGTCACCTGCATTTCTGAGGCTAGTTATTGATATTTCTCCTGACAATCTTGATTCCAGCTTGTGCTTCATCCAGCCTGGCATTTCGCATGATGTACTCTGCATATAAATTTAAAAAGTAAGGTGACTATATACAGCCTTGACGTACCCCTTTCCCAATTTGGAAACAGTCTGTTGTTCCATGTCTGGTTCTAACTCTTGCTTCTTGACCTGCATACAGATTTGTCAGGAGGCAAGCAAGGTGGGCTGGTATTCCCATCTCCTTAAGAGTGTTGCAGAGCTTGTTGTGATCCACACAGTCAAAGCCTTTAGCATAGTCATCGAAGCAGAAGAAGATGTTTTTCTGGAGCTCTCTTGCTTTTTCGATGATATAAAGGATGTTGACAATTTGATCTCTGATTCCTCTGCCTTTTCTAAATCCAGCTTGAACTTCTGGAAGTTCTCAGTTCACATACTGTTGAAGCCTAGCTTGGAGACTTTTGAGCATTCCTTTGCTAATCTGTGAGATGAGTGCATTTGTGCAGTAGTTTGAACATTCTTTGGCATTGCCTTTCTTTGGGACTGGAATGAAAACTGACCTTTTCCAGTCCTGTGGCCACTGCTGAGTTTTCCAAATTTGCTGGCATATTAAGTGCAGCATTTTCACAGCATTATCTTTTAGGATTTGAAATAGCTCAGCTGGAATGCCATCACCTCCACTAGCTTTATTAATAGTGATGCTTCCTAAGGCCCACTGGACTTCACATTCCAAGATGTCTGGCTGTATGTGAGTGATCACATCATCGTGGTTATCTGGGTCATGAAGATCATTTTTGTATAGGTCTTCTGTGTGTTCTTGCCATCTCTTCTTAATATCTTCTGTTTCTGTTAGATCCATACCATTTCTGTCCTTTATTGAGCC
>NW_011495086.1:211669-213968 GCF_000754665.1 Bison bison bison
GCAATGCAAACTAAAAAGGCCTCTGTGGTCAATTATCATTCTTGCTGAAATTGTGCAAATAAGCAAGCCAAATCTAGTGAGATCAGACATTTTATAAATGTAAGAATGATCTTATTCTTACTCCTAATGGCATTGCTTAGACAACTTTGAGACCACACCACTAGACCGAGACAGGATTTCCTGAATTCTCCTGGAGACTCTCAGCTGATAAGTTCATGAGATGGCTAATCCCAGATCAAACAGAACAAGAATTACAAGAATTACAAAGAATGATCTTACTTTGAGTATCTTTGGCCAAAAAGGAAGTGACTGTTGAAATTTTGTTCTTAAAAAGAAAACACAGTGTTGTAAGGTATGGGATTCTGGTCTTTGAGCTATTTTGCACGTCGTTGTAAACTACGTGGTTATGTGACCTACATCTAAATCGGACTGGCTTCTGCTATCTCATACATTTTGTCAGTCCTTACCAAATTCTCAGCTCTTCCAGTTTGCTTCAATATCTGGCTGCAACTCCTCAAACTTCTGTTTTCAAATTTTTGCCAACCCTCCTGATTTGACATCATTGAGAACACAAAGCTGACTGCCCAGATTCTTATTGGAAGTCTACGCTTTGTCTTCATAGGATCAAAAGAAGTCCTATGAGCTGAAGCTAGACAACCTGATATAAATTTCAAAGGACTCATCATTGCAGCAGATTATGTATGATCTTCATGCCTGAAACTGCTGCCATGTGGGCCACTCAGGAAATTACACTTTATCTCCATGCTCTGCTCCAGGAAATAATCATGATTGTGGATGAGCTTACCAAAACCTATCTGATGTCTATGCTTCATAGAAAACATTCACTGCAAACTAGGAAATCTATCAGGTTACCACTGCCATCTCCTCATTCCACAGCCTAAACATGCTTCAAGCCCAACGGCTAGAAATGTTTTCAATTGGTTATCCTTCTGGACTCAGAAACTGTGTCTAAATATTAATAGTCCACTATAAATCTTAATCTTTCTTTTTTGTTTCCTTAGAAACCTCCCTCATTAAGTGATTGACTCCTTGCAGGATCCAGCAGATATCTTCTACTACCAAATATCAGCAGACACTTCAGCTGTTGCTTAGTGAACAAAAGGTGACTGAGTGAGAAATGGACTTATATTGTTCACAGGAAAAAGAATGCCTCTTCTTCCCTTGAAGAAGGGGAGGAACTGAAAATAACTCCCTCCTTAACCAAACCTTAGGCCGTTCTGAGTCCTCTTCTTCACTCTACCTGAAGCTTGATCCTACCTGCCAAGCTGCCGAGCCCAGTTTTAGCAAAGATCCTCCCTAATCAGAATCAGTTTAATCAGATTCCCCCCCTACTTCATATCTGAGTTTTTCATCCCTCCTCTTGATATCTAATCAAGTCCCACTCCCAGCCTCCCTTGATACTTGTGTTAGTCAGAGTTCTCCACAGAAACAGGATCAACAAGAAACAGATAGATATACACATATCTTATATATCAAGTATCTATACCTATAGGTATAGATAACTAGATCAGATACCTAATGTCTATACATTTATATATGTGTGTGTATACATATATATAATATATATTATATATATATTAGTTATATTTCTCTGCTATATATCGATGTTGCTATAGATATAAGATAGACATAGATATGGCTTCCCAGGTGGCTCAGTGGTATAGAATCTGCCTGCCAATGCAGGAGACGCAGGAGACATGGGTTCAGTCCCTCGGTTGGGAAGATCCCCTGGAGGAGGTAATGGCAACGCACTCCAGTATTCTTGTCTGGGAAATCCCATGGACAGAGGATTCTGGAGGGTTACAGGTCCACAGGGTTGCAGAGTCAGGCACGACTTAGCAACTGAGCATGAGCACGAGCATACATATACATGAAGAGATTATAGAAATTGGCTCATGCAATTGGAGGATGAGAAATCATGCAATCTGCTGTCTGCAAGCTGGTAAACCAAGAAAGTCGGTGGTATAATTCAGTCTAAGTCAGAAGGCCTGACAAACCCTGAACCCAGTTCAAGGCTAAAAGCCTGAGAATCAGAGGGCAGATGGTGCAAATCCTGGTCTAAGTGCAAAGGCCTAAGACGAGGAATGCCGATGTCTTAGAACAGAGTCATATGGATGTCTCAGTTCAGGCAAAGAGCAAACTCATCCTTCCTCTGCCTTTCTGTTCTATTCAGGCCCTCAAGGGATTGGGTGATGCCCACTTGCATTGATGAGGGCAATTTTCTTTACTCAGTCTACCAATTCATATGCTAATCTCTTCCAGAATCCTGCTTACAGAC
>NW_011495086.1:214068-215061 GCF_000754665.1 Bison bison bison
GGGCATAGACTTGGATTACTGTGATATTGAATAGTTTGCCTTGGAAATGAACAGAGATCATTCTGCTTTTTTTGAGATTGCACCCAAGTACTGCATTTCAGACTCTTTTGTCGACTATGAGGGCTAGTCCATTTCTTCTAAGGGATTCTTGTCCACAGCAGTAGATATAATGGCCAACTGAATTAAATTTGCCCATTCTGGTCCATTTTAGTTCACTGATTCCTAAAGTGTCGATGTGTACTCTTGCAATCTCCTGTTTGACCACTTCCAATTTACCTTGATTCATGGACCTAGCATTCCAGGTTCCTATACAATATTGTTCTCTACAGCATCAGACTTAACGTCCATCACTAGTCACATCCACAGGTGGGCACTGTTTATGCTTTGCCTCAGCCTCTTCATTCTTCCTGGAGCTATTTCTCTACTCTTCTCCAGTAGTGTATTGGGCATGTACTGACCTGAGGAGTTCATCTTTCAGTGTCATATATTTTTGCCTTTTCATACTCTTCATGGGGTTCTTAAGGCAAGAATACTGAAGTGGTTTTCCATTCCTTCTCCAGTGAACCACGTTTTGTCAGAACTCTCCACACTGACCCATCCATCTTGGGTGGCCCTACATGGCATGGCTCATCGTTTCATTGAGTTAGACAAGGCTGTGATCCAAGTGATCGGTTTGGTTAGTTTTCTGTAATTGTGGTTTCCATTCTGTCTGTTCTTCCATGAATAAGCACACGAGGCTTGTGGAAGCTTCCTGATGGGAAGGACTGGCTGTGGGGGCATCTGGGTCTTGCTCTGATGGGCAGGGCCATGCTCAGTAAATCTTTAATCCAATTTTCTGTGGATTGGAGGGGCTATGTTCCCTCCCTGTAGTCTGGCCTGAGGCTAAACTATGATAGGGGTAATGGAGGTCCTTCAAAATAACTTATGCCAGGACTGTTAGATTCAGTGCCCCTGATGCCACAGCAAGCCACTGTCGACCCATGCCTCCACTGG
>NW_011495086.1:215161-216718 GCF_000754665.1 Bison bison bison
CCATACTAGGAGCCATGTCAAAAATGCAGCCTTGAGAGAGTAGTGTTGCTTATATGATCTAGATTGGACACATTATTGAACTTCATTAGGCTTCTATACGAAAGAAAAAAAAAAGGCTTTAATATCTATAGTGTACTTATGTTAAACTAAAACGTAATTTTCCTTCATCAGTTAAAAAGGGCAGTTTTTGTGTTTGTTTCTTTTGCTTTTTTTAGTGTTGGTCTTTCTCCATAAATTTCATGGGACTGAGTGAAATAATGAGGATGATCATAATTTTGACTTTCTGTTTGAAACATTGTTAGTTCTTTTGTGTTTTGGTTTTCCAGAGTTAAGAAAACTTTTTCTCTTTTCTCTTAAGCTATGAGCAATTTGCTAACATATACATTTGTGAATAAAGATGAAACATTTACTTTTTTCTCCCTATCTGATCCCTCCAGGTTTTGGAGTGTTCCGTGAGTATTCTGATTTTTATGGTCATATATTTATTTGTATAAATACAACGATAATCTGTTCTCCTTGTAACAGGACACAATTGGAAACACTGGTTATATTACCAAGGCTCTGACTGGAATATCTGAGAATGCACACAAATTAGATATGACCAGACAGTTTTAAGGAACAGCATCTTATAGTAAGAATTTGCTTTCCTATTAAGGGGAGATTGAGAACATGTTCTATTGACCCACATCTGCCATAGCTTAACCCCCCACTTTAACTACATAGTTGCCTATTTGCAGCAGAGGCACATCCTGTATGCCAGCCCACTGTCTCCAAAAATGCAGCTGCTACTAGGCCATATTAGGTGAAGTGAAGTCACACAGTCGTGTCCAACTCTTTGCGACCCCATGGACTGTAGCCCACCAGGCTCCTCGGTCCATGGGATTTCCCAGGCATGAATACTGGAGTGGGTTGCCATTTCCTTCCCCACTAGGCCTTATAGAATGTGTCAGTCCTCCAAATTCCCCCACTCGTATTCCTCTGGCAGCCCATGAGGACATCAGGTACAGATCGGTTTAATCCAGGTGTCTGGGAATTTGGTCTTGGTGTTAGCAACACTGACATCATCTGGATAGAAACAGGAATGAACTGCGGCAGCCATGAGGATGAACGCAGAAAATTTCACTGGTAATCACTCATAGGTCCTGACTGTTAACATTTTGCACTGAAAATTCTGCTGTTCTAAAGGGATTAACCCTATGGCTTGGACAGTGGGAAGCATATGAGTGGATAATTATGAATAAGCCCTTAGGGGGTTAGAATATATAGAAAGACATTTGGGTTTGCTTGCCAGAACCTGAGTCAGTTGTCACTGATTTCCATATACCAGATCATGAGGCACTGATACCCTCTGGCAGCATGAAGCTGACACCCTAGCCCGGGTACAAGCCTTAGCAATCTGCCCTTCAGTAGATACAGCATACAAAGAGTGGCCACCATAGTGTTTGAAGGGGATGGCATATGGCCAAGTTTGCTAGAAAGCCCTTGAAACAAAATGACTTTGTTAATGCAGTAGCTGTGCATTCTAAACAAGGCCCAAGGCAACTGCCAAAGGAGCAT
>NW_011495086.1:217370-220567 GCF_000754665.1 Bison bison bison
TGAATGAGAGAATGTGTGTCAGGTTCTCAGCTGTGAGCTAGTATGTGCATATTTATGTGAGATAAAATGAGAATGTGAGTACATGTGAGCAAATTTCTTCTGTGAGCTAATGTCTGAGCTTTATGGTGATGGAAACATGTTTGTGTATACATGTATATAAGCATGTTCTGGATTTTAAGAATGTGTAAGTGAAAGTGTGAGTGGGAACATCTGGAAGCATCTGACTGTTTATATCTGAGTCCCTTTGTGAGTAAACTTGTGAGTAAGGTCCTGAAATTGAGTGACTATATCAGCATGTTTTGGCTTCCCTGGTAGCTCAGCTGGTAAAGAATCCGCCTGCAATGCAGGAGATCCTGGTTCGATTCCTGGGTTGGGAAGATGCCCTGGAGAAGGGATAGGCTACCCACTCCAGGATTCTTCGGCTTCCCTGGTGGCTCAGACGGTAAAGAATCCACCTGCAATGTGGCAGATCTGGGTTCGATACCTGGGTCAGGAAGATCCCCTGGAGGGGGGCCTAGCAACCCACTCCAGCATTCTGGCCTGGCGAATCCCCACGGACAGAAGAGCCTGGCAGCTACAGTTACAGTCCATGGGGTCACACAGAGTCGGACACGACTGAGCGGCTAACACAGACACACACACACAGACACACACACACACACACACACACACACACACATCAGCATGTTTATGTGAAACAATGAATGTGTTGGTGCACGCATGTGAATGTATGTGTTTTTGAATTTGAGTTTGAGGGAAAATCAGTGTGTGTTTAGTTAGTGTGCAAGAATGTGTATGTATGTCAACATAATCTCTGTGTGACATTGTATGTGTGAGCATGTTCATGGGTGAGAGTGTTTTCTTAGGTATAAATGTGTGTGCTTAAAATGAATATTTAAGTGTGTTCACCTGTATAAATGAATTTGTAGGCATGTGAATGCATATTAGCATAATACTGAGTAGTTGGGGTAAATGTGTTTTTTGTGTGATCTTGTTTATGTGTGAATACATTTGAGTAAGGTTATTTGTGAGCATATATGTGGGAGTACATTCAATGGTTTTTTATTTTTTAAATTAGTTACTTGGAGGATAATTATTTACAATATCGTGATGGGTTTTGCCATACATCAACATGAATCGGCCATACGTATACGTGTCCCCCCTCATCCTGAATCTCCCTCCCACCTCCCTCCCCACCCTATCCCTTTAGGTTGTCCCAGAAAACCGGCTTTGGGTGCCCTGCTTCTTGCATCAAACTCGCACTGGCCATCTATTTTACATGTGGTAATGCATATGCTTCGATGCTATTCTCTCAAATCATCCCACCCTCGCCTTCTCCCACTGAGTCCAAAAGTCTGTTCTTTACATCCATGTCTCCTTTGCTGCCCTGCATGTAGGATTGTCCATATCATCTTTCTAAATTCCACATATATGCATGAATAATATTATTTATTTATTTTTGGCTGTGCTGTGTCTTTGTTGCTGCGAGGGTGTTTCTCTACTTGCTTCTCTTTGGCTGAGATGCACAGACTTCTCGTTGCGGAGCAAGGACTCTAGGGCACGCAGGCTTCAGTGGTTGTGGCATGTGGGCTCAGTACTTGTGGCTTGCGGGGTCTAGAGCACAGGCTCAATAGTTGTGGCACATGGGCTTAGTTGCTTCGTGGCACGTAGGATCCTCTCGGACCAGGGATCAAACCCATGGCTTTTACATTGGCAGGTGGATTCTTTACCACAGAGCCACCAGGAAGTCCCATGTAACGGTTATTTAATAAATGAATGAAATTGTGAGCTTCTTGCTGATCGTGAGCACGTTCCTGTGCAATTCAATATGTAATCATGTTTGTGACAATGATATTTTATATGGGTAAGTGAATGGGTGTGTGCATGTATAAATGAAATGAGTGTATCTTGAATGTGAGTGAATTTATAATCATGTGTATGTTTTTAAGTGCACGACTATGATAATATGAATTATCTAGGGCCACTTCATGTGTGTGAATTGTGAGCCACCAAGTGTGAATGCATGTTAGGATGTGTATATGTGTGAGTACATTGGTCAGCATGTGTTAATTTGTAAGCTAGTCACTCAGTCATGTCCGACTCTGTGATTCCATGGACTGTAGCCCGCCAGGCTCCTCTATCCATGGGATTCTCCAAGCTACAATGCTGGAGTGGGTTCCACTCCCTTCTCCAGGGGATCTTCCTGACCCAGGACCTAACCCGGGTCTCCTGCATTGCAGGCAGATTCTTTACCATCTGAGCCACCAGAGAAGCCTGAACAAATGAGCATGTGCATATATATGAGTTTGTCCATTTGTGAGAGTAAATATGTGACCTTGTACATCTGAGAGTGTGTTCATATTTCAATATTTGGGTATTGCTGTAAATGTTTGTGTGTTCAAGTATACCCTGAATTTGCAGCCACATGCACGGGTGTTAGCACGTTTGTATGAGTAGGAATGTGTATCAGGTTCAGCGTTGTGAGCTAGTTAACAGGTGAGTGTATTTGTGTGAGTGAAACATAAACATGAGTGGAAGTGCTTGTGAGTGTATTTTCTTCTTTGAGTGAATATCTGAGCTTCATAGAGGATGTGAACATATTTGTATGTGAGTATCTATGTGAACATAGATTTTGAGTGAAAATGTGCATGTATAAGTGGAATGTGTGAGTGGGAACTTTTGAATATAAGCATTTGTGTCCCTGTGTGAATGAATCTATGGGCATGGTCATGTGATTGAGTGAATGTTTGAGCATGTTTGTGTGAAGGAGTGAATGTCAATATGCACATGTAAGTGTATGGGTGTGTGAATGGGAATGTACTGGTGGGCAAGTCTGAGAATGTTTGAGTGTTAAAGTGTTTTGTGAGTGAGTGAATGTGTAAATGTATAGGTATGTCAGCACATCTGTCTGTGACAGTGTTTCTGTGAGCCTGTTCATGGGTGAGAGTGGTCTCTAGAATATATATTTATCTGTATGCTTAGAGTGAACATTTATGTATGCTCATCTGTATAAACGCATTTGCAAGTCTGATAATCATCTTAGCATATACATGTATAATGGATGGGAAAGTATATTTTCTCATGACCTTGTTAATATGTGATTACAGTGGTCACTCACTATCCACAGAAGGCTGAGTCTAGGACCCACTAAGGATACCAAAATCTGAGCGTGTCCAAGTCCCATAGTCAGCCCTCTC
>NW_011495086.1:220853-221384 GCF_000754665.1 Bison bison bison
CATATGAGCATGTTACTGTTCCAGTGAGTTCAGTCATTCAGTCATGTCTGACTCTGTGACCCCATGGACCACAGCATGCCAGGCTTCCCTGTCCATCACCAAGTCCCGGAGTTTGCTCAAACTCATGTCCATCGAGTAAGTGATGCCATCCAATCATCTCATCCTCTGTTGTCCCCTTCTCCTCCTGCCTTCAATCTTTTCCAGCATCAGGGTCCTTTCTAATGAGTCAGTTCTTCGCATCAGGTGGCCAAAGTATTGGAGCTTCACTTTCAGCATCAGTCCTTCCAATGAATATTCAGAACTGGTTTCCTTTAGCATTGCCTGGGCTGATGTCCTTGCAGTTCAAGAGACTCTCAAGAGTCTTCCCCAACACCACATTTCAAAAGTATCAGTTCTTCGGTGCTCAGCTTTCTTTATGGTCCAACTCTCACAGACATACATGACTGCTGGAAAAACCATAGCTTTGACTACACGGACCTTTGTCGCTAAAGTCATGTCTCTGCTTTTTAATACACTGTCTAGGTTTGCCAT
>NW_011495086.1:221506-221937 GCF_000754665.1 Bison bison bison
AGTCTGAGACTGTTTGAGTGTTAAAGTGTTTTGTGAGTGAGTGAATGTGTAAATGTATAGGTATGTCAGCACATCTGTCTGTGACAGTGTTTCTGTGAGCCTGTTCATGGGTGAGAGTGGTCTCTAGGATATATATTTACCTGTATGCTTAGAGTGAACATTTATGTATGCTCATCTGTATAAATGCATTTGCAAGTCTGATAATCATCTTGGCATATGCATGTATAATGGATGGGAAAGTATATTTTCTCGTGACCTTGTTAATATGTGATTACAGTGGTCACTCACTATCCACAGAAGACTGAGTCTAGGACCCACTGAGGATACCAAAATCTGAGCGTGTCCAAGTCCCATAGTCAGCCCTCTCTGTCCCTGTAGTCTGCATCCTCAGATTCAACCAGCCGTGGATCATCAGTATAGAATGTGATATG
>NW_011495086.1:222071-222501 GCF_000754665.1 Bison bison bison
TACACGGACCTTTGTCGCTAAAGTCATGTCTCTGCTTTTTAATACACTGTCTAGGTTTGCCATAGGTTTTCTTCCAAGGAGCAAGCATCTTTTAATCATGGATGCAGTCACCATCTGCAGTGATTCTGGAGACCAAGAAAAGAAAGTCTGTCACTGTTTCCATTGTTTCCCCATCAATTTGCCATGAAGTGATGGGGCAAGATGTCATGGTCTTCGTTTTTCAGTGTTGAGTTTTAAGCCAGCTTTTTCACTCTCCTGTTTCACTTTCATCAAGAGGCTCTTCAGTTCCTCTTTGCTTTCTGCCATAAGGGTACTGTCACCTGCATATCTGAGGCTAGTTACTGATATTTCTCCCGACAATCTTGATTCCAGCTTGTGCTTCATCCAGCCTGGCATTTCGCATGATGTACTCTGCGTATAAATTAAAAAA
>NW_011495086.1:223691-224403 GCF_000754665.1 Bison bison bison
CAGGAGTTGGTGATGGACAGGGAGGCCTGGCGTGCTGCAATTCATGGGGTCACAAAGACTCAGACACAATTGAGAGACTGATCTGATCAGATCTGATACAATATTGTTCTCTACAGCTTCAGACTTTACTTCCATCACCAGTCACATCCACAGCTGGGCACTGTTTATGCTTTGCCTCAGCCTCTTCATTCTTCCTGGAGCTATTTCTCCACTCTTCTCCAGTAGTGTATTGGGCATCTACTGACCTGAGAAGTTCATCTTTCAGTGTCATATATTTTTGCCTTTTCATGGGGTTCTTAAGGCAAGAATACTGAGGTGGTTTTCCGTTCCTTCTCCAATGAACCACGTTTTGTCAGAACTCTCCACACTGACCCATCCGTGTTGCGTGGCCCTACCTGGCATGGCTCATCGTTTCATTGAGTTAGACAAGGCTGTGATCCAAGTGATCGGTTTGGTTAGTTTTCTGTAATTGTGGTTTCCATTCTGTCTGTTCTTTGATGGATAAGCATACGAGGCTTGTGGAAGCTTCCTGATGGGAAGGACTGGCTGTGGGGGCATCTGGGTCTTGCTCTGATGGGCAGGGCCATGCTCAGTAAATCTTTAATCCAATTTTCTGTTGATTGGAGGGGCTGTGTTCCCTCCCTGTCGTCTGGCCTGAGGCTAAACTATGATAGGGGTAATGGAGGTCCTTCAAAAGAACTTATGCCAACAC
>NW_011495086.1:224565-225053 GCF_000754665.1 Bison bison bison
ATCATCGTGGTTATCTGGGTCATGAAGATCATTTTTGTATAGGTCTTCTGTGTGTTCTTGCCATCTCTTCTTAATATCTTCTGTTTCTCTTAGGTCCATATCATTTCTGTCCTTTATTGAGCCAATCTTTGCATGAAATAATCCCTTGGTATCTCTAATTTTCTTGAGGAGATTGGTAGTCTTTCCCATTCCATTGTTTTCCTCTATTTCTTTGCATTGATCACTGAAGAAGGCTTTCTTATCTCTCCCTGGTATTCTTTGGTACTCTGGGTTCAGATGGATATATCTTTCCTTTTCTCCTTTGCCTTTTGCTTCTCTTCTTTTCTCTGCTATTTGTAAGGCCTTCTCAGACAACCATTTTGCCTGCTTGCATTTCTTCTTCTTGGGGATGGTTTTTATCACCGCCTCTTGCACAATGTTAGGAACCTCCGTCCACAGTTCTTCAGGAACTCTTTCTATAAGATCTAATCCCTTGAATCTATTGGTCA
>NW_011495086.1:226369-227358 GCF_000754665.1 Bison bison bison
TTGAGTGAATTCGTTGGAATGGTCATTTGGTTGAATACATGTTTAAGCATGTTTTTGTGAAAGAGTGAATGTGTCAAGAGTGTATGTGTACGTGCATCTGTGTTTCTGAATGTGAGTGCATGTTTGAGTTTGTGAATATTTGATCTGTTTTGTGAGTGAATGTGTATCTGGATGTAAGTCAGGATATCTGTGTGCAACAGTCTATGTGTGAGACTATGTAGGGGCAAGAGGAATTTTCTGGCTGTAAATCTGCACACTTAAAGTATAAATTTATGTGTGCTCATCTCTATAGATAAATTTTCAATCATGTGAATGCATTTTCGTATATATCTGAGTACTGAGTCAGTGATTTTGTTGTGCAAGTGATCTTGTAAAAGTGTGAAAATATTTGAATAAAGAAATCTGTGAGCATGTGAGTGAACATAGCTACTGTTATGTAATGCGACTGAGTGAATTTGTGAGCTTCCTGGTGTGACCATATTTGTGTGCAGGTAAACATATGAGCATGTTACTGTTCCAGTGAGTTCAGTCATTCAGTCATGTCCGACTCTGTGACCCCGTGGACCGCAGCATGCCAGGCTTCCCTGTCCATCACCAAGTCCCGGAGCTTGCTCAAACTCATGTCCATCGAGTCAGTGATGCCATCCAACCGTCTCATCCTCTGTCGTCCCCTTCTCCTCCTGCCTTCAATCTTTCCCAGCATCAGGGTCCTTGCTAATGAGTCAGTTCTTCGCATCAGGTGGCCAAAGTATTGGAGCTTCACTTTCAGCATCAGTCCTTCCAATGAATATTCAGAACTGGTTTCCTTTAGCATTGCCTGGTCTGATGTCCTTGCAGTTCAAGGGACTCTCAAGAGTCTTCCCCAACACCACAGTGTGAAAGCGTCAATTCTTCGGCGCTCAGCTTTTTTTATGGTCCAACTCTCACAGCCATACATGACTGCTGGAGAAACCATAGCCTTGACTACACGGACCTTTGTCGCTAAAGTC
>NW_011495086.1:227923-228095 GCF_000754665.1 Bison bison bison
TGCGTAGAGTGGACTAATTGGAAAAGACTCTGATGCTGGGAGGGATTGGGGGCAGGAGGAGAAGGGGACGAAAGAGGATGAGATGGCTGGATGGCATCACCGACTTGATGCACGTGAGTTTGGGTGAACTCCGGGACTTGGTGATGGACATGAATTGCACGCTGCAATTCAT
>NW_011495086.1:229010-229944 GCF_000754665.1 Bison bison bison
GTAAGTTCTGTAATCAAAGCCCACTGGCCTTCAAAATCAGATTTCCTGGGGGTTCTCAGTCTCTTTGCTGGATTCCCAGGTTGGGAAATCTGTGGTGGACCCCAGAATTTTCACAACATTGCAAAAACTTCTTTGGCATAATTGTTTGATTGTCCTCCAGTTTGTGAGTTTTCTGCTTGGTCGCTCTATGGTGGGGCTTACAAATCACACCTCCCAGGTCTGCTGCAGCCAGAGCCCCTGTTCCCATGGCAGGACAATGCTGACCTATGCAGCCATAGAGGAGACTCAAACACTGAAAGGCAGGTGTTGCTCAGTCTCTTGTGGGGTCCCTGGGTCCTGGTGCACACAAGGTTTTGTTTGAGCCCTCTGAGCATCTCTGGTGGGTATGAGGTTTGATTCTAAACACGATTTCACCTCTCCTACCATCTCGTTGGGGCTTCTCCTTTGCCCTCGGACATGGGGTATAATTTTTCAGTAGGATCCAATATTCTCCTGTCAATGGTTGTTCAACAGTTGTTTGCAATTTTGGAGTTCTCATGGGAGAAGATGAATGCACATCCTTTTACTCCACAGTCTTGTTGGACCTGTCTGTTCACTGAGTCTTGAGGGTGGGGGAAAGTGTGCAGCTGAAGTGCTGTCCAGCAAGGAAAGGATGCAGCCCAAAGGTGCTGGTGCTCCAGTGCTGGTTCCACCTCTGGAGAAGTGCACTCCTCCCTCCATGCCTCATAATCCTATACATCATAAGAGTCTGTTAGTGTGATAATATTTGAGTATTAAAGTACATGTTTATGTTCAAGGGGTATGACTGAAACTCGTGAACACATGAGAGAACACCAGTATGTTCATGTGAGGCAGTGAATGTGTACTAGGTTCCCACAAGTTAAAGTGAGCTTAACTTGCAAGAATTGTATGAGTGTAACATAATCATGAATGG
>NW_011495086.1:230044-233997 GCF_000754665.1 Bison bison bison
TCTTCTGTGTGTTCTTGCCATCTCTTCTTAATATCTTCTGTTTCTGTTAGGTCCATGCCATTTCTGTCCTTTATTGAGCCCATCTTTGCATGAAATGTTCCCTTGGTATCTCTAATTTTCTTGAGGAGATTGCTAGTCTTTCCCATTCTATTGTTTTCCTCTATTTCTTTGCACTGAACACTGAGGAAGGCTTTCTTATCTCTCCGTGCTACTCTTTGGTACTCTGGATTCAGATGGATATATCTTTCCTTTTCTCCTTTGCCTTTCGCTCCTCTTCTTTTCTCTGCTATTTGTAAGGCCTTCTCAGACAACCATTTTGCCTGCTTGCATGTCTTCTTCTTGGGGATGGTTTTGATCACCGTCTCTTGCACAATGTTAGGAACCTCCATCCACAGTTCTTCAGGCACTCTTTCTATAAGATCTAATCCCTTGAATCTATTGGTCACTTCCACTGTAAGGGATTTGATTAGGTCATACCTGAATGGTTTAGTGGTTTTCCCTTCGTTCTTCAACTTAAGTCTGAATTTGGCAATAAGGAGTTCATGATCTGAGTCACAGTCAGCTCCTGGTCTTGTTTTTGCTGACTGTATAGAGCTTCTCCATCTTCGGCTGCAAAGAATATAATCAATATGATTTCGGTGTTGACCATCTGGTGATGTCCATGTGTAGTCATCTAGTGTTGTTGGAAGAGGGTGTTTGCTATGACTAGTGCGTTCTCTTGGCAAAACTCTGTTAGCCTTTGCCCTGCTTCATTTTGTACTCCAAGGCCAAACTTGCTTGTCCTTCAGGTATGTCTTGACTTCCTACTTTTGCTTTCTAGTCCCCTATGATGAAAAGGATATCTTCTTTTGGTGTTAGTTCTAGAAGGTCTTGTATGTCTTCATCAAACCAGTCAATTCTGCTTCTTTGGCATTAGTGGTTGGGGCATAGACTTGGATTACTGTGATACTGAATGGTTTGCCTTGGAAACGAACAGAGGTCATTCTGTCTTTTTTGAGATTGCACCCAAGTACTGCATTTCAGACTCTTTTGTCGACTATGAGGGCTAGTCCATTTCTTCTAAGGGATTCTTGTCCACAGCAGTAGATATAATGGCCAACTGAATTAAATTTGCCCATTCTGGTCCATTTTAGTTCACTGATTCCTAAAGTGTCGATGTGTACTCTTGCAATCTCCTGTTTGACCACTTCCAATTTACCTTGATTCATGGACCTAGCATTCCAGGTTCCTATACAATATTGTTCTCTACAGCATCAGACTTTACTTCTATCACCAGTCACATCCACACCTGGGCACTGTTTACGCTTTGCCTCAGCCTCTTCATTCTTCCTGGAGCTATTTCTCCACTCTTCTCCAGTAGCGTATTGGGCATCTACTGACCTGAGGAGTTCATCTTTCAGTGTCATATATTTTTGCCTTTTCATACTCTTCATGGGGTTCTTAAGGCAAGAATACTGAGGTGGTTTTCCATTCCTTCTCCAATTAACCACGTTTTGTCAGAACTCTCCACACTGACCCATCCGTCTTGCGTGGCCCTACATGGCATGGCTCATCGTTTCATTGAGTTAGACAAGGCTGTGATCCAAGTGATCGGTTTGGTTAGTTTTCTGTAACTGTGGTTTCCATTCTGTCTGTTCTTTGATGGATAAGCATACAAGGCTTGTGGAAGGTTCCTGATGGGAAGGACTGGCTGTGGGGGCATCTGGGTCTTGCTCTGATGGGCAGGGCCATGCTCAGTAAATCTTTAATCCAATTTTCTGTGGACTGGAGGGGCTGTGTTCCCTCCCTGTAGTCTGTCCTGAGGCTAAACTATGATAGGGGTAATGGAGGTCCTTCAAAAGAACTTATGCCAGGACTGTTAGATTCAGTGACCCTGACGCCACAGCAAGCCAGTGTCAACCCATGCTTCCACTGGAATCTCCTGGATACTCACAGGCAAGTCTGGCTCATTCCCTTGTGGGGCCACTGCTCCTTTCTCCTGGGTCCTAGTGCACACAAGGTTTTGTTTGTGCCCTCCAAGAGTCTGTTTCCCTAGTCCCGTGTAAGTTCTGTAATCAAAGCCCACAAAGCCTTCAAAATCACATTCCCTGGGGGTTCTCAGTCTCTTTGCTGGATTCCCAGGTTGGGAAATCTTTTGTGGGCCCTAGAACTTTCACAACAGTGCGAGAACTTCTTTGGTATAATTGTTTGATTGTTGTCCAGTTTGTGAGTTGTCTGCTTGGTGGCTCTATGGTGGGGCTTACACACCACGCCTCCCAGGTCTGCTGCAGCCAGAGCCCCTGTTCCCATGGCAGGACACTGCTGACCTATGCCTCCATAGAGGAGACTCAAACACTGAAAGGCAGGTGTGGCTCAGTCTCTTGTGGGGTCCCTGGGTCCTGGTGCACACAAGGTTTTGTTTGAGCCCTCTGAGCATCTCTGGTGGGTATGAGGTTTGATTCTAAACACGATTTCACCTCTCCTACTATCGCCTTGGGGCTTCTCCTTTGCCCTCAGACATGGGGTATCTTTTTTCAGTGGGATCCAACATTCTCCTGCCGATGGTTGTTCAACAGTTCTTTGCAATTTTGGAGTTCTCAAGGAGAAGATGAATGCACATCCTTCTACTCCACAATCTTGTGGGACCTGTCTGTTCACTGAGTCTTGAGGGTGGGGGAAAGTGTGCAGCTGAAGTGCTGTCCAACAAGGAAAGGATGCAGCCCAAAGGTGCTGGTGCTCCAGTGCTGGTTCCACCTCTGGAGAAGTGCACTCCTCCCTCCATGCCTCATAATCCTATACACCGTAAGAGTCTGTTAGTGTGATAATATTTGAGTATTGAAGTACATGTTTATGTTCAAGGCATATGACTGAAATTTGTGAACACATGAGAGAACACCAGTATGTTCATGTGAGGCAGTGAATGTGTACTAGGTTCCCACAAGTTAAAGTGAGCTTAACTTGCAAGAATTGTATGAGTGTAACATAATCATGAATGGGAGTGTGACTTTATTTACATATGAGTGAATGGTTGAGCTTCATGGTAGATGTGAGTTTGCTTGTGTGTGAGTGTGTATGTTAGCAGATTCCTTATTTTGAGGTTAATGTGCATGTGTAAATGAAGGGGTATATGGGAAGATCAGAGTGTACATATTTGGACCAACCTAGATAGCATATTAAAAAGCAGAGACGTTGCTTTGCCAACAAAGGTCCGTCTAGTCAAGGCTATTGTTTTTCCAGTAGTCATGTATGGCTGTGAGAGTTGGTCTGTGAAGAAAGCTGAGCGCCTGAAGAATTGATGCTTTTGAACTGTGGTGTTGGAGAAGACTCTTCAGAGTCCCTTGAATTTCAAGGAGATCCAACCAGTCCATTCTAAAGGAGATCAGTCCTAGGTGTTCTTTGGAAGGACTGATGCTAAAGCTGAAACTCCAATACTTTGGCCACCTCATGCGTAGAGTGGACTCATTGGAAAAGACTCTGATGCTGGGAGGGATTGGGGGCAGGAGGAGAAGGGGACGACAGAGGATGAGATGGTTGGATGGCATCACCAACTCGATGCACGTGAGTTTGGGTGAACTCCAGGACTTGGTGATGAACATGAATTGCACACTGCAATTCATGGGGTCACAAAGAGTCAGACATGACTGAGCGACTGAACTGAACTGAAATGAGTGAATTTATGAGCATTTGAGCACATTTGTGTGAAGGAGTCAATGTGTCAGGGTCCAGGTGAGTGTATCTGTGTTAGAGCTTACTGAGAGGATGCGACCACTGGTTGACAGGTGAGCTGGACTCAGGCAGTGAGAGGCTCCTCGCTACCTCCCCTCTCCTTGGAATGTAGATGTGGCCCACAGTTCCCATACTAGGAGCCATGTCAAAAATGAAGACTTGAGAGAGTAGTGTTGCTTATATGATCTAGATTGGATACATTATTGAACTTCATTAAGGCTTCTATATGAAAGAAAAAAAGGCTTTAA
>NW_011495086.1:234097-234682 GCF_000754665.1 Bison bison bison
CTTACTGAGAGGATGCGACCACTGGTTGACAGGCGAGCTGGACTCAGGCAATGAGAGGCTCCTCGCTACCTCCCCTGTCCTTGGAATGTAGATGTGGCCCACAGTTCCCATTCTAGGAGCCATGTCAAAAATGCAGCCTTGAGAGTGTGGTGTTGCTTATCGATCTAGATTGGATACGTGATTGAACTTCATTAAGGCTTCTTTACGAAAGAAAAAAAAGACTTTAATATCTATAGTGTACTTATGTAAATCTAAAACTTAATTTTCCTTCATCAGTTAAAAAGGGCAGTTTTTTTGTTTGCTTGTTTTCTTTTTTTACTGTTTGTCTTTCTCCATAAATTTCATGGGACTGAGTGAAATAATGAGGATGATTATAATTTTGACTTTCTGTTTGAAACATTGTTAGTTCTTTTGTGTTTTGGTTTTCCAGAGTTAAGAAAACTTTTTCTCTTTTCTCTTAATCTACGAGCAATTTGCTAACATATACATTTGTGAATAAAGATGAAATATTTACTTTTTTCTCCCTATCTGATCCCTCCAGGTTTTGGAGTGTTCTGTGAGTGTTCTATTTTTATGGTTATATAT
>NW_011495086.1:234933-240538 GCF_000754665.1 Bison bison bison
TTGCTAGAAAGCCCTTGAAACAAAATGACTTGGTTAATGCAGTTGCTGTGTGTTCTAAACAAGGCCCAACTGCCAAAGGAGCATGAGTCCATTCACTGGAGCTCCCCACTCGTGAGTCACTGAGAGCAAAATGATTATATTGGTCCCCTTCCTCCGAGTGAGGTTTCTAAATGTCTTGGTTTGGGTGGACACTGTGTCTGGCCTAACTTAGACTTTCTCCAGTCACCACACAAGAAAGAGGTCATCATTAGGGAATTACAAGAGTAGAGTACTATGTATAGATACACTAGTCAAATGGACAGTGACCAAGGATGACATTTCAAATATCGTGATATACAAGCTTGCACAAAAGAACATGATAGTAAATGGAGGTTCTGTCTCCCCTAAGGAGCATGGGAGATGGAAAAGAAAAGGAGAATATTGAAGCAGCAGATTAAATTACTAACAGGTAAAACCACTTTAGCCAGGTAGACTAAAGTACTATCTCAAGCTTTAATACATTTGAATGATGCTGACTGCCCCATAATCCAGACTGAGGCCCTCTACCAAGACACCCAGTATCATGAAGGTACAGAAGTCATGGAATATGACTTAGATTGCACTCTTCTCACTGTGGACTGTAGGAAAATACAGTCTTTTCTACCAAAAGGGAAGATATGAGAAATAGAGAAATGATCCATATTTATTTTAGGCACACATTATTTAGATATATATACATATACACCAAGCTTGTGAATAAGGTTTCTAAAAATGGCAGCTTGTTGCCAGTCCTTTGTTCTCTCCCCTTCCTCATAAAAACAGTTTGGTAGGGTAATTTCATGGGTTTTTACACTGCATATGTTCAGAGAATTAAAGGGGTGGGTGAAACAGTCCTCCACTCAAGAGCTTGCAGGTATTACTCATGACCCCATCGACCAATAAAAATCTTAGGTGACATCCTGGGAAGATTGTGACTCTGGTCCTCAGCCTATGAGGAGCCAGGGGCGGGAACCTGCGTCTTAGGGATAAAACCTGATCAGACCTCCCACTCAGTGTGCTTGCTTCCAGACCTTTTGTCTGTAAAGCGCCCTTCTGCAGAAGTAAAGAATACCTTGCTGAGCCATTTTTGATTGTCTGTTCTATTCCCGTGACACCATTTTGAGAGCATTTCCAACAGGATCAACATACTATGATGCTGGGAACACCAAGCCACATCACACCTGGGAAAGGCATTATCTACTGGAATTTGCAATAAGACATTCTACCAGGATGGATGAGTTACTCTGCAACCCTAGGTGAGGAGGAACTGCTCAAATCTCCACTGGGAGCCAGACCTCAGGAAATGCACTATGCTTGGAATCGAATACACACCACTGAAAGAGGGGAGAAGGTGGGAGTCCTGGCCTAGCATATCCCACCCACAGTTCATCTCCATATGCCTGACAGCGCTGCCTTCCCCAGCCAATATATATGATATAAACAACCAGGTCAAGCTCCTAATGCAACAGCCACATTAACCATTAACATCTAAGGATTAGGCCAGAAGTGTAATTTTTATGTGAGGGGAAGACTTTCCATACAAGTCCCTACTAAATATCTGTCTTTTCATCTTTAGACTACTGCTGCTCCAGTGTCTGGTCACACAATGAACTCTGATGGAAATACCTTCCTTCAGTAGATCTGCTCAAGGGCCTGCCAAAGGAATCAATACAACCGTTGGGTAACAGAATGATATATGTTCATACCTGATGAGTCTACTAATGTATCATCCTTATTAAGTCACACAAGTGAACACCTTGAGTGATCCAACTCCCTGCTTAGGGGACTTATTTTCAGTGGTTCAGATCATGGAGCTCTTGGTGGGGGGAACAAAAAAGGTTATTCATCAGGAATCATAATCTGTCTTTCCTCTTTCACATGCTTATATTATTATTGGGATATCTGCCTCCAATGCAGCTAGACAGCCACCAAATGAACTATTTCCATGCTAATAAAACCCCTTGTTAATGGCTCAGGGCACATGGCAGAAGAGGGGGATGTATAAGAGTGTAAGAATCAGTCATGAGGGATGGAATGTTGAAGAAGATCATCAAGAAGATGTGACAGGGACTTCTCTGGTGGTCCAGTGGCTAAGATGCCACATTCCCAATGCAGGGGGCCCAGGCTCAATCTCTGGTCAAGGAACTAGATCCCACATGCCGCAACTAAGAGATTACATGCCACAGCTAAAGGTCCCTCATGCTGTAACTAAAAAGATCCTGCATGCTGCAATGAAGATTGAAGATCCCGTGTGCCAAAACAAAGACCTGGCATAGCCAAATAGAAATACTTAAAATTTTTTTAAAAAGAAGACATGACTACTGGTTGACCCGAGAGCTGAATCTTGGCAATCAGAGTCTCCTCACCCCCTCCTCATCCTTGCAATGTATATTCTGCCCACAGTTCCCACACTAGGTCCTGTTTTAAAGACACAGCCTTGAAAGAGGAATGTGCTGTTGAGAACATATGGACAAGCCATTTGGCTGAGCCCCATTAAATTCACCATATAAACTTAAGATTCTGACAGGCAGGCATGGAGATCCACTTGTCTTATGGCCACTCAACACAAGCCTTGTATGTAAGTTCTCTTGCTAATAACACATGTACATCCATGGCTGATTCATATGAATGTATGGCAAAAACCACCACAATATTGTAAAGTCTCCAATTAAAAAATATATACATATACATAAATATACATATATATGTGTGTGTATATATATATATAAAGAAATTTCCCTTCTAGAGCTAAAAAAAAAAAAAAAACTTGCCACCCACCCACTTGGAGTGCTCTGCCTCTTGCTCTGGTATCTCCTTGCCCTTAATACATGGGATTGAGTTTCAAATTTCATCCAGGGAACTCATGAGGTTTCAAATCAACAATCTGAATGTGTACTGGCATGTGAGTGAGATTTTCATCACATTGGTGGGAGCTAATGAGTGAGCGTTTTTGGCAAGTAAATGTTTTGAGCATTTTTCCAGCGTATTTGTTATTTGGATTTTTTTGTTTGAGCATTTTTCATGTGAGTATAAATGTGACAGTGTCAGTGTGTATTTGAGCCTGTTCATCGGTAAGAGCGGTCCACTGTAAGTAAATTTTTGCTTTAGTGAATATGTGTGTGCTCGATTGTATGAAGGTATTTGTGATCATGAACACACATGTTAGCATGTTTATGTGTTTTTGTGTAATCTTATTAATATATGGTTGTATTTGTGTAAAGGCACATATATGTGTGTCAGTGAATGTAAGTGTATTTATGTGACTGAATTTGTGAGCTTCCTAGTGAGCTTTACTGTTTGTGTGCAAATCAATACCTGGGCATGTTCTTCTTTATGTCAATGTTGGCCTGCATGTGTAAATGCGTGTGTCATTGTGGGTACACTAATCTCATGAGTGTGAGTGAATTTTGATCATGTATGCTCGTGAGTGAATGTGTGATAATTTTCATGTGAATGAGATCTGAGTATGTTTATGTGAGTGAATGTGTCAGTGTCGGCATGTGTGAGTAGTACTGTTCAAGAGGGTGAACATATGGACTTGTACATGTCAGAGTAGGTTAAAGTAATGTTTGAGTGTTGAAATGCATGTTTGTGTGTGTCCAAGTGTATACCTGAATTTGAAGCCATGTGTATGGATGTTATTAGCACTTTCCAGTGAGTCAGTGAATGTGTATCATGTTTCGTGCTGCAAACTAGGTAACATGTGGAGTATTCTTGTATGAGTGAAATGTGAGCATCTGAATGTAAATACATATGGGTGTATTTTCTTTATGAGGGAATATTTGTACTTTGTGGAGGATGTGCACATGTTTGTAGGAGAGCATCCATGTAAGCATGTTCCTGACTATGAGTGTGCTAATGTGCATGTGAAAGTGAATGTCTGGGAGCACCTGAGTTTATGTATTCATGAACCTGTGTGACTGAATTTGTAGGAATACTCATGTGATTGAGTGAATTTTTGTGCAAGTTTGCACAGAGTGAATTTATTATAGTGTGACTAGTTATGTCTACGTATTTGAATACATCTATGAGCATGTTCACATGAGGCAATGATGGTGTGAGCACATCTGTATTAATGAGTGAATGTGTGACCATGTGGGTGTGAATGTACATGAGTGTGTCTGCACGTGAATAATTTGTCAGCATGTTCATTTGAGTGAGTAAACAGTAAACATGTTAATGTAAGTGACTGAATGTGGGAGCCTGCACATACATGTGAACATGTGTTTTTGTACACACTACCTACCTCCTGTGAAACCTGTATGCAGGTCAAGAAGCAATAGTTAGAACCGGACATGGAACAAAGGACTGGTTGCAAATTGGGAAAGGAGTACGTCAAGGCTGGAAATTGTCACCCCGCTTATTTAACTTATATGCAGAGTACATCATGAGAAATGCTGGGCTGGATGAAGCACAAGCTGGAATCAAGAGTGCCAGGAGAAACATCAATAACCTCAGATATGTAGGTGACACCACCTGTATGGCAGAAAGAGAAGAGGCTCTTCATCTTGATGAAGGTGCAAGAGGAGAGTGAAAAAGCTGGCTTAAAACTCAACATTCAAAAAACTAAAATCATGACATCTGGTCCCAATGCTTCATGGCAAATAGATGGGGAAACAATGGAAACCGTGACAGGCTTTATTTTCTTGGGCTCCAAAATCACTGCAGATGGTGGCTGCAGCCATGAAATTAAAAAAGACCCTTGCTCCTTGGAAGAAAAGCTATGACCAACGTAGACAGTGTATTAAAAAGCAGAGACATTACTTTAGCGACAAAGGTCCGTCTAGTCAAAGCTATGGTTTTTCCAGTATATATGGATGTGAGAGTTGGACCATAAAGAAGGCTGACCACTGAAGAACTGATGCTTTTTGAACTGTGCTGTTGGAGAAGACTCTCGAGAGTCCTTTGGACTGCAAGGAGATCAAACCAGTCAGTCCTAAAGGAAATCAGTCTTGAATATTCATTAGAAGGACTGATGCTGAAACAGAAGATGAGCTGACTCATAGAAAAGACCCTGATGCTGGGAAAGATTGAAGACAGGAAAAGGGGATGACAGAAGACAAGATGGTTGGATGGCATCACGGACTCAATGGACATGAGTTTGAGCAAATTCTGGGAGGTGGTAAAGGACAGGGAAGCCTGGCGTGCTGCGGTCCATGGGGCCGCAAAGAGTCGGACACGACTGAGTGGCTCAACAACAACAAAAACATTTGTGAGAGTCAATTTGTGAACTTTTTCATGTCTTACAGTATGTTATGTAACAATATTTGAGTGTTGAAGTAAATGGGTGTGTTCAAGCCTGTGGAATTTGTGAGTATCTGTATATATGTTTACATGCTTGTGTCAGTGAGGGAATATCTATACTTGTTTGCATAAGCCTGTTAATGTGAGCGTGTGCTGTATGTTAAATTTGTGTGTGTTAATCTTTGTGTGTGTGAGTGAATGTTTGAGTTGATGGTGAGTGTGAGTATGCTTGTGTCAGAGTGACTATGTAATCAGATTTCTGTTTGAGTGTGTCAACGTGCCTGTGAGCAGGCTGCGTGTAAGCACATCATCTATATGACTGGGTTTCTGTGAGTGTGAGTCT
>NW_011495086.1:240638-241612 GCF_000754665.1 Bison bison bison
GGTTTTGTTTGTGCCCTCCAAGAGTCTGTTTCCCTAGTCCTGTGTAAGTTCTGTAATCAAAGCCCACTGCCCTTCAAAATCACATTCCCTGGGGGTTCTCAGTCTCTTTGCTGGATTCCCAGGTTGGGAAATCTGTTGTGGGCCCCAGAACTTTCACAACAGTGTGAGAACTTCTTTGGTATAATTGTTTGATTGTCCTCCATTTTGTGAGTTTTTTGCTTGGTGACTCTATGGTGGAGCTTACACACCACGCCTCCCAGGTCTGCTGCAGCCAGAGCCCCTGTTCCCATGGCAGGACACTGCTGACCTATGCAGCCATAGAGGAGACTCAAACACTGAAAGGCAGGTGTGGCTCAGTCTCTTGTGGGGTCCCTGGATCCTGGTGCACACAAGGTTTTGTTTGAGCCCTCTGAGCATCTTTGGTGGGTATGAGGTTTGATTCTAAACACAATTTCGCCTCTCCTACCGTCTCGTTGGGACATGGGGTATCTTTTCTCAGTGGGATCCAACATTTTCCTGTCGATGGTTGTTCAACAGTTCTTTGTAGTTTTGGAGTTCTCACAGGAGAATATGAATGCACATCCTTCTAGTCCACAGTCTTGTGGGACCTGTTCACTGAGTCTTGAGGGTGGGGGAAAGTGTGCAGCTGAAGTGCTGTCCAGCAAGGAAAGGATGCAGCCCAAAGGTGCTGGTGCTCCAGTGCTGGTTCCACCTCTGGAGAAGTGCACTCCTCTCTCCAAGCCTCATAATCCTATACACCAAAATACTCAAGTATTATAACACTAACATTAAGAGTCTGTTAGTGTGATAATACTTGAGTATTGAAGTACATGTTTATGTTCAGGGGTATGACTGAAATTTGTGAACACATGAGAGAACATCAGTAAGTTTATGTGAGGCAGTGAATGTGTACTAGGTTCACACAAGTTAAAGTGAGCTTAACTTGCAAGAATTGTATGAGTGTAACATAATCA
>NW_011495086.1:241712-242767 GCF_000754665.1 Bison bison bison
CATTAGAAGGACTGATGCTGAAACAGAAGATGAGCTGACTCATAGAAAAGACCCTGATGCTGGGAAAGATTGAAGGCAGGAGAAGGGGATGACAGAAGACAAGATGGTTGGATGGCATCACCGACTCAATGGACATGAGTTTGAGCAAATTCTGGGAGGTGGAAAAGGACAGGGAAGCCTGGCGTGCTACGGTCCATGGGGCCACAAAGAGACACGACTGAGTGACTGAACAACAACAAAAACATTTGTGAGAGTGAATTTGTGAACTTTTTCATGTCTTACAGTATGTTATGTAACAATATTTAAGTGTTGAAGTAAATGGGTGTGTTCAAGCCTATGGAATTTGTGAGTATCTGTATATGTGTTTACATGCTTGTGTCAGTGCAGGAATATCTATATTTGTTTTCATAAGCCTGTTAATGTGAGTGTGTGAAAGTGAAGTCGCTTAGTTGTGTCCGACTCTTTGCGACTGCACGGACTGTAGCCTACCAGGCTCCTCTGTCCATGGGATTTTCCACGCAATAGTACTGGAGTGGATTGCCATTTCCTTCTCCAGGGGATCTTCCCTACCCAGGGATCGAACCCGGGTCTCTCACATTGTAGACAGACGCTTAACCATCTGAACCACCAGGGAAGTGTGCTCTATGCTAAATTTGTGTGAGTTAATCTTTGTGTGTGTGAGTGAATGTTTGAGTTGATGGTGAGTGTGAGTATGCTTGTGTCAGAGAGACTATGTAATCAGATTTCTGTTTGAGTGTGTCAACGTGCCTGTGAGCAGGCTGCGTGTAAGCACATCATCTATATGACTGGGTTTCTGTGAGTGTGAGTCTGTGAGAATGCACGTTAAGTCAATGAATGTGAGTATGTCCCTGTTTTTGAGTGCGCTTGGTTGTTGTTCAGTCACTCAGTCATGTCCGACTCTTTGCAACCCCATGGACTGCAGCATGCCAGGCTTCCCTGTCCTTCACTATTTCCTGGAGTTTGCTCAAACTCTTGTCCTTTGAGTCAGTGGTGCCATCCAACCATCTCATCCTCTGTTGCCCCTTTCTCCTCCT
>NW_011495086.1:242867-243180 GCF_000754665.1 Bison bison bison
TGTTCACTGAGTCTTGAAGGTGGGGGAAAGTGTGCAGCTGAAGTGCTGTCCAGCAAGGAAAGGATGCAGCCCAAAGGTGCTGGTGCTCCAGTGCTGGTTCCACCTCTGGAGATGTGCACTCCTCCCTCCATGCCTCATAATCCTATACATCATAAGAGTCTGTTGGTGTGATAATATTTGAGTATTGAAGTATATGTTTATGTTCAAGGCGTGTGACTGAAATTTGTGAACACATGAGAGAACACCAGTATATTCATTTGAGGCAGTGAATGTGTACTAGGTTCACACAAGTTAAAGTGAGCTTAACTTGCAA
>NW_011495086.1:243280-243608 GCF_000754665.1 Bison bison bison
TCAGTGAATGTGTGAATATATGCATAAGAGCACAAATTTGTTTTAGTGAATTTGTAAGCATATTCAAGGGTGACAGCAGGTACGTGTGTGTGAGAGAACGCAGAGATGTTTGTGCATGTGTATATGAATATGGGCATAAGACTGGACATGTGATTTGTACAAACCATCATATGTAAGAGTATACATGTGTACAATTTCATTAATATGTGTGCATGGTTGAATGTGTTAACATTTGAGTGTGTCATCATGTTGAGATGGGGATGCCCATAAGGGTGGCTGAATGTATGAGTATGTTTCTGCTTGTAAAACAAGCATGTATGAATGTGTT
>NW_011495086.1:245267-245887 GCF_000754665.1 Bison bison bison
GGAGCCTGGTGGGCTGCCGTCTATGGGGTCACACAGAGTTGGACACGACTGAAGTGACTTAGCATGCATATGAGTGAATGTTGCAAGTGTGTTTATTTATGTGAGCTTCTTATGGAAGAATATATTTCTGTGAGTGAATGTGTAAGTGTGTGTTTGGAAGCATGTCCACCTGCAAGTGAATGTGTAAGCACGTCCTCATTTGTGTTTACATGCACATATGAGGAAATGTGTGTGTACATGTGTCATATATGAATAGTCTTGTGTGTGAGTGATATTGCACCCATGTCCTTATAAGTAAATAAATGTGTGGACATATTTTATGAGTGTCATTCAGTATACATGTTAAGTATGCTCATGCCTGTGAGTGAATATATGAACATTATTTGCCTCTGAGAGAGTTAATATGTGGGTATATTTGACTATGTGAGTGAATTTGTATGGAAGAATATGCATGAGTGTATAATATAGGAGGATAATAATTTCTATAGTGAGTGTGTATGTTCATACATGGGAGCAGGTACTCTGGGGAGTTTACATGTGAGTATATTTGTATACAGAAAAAGTGAAAGTTGCTCAGTCATGTCCGACTTTGCGACCCCATGGACTATATGGTCCATGGA
>NW_011495086.1:246412-247034 GCF_000754665.1 Bison bison bison
AATTACTTTACAATATTGTGGTGGGTTTTGCCATACATTGATATGAATCAGCCACAGGTGTACATGTGTCCCACCATCCCAAATCTCCCTCCCACCTCCCTCCCCATCCCATCCCTCTGGATCATCCCAGTGCACCAGCTGTGAGTGCCCTGTTTCATGCATAGAACTTGGACTGGTCATCTATTTCACATATGGTAATAAACATGTTTCAGTGCTATTCTCTCAAATCATCCCACTCTCGCCTTCTCCCACAGAGTCCAAAAGTCTGCTCTTTATATCTGTGTCTTTTTTGCTGTCTTGCACATTGGGTTGTCATTATCATCTTTCTAAATTCCATATATATGCATTAATACACTATATTGGTGTTTTTCTTTCTCACTTACTTCACTCTGTGTAATAAGCTCCAGTTTCATCCACCTCATTAAAACTGACTCAAATATGTTCTTTTTAATAGCTGTGTATTATGTATAACACATATTATGTATATAAACCACAACGTTCTTATCCATTCATCTGCCGATGGGCATCTAGGTTGCTTCCATTCCTAGCTATTGTAAACAGTGCTGCAATGAACATTGGGGTACACGTGTCTCTTTCAACTCTGGTTTCCTCAGTGTATATG
>NW_011495086.1:247134-254444 GCF_000754665.1 Bison bison bison
ATTTTGAGGTTAATGTGCATGTGTAAATGAAGGGGTATATGGGAAGATCAGAGTGTACATATTTGGACCAACCTAGATAGCATATTAAAAAGCAGAGACATTACTTTGCCAACAAAGGTCCATCTAGTCAAGGCTATTGTTTTTCCAGTAGTCATGTATGGCTGTGAGAGTTGGAGTGTGAAGAAAGCTGAGAGCCGAAGAATTGATGCTTTTGAACTGTGGTGTTGGAGAAGACTCTTCAGGTTCCTTGGACTGCAAGGAGATCCAACCAGTCCATTCTACAGTCCTGGGTGTTCTTTGGAAGGACTGATTCTAAAGCTGAAACTCCAATACTTGGGCCACCTTATGTTAAGAGTTGACTCATTTGCAAAGACTCTGATGCTGGGAGGCATTGGGGGCAGGAGGAGAAGGGGACGACAGAGGATGAGATGGCTGGATGGCATCACCGACTTGATGCACATGAATTTGGGTGAACTCTGGGAGTTGGTGATGGAAATTAATTGCGTGCTGCAATTCATGGGGTCACAAAGAGTCAGACATGACTGAGCGGCTGAACTGAACTGAACTGAGTGAATTTATGAGCAGTTGAGCACATTTGTGTGAAGGAGTCAATGTGTCAGGGTCCAGGTCAGTGTATCTGTGTTAGAGCTTACTGAGAGTATATGACCACTGGTTGACAGGCGAGCTGAACTCAGGCAATGAGAGGCTCCTTGCTACCTCCCCTCTTCTTGGAATGTAGATGTGGCCCACAATTCCCATACTAGGAGGCATGTCAAAAATGCAGCCTTGAGAGAGTAGTGTTGCTTATATGATCTAGATTGGATACATTATTGAACTCATTAAGGCTTCTATACGAAAGAAAAACAGGCTTTAATATCTATAGTGTACTTACGTAAAACTAAAACTTAATTTTCCTTCATCAGTTAAAAAGGGCAGTTTTTTTGTTTCTATGTTTTGTTTTTTTAGTGTTGGTCTTTCTCCATAAATTTCATGGGACTGAGTGAAATAATGTGCATGATCACAATTTTGACTTTCTGTTTGAAACATTGTTAGTTCTTTTGTGTTTTGGTTTTCCAGATTTAAGAAAACTTTTTCTCTTTTCTCTTAAGCTATGAGCAATTTGCTAACATATACATTTGTGAATAAAGATGAAACATTTAATTTTTTCTCCCTATCTGATCCCTCCAGGTTTTGGAGTGTTCTGTGAGTATTCTGATTTTTATGGTCATATATTTATTTGTATAAATACAATAATAATCTGTTCTCCTTGTAACAGGACACAATTGGAAACATTGGTTATATTACCAAGGCTCTGACTCGAATATCTGAGAATACACACAAATTAGATATGGCCAGACAGTTTTAAGGAACAGCATTTTACAGTAAGAGTTTGCCTTTCTGTCAAGGGGAGATAGAGAACATGTTCTATTGACCCACATCTGCCATAGCTTAAGCCCCCACTTTGACTAAATGGTTGCCTATTTGCAGCAGAGGCGCATCCTGTATGCCAGCCCACTGTCTCTAAAAATGCAGGTGCTACTAGGCCTTATGAGGTGAAGTGAAGTGAAGTGAAGTCCCACAGTCGTGTCCGACTCTTTGCGACCCCATGGACTGTAGCCCACCAGGCTCCTCGGTCCATGGGATTTCCCAGGCATGAATACTGGAGTGGGTTGCCATTTCCTTCCCCACTAGGCCTTATAGAATGTGTCAGTCCTCCAAATTCCCCCACTCATATTTCTCTGGCAGCCCATGAGGACATCAGGTACAGATCAGTTTAATCCAGGTGTCTGGGAATTTGGTCTTGGTGTTAGCAACACTGACATCATCTGGATAGAAACAGGAATGAACTGTGGCAGCCATGGAGATGAACACAGAAGATTTCACTGGTAATCACTCATAGGTCTTGACTGTTAACACTTTGCACTGACAATTCTGCTGTTCTAAAGGGATTAACCCTATGGCTTGGACAGTGGGAAGCATACGGGTGGATAATTATGAATAAGCCCTTTGGGGGTTAGAATATATAGAAAGACATTTGGGTTTGCTTGCCAGAACCTGAGTCAGTTGTCACTGATTTCAATATACCAGATCATGAGGCACTGATATCTGCCTTTCAGTTGATACAACATAGAAAGAGTGGCCACCATAGTGTTCAAATGGGATGGCATATGGCCAAGGTTGCTAGAATGCCCTTGAAACAAAATGACTTGGTTAATGCAGTTGCTGTGTGTTCTTAAAAAGGCCCAAGGCAACTGCCAAAGGAGCATGAGTCCATTCACTGGAGCTCCCCACTCAGGAGTCACTGAGAGGAAAATTATTATATCGGCCCTCTTCCTCCAAGTGAGGGTTCTAAATGTCTTGGTTTGGGTGAACACTGTGTCTGGCCTAATTTAGACTTTCTCCAGTCACCACACAAGAAAGAGGTCATCATTAGGGAATTATAAGAGTAGAGTACTATGTATAGATACACTAGTCAAATGGACAGTGACCAAGGATGACATTTCAAATATCATGATATACAAGCTTGCACAAAAGAACATGATAGTAAATGGAGGTTCTGTCTCCCCTAAGGAGCATGGGTGATGGAAAAGAAAAGGAGAATATTGAAGCAGCAGATTAAATTACTAACAGGTAAAACCACTTTAGCCAGGTAGACTAAAGTACTATCTCAAGCTTTAATACATTTGAATGATGCTGACTGCCCCATAATCCAGACTGAGGCCCTCTACCAAGACACCAGTATCATGAAGGTACAGAAGTCATGGAATATGACTTAGATTGCACTCTTCTCTCTGTGGACTGTAGGAAAATACAGTCTTTTCTACCAAAAGGGAAGGTATGAGAAATAGAGAAATGATCCATATTCATTTTAAGCACACACTATTTAGATATATATATACATATACACCCAGCTTGTGAATAAGGTTTCTAAAAATGGCAGCTTGTTGCTGGTCCTTTGTTCTCTCCCCTTCCTCATAAAAACAGTTTGGTAGGGCAATTTCATGGGTTTTTACCCCACATATAATCAGAGAACTAAAGATTTGGGTGAAACAGTCCTCCACTCAAGAGCTTGCAAGTATTACTCATGACCCCATCGACCAATAAAAATCTTAGGTGACATCCTGGGAAGATTGTGACTCTGGTCCTCAGCCTATGAGGAGCCAGAGGAGGGAACCTGGGTCTTAGGGATAAAACCTGGTCAGACCTCCCACTCAGTGTGCTTGCTCCCAGACCTTTTGTCTGCAAAGCGCCCTTCTGCAGAAGTGAAGAATACCTTGCTGAGCCATTTTTGATTGTCTGTTCTATTCCCGTGACACCATTTTGAGAGCATTTCCAACAGGATCAACATACTATGATGCTGGGAACACCAAGCCACATCACACCTGGGAAAGGCATTATCTACTGGAATTTGCAATAAGACATTCTACCAGGATGGATGAGTTACTCTGCAACCCTGGGTGAGGAGGAACTGCTCAAATCTCCACTGGGAGCCAGACCTGAGGAAATGCACTATGCTTGGAATCGAATACACACCACTGAAAGAGGGGAGAAGGTGGGAGTCCTGGCCTAGCATATCCCACCCACAGTTCATCTCCATATGCCTGACAGTGCTGCCTTCCCCAGCCAATATATATGGTATAAACAACCAGGTCAAGCTCCTAATGCAACAGCCACATTAACCATTAACATCTAAGGATTAGGCCAGAAGTGTAATTTTTATGTGAGGGGAAGACTTTCCATACAAGTCCCTACTAAATATCTGTCTTTTCATCTTTAGACTACTGCTGGTAGTAGTAGTGTCTGGTCACACAATGAACTCTGATGGAAATACCTTCCTTCAGTAGGTCTGCTCAAGGGCCTGCAGAAGGAATCAATACAACCGTTGGGTAACAGAATGATATACGTTCATACCTGATGAGTCTACTAATGTATCATCCTTATTAAGTCACACAAGTGAACACCTTGAGTGATCCAACTCCCTGCTTAGGGGACTTATTTTCAGTGGTTCAGATCATGGAGCTCTTGGTGGGAAGAACAAAAAAGGTTATTCATCAGGAATCATAATCTGTCTTTTCTCTTGCATATGCTTATATTATTATTGGGGTATCTGCCTCCAATGCAGCTAGACAGCCACCAAATGAACTATTTCCATGCTAATAAAATGCCTTGTTAATGGCTCAGGGCACATGGCAGAAGAGGGGGATGTATAAGAGTGTAAGAATCAGTCATGAGGGATGGAATGTTGGAGAAGATCATCAAGAAGATATGACAGGGACTTCTCTGGTGGTCCAGCGGCTAAGATGCCACATTCCCAATGCAGGGCGCCCAGGCTCAATCTCTGGTCAAGGAACTAGATCCCACATGCCACAACTAAGGGATTACATGCCACAGCTAAAGGTCCCTCATGCTGTAACTAAAAAGATCCTGCATGCCGCAATGAAGATTGAAGATCCCGTGTGTCAAAACAAAGACCTGGCATAGCCAAATAGAAATACTTAAAATTTTTTTAAAAAGAAGACATGACTACTGGTTGACCCAAGAGCTGAATCTTGGCAATCAGAGTCTCCTCACCCACTCCTCATCCTTGCAATGTATGTTCTGCCCACAGTTCCCATACTAGGTCCTGTTTTAAAGACACAGCCTTGAAAGAGGAATGTGCTGTTGAGATCATATGGACAAGACATTTGGCTGAGCCCCATTAAATTCGCCATATAAACTTAAGATTCTGACAGGCAGGCATGGAGATCTACTTGTCTTGTGGCCACTCAACACAACTTGTATGTAAGTTCTCTTGCTAATAACACATGTACATCCATGGCTGATTCATATGAATGTATGGCAAAAACCACCACAATATTGTAAAGTCTCCAATTAAAAGCCTCCAATTAAAAAAAATATATATATATACATATATATATATAAAGAAATTTACCTTCTAGAGCTAAAAACAAAAAAAATTGCCACCCACCCACTTGGAGTGCTCTGCCTCTTGCTCTGGTATCTCCTTGCCCTTCATACATGGGAGTGAGTTTCAAATTTCATCCAGGGAACTCATGAGGTTTCAAATCAACAATCTGAATGTGTGCTGGCATGTGAGTGAGATTTTCATCACATTGGTGGGAGCTAATGAGTGAGCGTTTTTGGTAAGTAAATGTTTTGAGCATTTTTTTAGTGTATTTGTTATTTGGATTTTTTGTTTGAGCACTTTTGCACGTGAGCATAAATGTGACAGTGTCAGTGTGTATTTGAGCCTGTTCATAGGTAAGAGCGGTCCATTGTGAGTAAATTTTTGCTTTAGTGAATATGTGTGTGCTCGATTGTATGAAGGTATTTGTGAGCATGAACACACATGTTAGCGTGTTTATGTGTTTCTGTGTAATCTTATTAATATATGGTTGTATTTGTGTAAAGGCACATATATGTGTGTCAGTGAATGTAAGTGTATTTATGTGACTGAATTTGTGAGCTTCCTAGTGAGCTTTACTGTTTGTGTGCAGATGAATACCTGGGCATGTTCTTCTTTATGTCAATGTTGACCTGCATGTGTAAATGAGTGTGTCATTGTGGGTACACAAATCTCATGAGTGTGAGTGAATTTTTGATCATGTATGCACGTGAGTGAATGTGTGATAATTTTCATGTGAATGAGATCTGAGTATGTTTATGTGAGTGAATGTGTCAGTGTCTGCACGTGTGAGTAATACTGTTCAAGAGGGTGAACATATGGACTTGTACATGTCAGAGTAGGTTAAAGTAATGTTTGAGTGTTGAAATGCATGTTTGTGTGTGTCCAAGTGTATACCTGAATTTGAAGCCATGTGTATGGATGTTATTAGCACTTTCCTGTGAGTCAGTGAATGTGTATCATGTTTCGTGCTGCAAACTAGGTAACATGTGGAGTATTCTTGTATGAGTGAAATGTGAGCATCTGAATGTAAATACATATGGGTGTATTTTCTTTATGAGGGAATATTTGTACTTTGTGGAGGATGTGCACATGTTTGTAGGAGAGCATCCATGTGAGCATGTTCCTGACTATGAGAGTGCTAATGTGCATGTGAAAGTGAATGTCTGGGAGCACCTGAGTTTATGTATTCATGAACCTGTGTGACTGAACTTGTAGGAATATTCATGTGATTGAGTGAATTCTTGTGCAAGTTTGCACAGAGTGAATTTATTATAGTGTGACTAGTTATGTCTACATATTTGAATACATCTGTGAGCAAGTTCCGGAGAAGGCAATGGCACCCCACTCCAGTACTCTTGCCTGGAAAATCCCATGGATGGAGAAGTCTAGTGGGCTTCAGTCCATGGGGTCGCTAAGAATCGGACATGACTGAGCAACTTCCCTTTCACTTTTCACTTTCATGTATTGGAGAAGGAAATGGCAGCCCACTCCAGTGTTCTTGCCTGGAGAATCCCAGAGACGGGAGAGCCTGGTGGGCTACTGTCTATGGGGTCACACAGAGTTGGACACAACTAAAGTGAGTTAGCAGCAGCAGCAGCAGCATGAGCATGTTCATGTGAGGCAATGATGGTGTGAGCACATCTATATTAATGGGTGAATGTGTGACCATGTGGGTGTGAATGTACATGAGTGTTTCTGCATGTGAATAATTTGTCAGCATGTGCATTTGAGTGAGTAAACAGTAAACACGTTAATGTAAGTGACTGAATGTGGGAGCATGCACGTACATGTGAACATGTATATTTGTACACACTACCTGCCTCCTGCGAAAGCTGTATGCAGGTCAAGAAGCAATAGTTAGAACCAGACATGGAACAAAGGACTGGTTGCAAATTGGGAAAGGAGTACGTCAAGGCTGGAAATTGTCACCCTGCTTATTTAACTTATATGCAGAGTACATCATGAGAAGTGCTGGGCTGGATGAAGCACAAGCTGGAATCAAGAGTGCCAGGAGAAACATCAATAACCTCAGATATGCACGTGACACCACCCGTATGGCAGAAAGCGAAGAGGCTTTTCATCTTGATAAAGGTGCAAGAGGAGAGTGAAAAAGCTGGCTTAAAACTCAATATTCAAAAAACTAAGATCATATCAGACTTTATTTTTTGGGCTCCAAAATCACTACAGATGGTAACTGCAGCCATGAAATTAAAAGACGCTTATTCCTTGGAAGGAAAGTTATGACCAACCTAGATAGCATACTCAAAAGCAGAGACATTACTTTGTCAACAAAGGTTCGTCTAGTCAAGGCTATGGTTTTTCCTGTGGTCATGTATGGATGTGAGAGTTGGACTGTGAAGAAGGCTGAGTGCCAAATAATTGATGCTTTTGAACTGTGTTG
>NW_011495086.1:254544-255306 GCF_000754665.1 Bison bison bison
GGGATGACAGAAGACAAGATGGCTGGATGGCATCACTGACTCAATGGACATGAGTTTGAGCAAATTCTGGGAGGTCGTAAAGGACAGGGAAGCCTGGCGTGCTGTGGTCCATGCGGCCACAAAGAGTCGGACACGACTGAGTGACTGAACAACAACAAAAACATTTGTGAGAGTAAATTTGTGAACTTTTTCATGTCTTACAGTATGTTATGTAACAATATTTGAGTGTTGAAATAAATGGGTGTGTTCAAGCCTATGGAATTTGTGAGTATCTGTATATGTGTTTACATGCTTGTGTCAGTGAGGGAATATCTATATTTGTTTTCATAAGCCTGTTAATGTGAGCGTGTGAAAGTGAAGTTGCTTAGTTGTGTCCGACTCTTTGCGACTGCATGGACTGTAGCCTACCAGGCTCCCCTGTGCGTGGGGTTTTCCATGCCATAGTACGGGAGTGGATTGCCATTTCCTTCTCCAGGGGATCTTCCCTACCCAGGGATCGAACCCGGGTCTCCCACATTGTAGACAGATGCTTAACCGTCTGAGCCACCAGGGAAGTGTGCTCTATGCTAAATTTGAGTGAGTTAATCTTTGTGTGTGTGAGTGAATGTTTGAGTTGATGGTGAGTGTGAGTGTGCTTGTGTCAGAGTGACTATGTAATCAGATTTCTGTTTGAGTGTGTCAACGTGCCTGTGAGCAGGCTGCGTGTAAGCACATCATCTATATGACTGGGTTTCTGTGAGTGTGAGTCTGTGAGAATGCACG
>NW_011495086.1:255406-256436 GCF_000754665.1 Bison bison bison
ATCTTTTAATTTCAGCTGCAGTAACCATCTGCAGTGATTTTGAAGCCCAAGAAAATAAAATCTGTCATTGTTTCCATTGTTTCCCCATCTATTTGCCATGAAGTGATGAGACCAGATGCCATGATCTTTGTTTTCTAAATGTTGAGTTTTAAGTCAGCTTTTTCACTCTCCTCTTTCACCTTCAAGTGTGTGCTAATATGTGTAAATGAGGAAATGTGTTCATGTGAGATATGAGTGTGTCTTTTATGTGAATTATGTGAATGAGTGAATGTGTGCATTGGTGGTCTCAAAATATGTGTGTTTACATGTGTGTGAGAATTGAGGATGCTTGTATCAGTGAATGGCACCCCACTCCAGCACTCTTGCCTGGAAAATCCCATGAATGGAGGAGCCTGGTGGGCTGCAGTCCATGGGGTCGATGAGAGTCAGACACAACTGAGCGACTTCACTTTCACTTTTCACTTTCATGCATTGGAGAAGGAAATGGCAACCCACTCCAGTGTTCTTGCCTGGAGAATCCCAGGGACTGGGAAGCCTGGTGGGCTGCAGTCTATGTGGTCGCACAAAGTCGGACATGACTGAAGTGACTTAGCAGTAGGTTTGTCAAGCCAGCATCTTTTAATTTCAGCTGCAGTAACCATCTGTAGTCATTTTGAAGCCCAAGAAAATAAAGTCTGTCATTGTTTCCGTTGTTTCCCCATCTATTTGCCATGAAGTGATGAGACCAGATGCCATGATCTTTGTTTTCTAAATGTTGAGTTTTAAGTCGGGTTTTTCACTCTCCTCTTTCACCTTCAAGTGTTTGCTAATATGTGTAAATGAGGAAATGTGTTCATGTGAGATATGAGTGTGTCTTTTATGTGAATTGTGTGAATGAGTGAATGTGTGCATTGGTGGTCTCAAAATGTGTGTGTTTACATGTGTGTGAGAATTGAGGATGCTTGTGTCAGTGAATGTGTGAATATATGCATATGAGCACAAATTTCTTTTAGTGAATTTGTAGGCATATTCAGGGGTGACAGCAGGTACG
>NW_011495086.1:256536-258228 GCF_000754665.1 Bison bison bison
AGTGTGCTCTATGTTAAATTTGTGTGTGTTAATCTTTGTGTGTGTGAGTGAATGTTTGAGTTGATGGTGAGTGTGAGTATGCTTGTGTCAGAGTGACTATGTAATCAGATTTCTGTTTGAGTGTGTCAACGTGCCTGTGAGCAGGCTGCGTGTAAGCACATCATCTATATGACTGGGTTTCTGTGAGTGTGAGTCTGTGAGAATGCACGTTAAGTCAATGAATGTGAGTATGTCCCTGTTTTTGAGTGCGCTTGGTTGTTGTTCAGTCACTCAGTCATGTCCGACTCTTTGCAACCCCATGGACTGCAGCATGCCAGGCTTCCCTGTCCTTCACTATTTCCTGGAGTTTGCTCAAACTCTTGTCCTTTGAGTCAGTGGTGCCATCCAACCATCTCATCCTCTGTTGCCCCTTTCTCCTCCTGCCCTCAATCTTTCCCAGCATCAGGGTCTTTTCCCAATGAGTCAAATCTTTCCACCAGTTGGCCAAAGGACTGGAACCTCAGCTTCAGCATCAGTCCTTCACATGAATGTTCAGGACTGATTCCCTTTAGAATTGACAAGTTTGATCTCCTTGCTGTCCAACAGGCTCTCAAGAGTCTTCTCCAGCATCACAATTTGTGCCTATCAATTCTTTGGTGCTCAGCCTTCCTTATGGTCCAACTCTCACATCCATACATGGCTACTGGAAAAATCATAGCTTTGACCATGCAGACCTTTCTCAGCAAAGTGATGTCTCTGCCTTTTAAAACACCGTCTATGTTTGTCAAGCCAACATCTTTTAATTTCAGCTGCAGTAACCATCTGCAGTGATTTTGAAGCCCAAGAAAATAAAGCCTGTCATTGTTTCCATTGTTTCCCTATCTATTTGCCATGAAGTGATGAGACCGGATGCCATGATCTTTGTTTTCTAAATGTTGAGTTTTAAGTCAGCTTTTTCACTCTCCTCTTTCACCTTCAAGTGTGTGCTAATATGTGTAAATGAGGAAATGTGTTCATGTGAGATATGAGTGTGTCTATTATGTGAATTGTGTGAATGAGTGAATGTGTGCATTGGTGGTCTCAAAATATGTGTGTTTACATGTGTGTGAGAATTGAGGATGTTTGTGTCAGTGAATGTGTGAATATATGCATAAGAGCACAAATTTGTTTTAGTGAATTTGTAAGCATATTCAAGGGTGACAGCAGGTACGTGTGTGTGAGAGAACGCAGAGATGTTTGTGCATGTGTATATGAATATGGGCATAAGACTGGACATGTGATTTGTACAAACCATCATATGTAAGAGTATACATGTGTATGATTTCATTAATACGTGTGCATGGTTGAATGTGTTAACATTTGAGTGTGTCATCATGTTGAGATGGGGATGCCCATAAGGGTGACTGAATGCATGTTTCTGCTTGTAAAACGAGCATGTGTGAATGTGTTCTGTGTGTGAATGAATTTGTGGACATGTTCATATGAGCTAAGAAATGTGTGAGCAAGTCTGTTGGATTGAGCGTGTGAATATGTGGATGGTAAGTGCGTCTACGTGTGTTAGTAAATTTGTAAGCATGCTGTGAGTGCGTGGGCGTTCATCTTTAGGCATGTTAATGTGTGAGTATACTTATGTGTGTGATTGTGTGAGCATTTATAAGTGTGAGCAGGTTCATGTACAAATGAACACGTGAGCATGGTCCTTTGTGACCATCT
>NW_011495086.1:258328-260587 GCF_000754665.1 Bison bison bison
TTTCCACCAGTTGGCCAAAGGACTGGAACCTCAGCTTCAGCATCAGTCCTTCCAATGAATGTTCAGGACTGATTCCCTTTAGAATTGACAAGTTTGATCTCCTTGCTGTCCAACGGGCTCTCAAGAGTCTTCTCCAGCATGACAATTTGTGCCTATCAATTCTTTGGTGCTCAGCCTTCTTTGTGGTCCAACTCTCACATCCATACATGGCTACTGGAAAAATCATAGTTTTGACCATGCAGACCTTTCTCAGCAAAGTGATGTCTCTGCCTTTTAAAACACTGTCTATGTTTGTCAAGCCAGCATCTTTTAATTTCAGCTGCAGTAACCATCTGCAGTGATTTTGAAGCCCAAGAAAATAAAGTCTGTCATTGTTTCCATTGTTTCCCCACCTATTTGCCATGGAGTGATGAGACCGAATGCCATGATCTTTGTTTTCTAAATGTTGAGTTTTAAGTCGGCTTTTTCACTCTCCTCTTTCACCTTCAAGTGTGTGCTAATATGTGTAAATGAGGAAATGTGTTCATGTGAGATATGAGTGTGTCTTTTATGTGAATTGTGTGAATGAATGAATGTGTGCATTGGTGGTCTCAAAATATGTGTGTTTACATGTGTGTGAGAATTGAGGATGCTTGTGTCAGTGAATGTGTGAATATATGCTTATGAGCACAAATTTCTTTTAGTGAATTTGTAATCATATTCAGGGGTGACAGCAGGTACGTGTGTGTGAGAGAACGCAGAGATGTTTGTGCATGTGTATATGAATATGGGCATAAGACTGGACATGTGATTTGTACAAACCATCATATGTAAGAGTACACATGTGTACGATTTCATTAATATGTGTGCATGGTTGAATGTGTTAACATTTGAGTGTGTGATCACGTTGAGATGGGGATGCCCATATGTGTGACTGAATGTATGAGTATGTTTCTGTTTGTAAAATGAGCATGTATGAATGTGTTCTGTGTGTGTGTGTGTGTTTTTCCTGTATTTGACATCTAATCTTACTGCACTGTGATCAAATAAGATGCTTGAAATGATTTCAATTTTTTTTCAATTTACCAAGGTGAGATTTATGGCCCAGGATGTTATCTATCCTGAAGAAGGTTCCGTGTGCACTTGAGAAAAAGGTGAAATTCATTGTTTTGGAGTGAAATGTCCTATAGATGTCAATTAGGTCTTACTGGTCCATTGCATCATTTAAAGTTTGAGTTTCCTTGCTAATTTTCTGTTTAGTTGACCTATCCATAGGTGTGAATGCAGTATTAAAGTCTCCCACTATTATTGTGTTACTGTTAATTTCCCCTTTCATACTTGGTAGCATTTGCCTTCCATATTGCAGTGCTCCTATGTTAAGTGCATATACTGGAAGTGTTTTTAAAAGATGTTAAGCTTTCCTTAAATATAGAGTACATCTGTGAAAACATCTGATACTGGGTTTTTCCATGTGATAAATATTTGGATTAATAAGTCAATCTCTTGTGAAAAGTCTATTCAGGTTTTCTATTGATTTTTGAGTCAGTTTTATTGCTTTGTATCTTTCTGTAATTTTTACATTTCATATAGTTTATCTAACTTGTTGGCATACAGTTTTTCATAGTACTCCCTTATAATCCTTTTAATGTTGTAGCATTGGTAGTGTTACAAAACAAAATTCAGCTGAGTAAATTTTAAAGATCTTATTAGCTTTATTCAATGATTCATGAACCAGGCAGCATCCAGTCTAGTAGACAGAAAGGAGTTCCAAGGAGCTTTACAAAGTGAAAGACTTTTATAGGCAAAAGGGAACAAGAATTAAGAGGTTATGCTAGCAAAAAGCAGAAAGGTTGTGGCAAGGTCACTTTCCTATAGAGGATGGCCTAGGTCTATGAAGACTGTTTAACTAGTGCTGATTAGTTGATTTATGACTGACTTGTTTAAGATTACACTTTTGGGAGAGTTGAAACTGTAATGAGGTTAAGTCTGTGTTTGATGACCAGAAGCTTAGCGTAAACGACTCCATTTTGGACCTATTGTCTTGTTTTTAACAATTGTTATGTCACCTCTTTCATTCCTGATATTTTAAAATAAAATCTCCTCGGTTTTTCCCTTGGCCAATCTAAATAAATGTAGCACTTTTTTTTTTTTTTGAAAGAATAAAACATTGGTCATCGATTCACTCTATTATTTTTATTTATTTTTTTTTATTGGAGCATAGTTGTATTCTGCAACTTTGCTGAATTCATTTATTAGTTCTAACACTTTTTTGGTGGGAAT
>NW_011495086.1:260687-261051 GCF_000754665.1 Bison bison bison
CAGTGGGTCAGAACTCTCAAAAACCTCCGGGCACAATTTACACAATTGGAAGCCCAGTTCTGGAGACCTTCATGGTCTCGAGAAAAAGCATGCTGCCTTCTACCAACCTAGAGGCAAACAAGTGGCATCCCTCCCTGTTGGTCAACGGCTTTAACAAATGTGAATATTCTCGGTAGGAGGATCTGAGAAAATGATGACATAGCACAGGGGCACTTTTCAGCGATTGAGGAATCTGTGAGCGTCCCCATAGAATTTGTCTTTAAGTCAAAGGAGCATTTTTTTCCATTGAAGTTCCGACACACACATACAAAATGGTATCAGTATCAAATGATTTGGATCCCTTCTCCAAAGGGGCCAGAAATAA
>NW_011495086.1:261151-262227 GCF_000754665.1 Bison bison bison
AGAGTCGGACATGACTGAAGTGACTTAGCGTGCATATGAGTAATGTTGCTAGTGTGTTTATTTATGTGAGCTTCTTATGGAAGAATATATTTCTGTGAGTGAATGTGTAAGTGTGTGTTTGGAAGCATGTCCACCTGCAAGTGAATGTGTAAGCATGTCCTCATTTGTGTTTACATGCACATATGAGGAAATGTGTGTGTACATGTGACATATATGAATAGTCTTGTGTGTGAGTGATATTGCACCCATGTCCTTATAAGTAAATAAATGTGTGAACATATTTTATGAGTGTCATTCAGCATACATGTTAAGTATGCTCATGCCTGTGAGTGAATACATGGACATTATTTGCCTCTGAGAGAGTTAATATGTGGGTATATTTGACTATGTGAATGAATCTGTATGGAAATATATGCATGAGTGTATAATATAGGAGGATAATAATTTCTATAGTGAGTGTGTATGTTCATACATGGGAGCAGGTACTCTGGGGAGTTTACATGTGAGTATATTTGTATACAGAAAAAGTGAAAGTTGCTCAGTCATGTCCGACTTTGCGACCCCATGGACTATATGGTCCATGGAATTCTCCAGGCCAGAATACTGGAGTGGGAAGCCTTTCCCTTCTCCAGGTGATCTTCCCAGCCCAGGTCTCCCACATTGCATGCGGATGCTTTACCAGCTGAGCCACAAGGGAAGCCCAAGAATGCTCGAGTGGGTGGCCTATCCCTTTTCCAGCCGATCTTCCTGACCCAGGAATCAAACTGAGGTCTCCTGCATTGCAGGCAGATTCTTTACCAACTGAGCTATCAGGAAGCCCCTTGTATATACAGTGACTGTATATGTGTGTATGTGATCAGGGTCATAGTTTTGACTGTTGGGCGTCAGCATGTGTTTGTGAGTGTATGGTGTATGTGTCAGTCTGTGTGTGAGAATAAATCTGTTTGATGTTAAGAGTGACTAAATGTACAAGCGTATCCTTATGTGAGGGTGTTAACATGTGCATGAATGTGTGAGCATATTCATATATATGAAGGATTGAGTGTGTTTGTGTCTAAATGTATGTGTAAAGATGT
>NW_011495086.1:262327-263657 GCF_000754665.1 Bison bison bison
GGGTGCTGCAGTCCATGGAGTCGCAAAGAGTCGGACATGACTGAATGACTGAACTGAACTGAACTGATCCATATGCATGAGTGAAAGTGTGGACTTTATGGTGCGTGATCATGTTTTGGGGGTAAGTGAATAAGTGTGCATGTCTGTCTGTGGGTGTGTTAATGTGTACAAGTAAGTGAAGGTATGAGTTTTACATATGAGCATATTTGAGTGTGTGTGAGTGAATCTGTGGGCATCTTCATTTTAGGGAGTGAATATGTGACCAAGTTTGCATGAAGAAAGGAATGTGTAGGCATATTTGTGTATGTGGATGTGCGGTCATATGTGTTTATGTATGTGTTTCTATGTGTGAGTGACTTTGTGAGCATGGTGTTGTAAGTGAACATGTGAGCTTGTTATTGTGAGTCTGTGTATATGAATGCATGCATTTTGTGAGTATGTATGACTGAGTGAATTTTTTTAGCATATTTGTGTATGTGTGCAAATGTACATCAATAACTGATGAGTATATTTACATATGAGAACACTGTGCAAGTGTTACTGAAGATGTAATTATGTACAAATTACTGAAGGGTATCTATGTGTGAGTGAATTGGTAAGCATGTTTGTGTGTGTGAGTGAATGTTTGACCATGTGGGTGTAACTATGTTTAAGTCAAGTATGTTCATGAGTGAAAATGTGACTGTGTCAATGTATGTGAGAATGTGTGAATGACTTTGTGTGCATGATCATATTTGGCAAGTGAATGAGCACTCTCACATATGTGAACATGAAGGTTTCAACTGTGTTAGTTGCTCAGTCACGTCCGAATCTTTGCAACCCCATGGCTTGCCAGGATCCTCTGGCAATGAAACTCTCCAGGCTAGAATACTAGTGTGGGTAGCCATTCCCTTCACCATGGGATCTTCCTGACACAGGGATTAAACCTGGGTCTCCTGCATTTAAAGTGAAGAAAGTAAAAGCGTTACTCACTCAGTCATGTCCGATTCTTTGCGACCCCATGGACTATAGTCTGCCAGCCTCCTCTGTCCATGAAATTCTTCAGGGAAGAATACTGGAATGGGTACCATTCCCTTCTCCAGGGGATCTTCCCGATCCATGGATCAAACCCAGGTCTCCTGCATCGCAGGCGGATTCTTTACCAGGTAAGCCCCTAGGGAAGCCCTCTCCTGCACTGAAGGCAGATTCTTTACTGTCTAAGCCACCATTATGTATGTCCATGAATTTGTGAGGGCTTCCCCCGTGGCTACCATGGGGTCGCAAAAGAGTCAGACACAGCTTAGCAAATAAATGACGAATTTGTGAACATGTGTGTGATAAATATGTGTCT
>NW_011495086.1:263757-265875 GCF_000754665.1 Bison bison bison
CCTTTTGATGACAGCCATTCTGACTGGCATGAGATGGCACCTCATTGTGGTTTGGATTTGCATTTTTCTGACAATGAATGATGTTGAGCATCTTTTCATGTGTTTGTTAGCCATCTGTATGTCTTCTTTGGAGAGATGTCTGTTTAGTTCTTTGGCCCATTTTTTGATGGAGTTTCCACAATGTTTTTTAAATTTATTATTATCTATTTTTATTTTTGGCTATGCTGAGTCTTCATTACTTCTCACAGGCTTTCTCTAGCTGTAGCAAGTGCGGGATACTCTCTAGCTGCAGCTCATGAGCTTCTCATTGCAATGGATTCGTTTTGTTGCATAACACAGGCTCTAGGGTGTTCAGGCTTCAGTATCTATGTCACATGGGCTCAGTAGTTGCAGCTTGGTGGTCTCTAGCAGTTGCTGCACGTGGCTTCAGTTGCCCTTCAGGGTGTGTAGTCTTCGTTGACCAGGGATCAAACCCATGTACTTTGCATTGGGAGGTGTACCACTGGACCACCAGAAAAGTCCCACAATGTATTATTTTAAATATCTAACTTGAAAAAATAACAATCAAAACAATAGAACTATATAAAACGTGAAAAGAACAAACTAAGAATGACTCATGAAAACAGGAAAAAAAAACAGTCATATAAACCATTCTTGATGAAGCCTAGACATTGAACTTACCAAATAAAGACTTTAAATCAACTGTTATAAATATATTCAAATAAGTACAGGAAAGTATGTCTACATAATAAAAGTTAAATTTGAGAAATGTATCTCACCAAATATAGAATATCAACAAGAATATATTTTTTTAAAAAAGAATAAGAAGAAAATAGAAATTCTGAAATTGAAAGTACAATAATTGAAATGAAAAACTTCCCATTGGAGGTCAATAGCAGATTTAGGGTAGGTCTACTAACATTATACAAATTGAGGAACAGAAAAGGTAAAACAAGTGAAGAAAACAGAACAGAGTCAGATCTATGGGACAAGAATCAAGCATATCAACATACACATAATGGTAGCCTCAGAAATAAAGGAGATAGAGGAATGGGCAGAAAGAATATATGAAGAAATTATCACTAAACTTACTAAAATAGTTGAAAATATTAATATATACACTCAAGAAATTCAGTAGCATCCAAGTAGGATACACTCTGAGAAAGACACAGCTGGACATGGTATAATCAAACTTTCAAAGCCTAAGACCAAGAGAAGATCTTGAAAGCAACAAGAAAAAGGCAACTCATCACCTATAGGAGATACTTCCTTCTCAGCAAGATCCAGGAAGACTCAGAGGTAGTGTAATGATGTATTGAAAGAAAAAGATTGTGAATTAAGGAATCTATATCTAGAAAAGCTATCCTTCAAAACTGAAGAAGAAGTAGGACTTTCAGAGGTAAACAAATACTTAGAGATTCACTAGTAGACCTGTCCCACAAGAAATATGAAAGGGAATCTTTCAAGATGAAACGAAAGGATCCTAGAAAATAACCCGAATTTGCATGAAGAGATAAGAAGCACCAAGAAATGTAACTGGATAAGTAATTTAAAGACAGAGGATATGGAGATTTTTGTTTTCTCATATGATTCAGTGATTCTCATATGATTCGTTTTCTCATATGATTTCCTATAGGAAAAAGTAATCATGAAACTGCATTGATGAGTTTCTAATATGTACAGATATAATTTATAAGACAATAGTACCCTTAAGAAAAGAGAAAATGCTAGTAGTTACAAAGCTTTTGTTTGCCATTGAAATTATGTTGGTATTACTCCATCTTAGAATGCTTTAGCTAAAATATTAATTATGATACCTAAGGCAACCATTAAGAAAATAACAGAAAGATAAGAAGGAAGGGATAAATTGGGAGATTGGATTGACATGTACACAGTTCAATTCAGTTCAGTCGCTCAGTCGTGTCCGACTCTTTGCGACCCCATGAATCGCAGCACGCCAGGCCTCCCTGTCCATCACCAACTCCCAGAGTTCACCCAGACTCACATCCATCGAGTCAGTGATGCCATTCAGCCATCCCATCCTCTGTCGTCCCCTTCTCCTCCTGCCCCCAATCCCTCCCAGCATCAGAGTCTTTTCCAATGAGTCAACTCTTCGCA
>NW_011495086.1:265975-266558 GCF_000754665.1 Bison bison bison
AGGCCTTGGGTTCTGCGTGGAGACGTTTGGGCCCCTGTTGTGGAGTCACGTCGACTCCTTTCTACACAATTTCCGTGACAACAAACATGTCCTGTTCCGGCCTCCCACTGACCGCCTGATGGCCAGGGGCCGCTCCCAGCCACCCTCGGACCCTGGAGAAGGTCCAGTGCCTCCTCAGGAGCAGGAAGACCTGGGAGAGGGAGGCAGAGTCTTGCAGAGTGAGTACCTGGTGGAGCGCGCTCCACCCTCGGAGCTGCAGGATCCTGCAGAGGGGGTTGCATCCTAGAAGACAAAGGAACCAGCAGTGGAGGCCGAGTTCTGGGCAAGGAAGCCCTGACTGCTGCCTCTGAGACTGGGAAGGTTGAGGCCTGTGATCCCGGAGGGGCTGAGGCCGGCAAGTGGTGGCTGAGCCTTCAGGCCCTTGTGGGGCCATTGAGCTCAAAGGCAGGTAGGTCTCTAGCAGTCACACAGTGGGTCAGAACTCTCAAAAACCTCCGGGCACAATTTACACAAGTGGAAGCCCAGTTCTGGAGACCTTCATGGTCTCGAGAAACAGCATGCTGCCTTCTCCCAACCTAGAGGC
>NW_011495086.1:266658-267925 GCF_000754665.1 Bison bison bison
TGTAAATATGTGAGTATATTTGTGGGAGGAATTTATGACAGTGTGCATGTGAGTAGATGTGGTGAATGTGAGGATGTTCCTGTGTGTGTATTAATGTATACATGTAAGTGAATGGGTGTGTGTGCATGGGAGCATATATGAGTATGTGTATCAATGTGAGCTTATTCAAGTGTGAGTGAATATATGAACATGTTCATGTGTGAGGGTAAATTTGTGAATATAATTGTGAGTGAATGTGTGAGCATGTTTCGAGAGTAAGTAAATGTGAGAGGAATGTATGCATGTGAACAAGTCTGTGGCATTGGAGAGTTCTGGCTCGCATGGTTTGGGTTGGCAAATACTTGGGAGAGTTCAGCTGCTACGTAAAAATATGAAATTTAGGGCCTAGACCAAGTATGAGAAATATTTTCCAGGCTCAGGCAAGGGGAAGCTTGAGATAGGGGAAGCCGCTTGGTTCTCTTACAGGCCCACTGGGCTATCTCTGCTGCCTTTGTTGCTATAAAGGTGATTTTACAGCTTACTACTATTCGACGTCCATAGAGAAGGGAATAGCAACTCGCTCCTGTATTCTTGCCTGTAGAATCCCATGCACAGAGGAGCCTGGCGGGCTACAGTCCATGGGGTTGCAAAAAGTCAGGCACGACTGAATGACTAACACACACACACACACACACACACACTTCAAGGTGATATGAATAGAAGCATAAGGCTTTACAGTCAAACAAGACTGCATGTTATCCACCTTGCATTAGGTACCTGGGTCAGATAAACTGGTTACAGACTCAGTCCACCAGTGCTCACATACTTACATAGATTAGCTTCTGGATATTCATGGGGAGGGGAACAAGCTCATTTTAATAAATGAGATTTATGGGGGAACTTGGCCAAGGAGAGGTATATGCTATGCTACATGCACTAAAATCAGGTTGGCAGAAGAAAGTCCAGAATGTGGTTAAATTTGTCATCTTATGTATTGCCGTGACTAAGGCAATGCGAAGGCCTATTCTGGTGGGCAATTGTATGTTCCTTCTTGTTCAGATTGGTGTGATTATTGCTTGAGTTTCCTACCAAGTACCCATTACAAATAGCCTGGTGGGCCAAGTTATTTCAAAAATCGGTATTAACTATATTATACATTTGGCCCATTAGGTCCCTCTGGGGGAATTTTTCTTTGGCAGCTGTGTGTGTGTGGGTGTGGGTGTGGATGTGTGTGTGTTAGTCGCTCAGTCATGTCCGACTCTTTGCAACCCCATGGACTGTAACCTGC
>NW_011495086.1:268025-268436 GCF_000754665.1 Bison bison bison
GGATTGCCGGATCATAAGGCAGTTCTATTTCCAGTTTTTTAAGGAATCTCCACACTGTTCTCCATAGTGGCTGTACTAGTTTGCATTCCCACCAACAGTGTTAAGAGAGTTCCCTTTTCTCTACACCCTCTCCAGCATTTATTGCTTGTAGACTTTTGGATCGCAGCCATTCTGACTGGCGTGAAATGGTACCTCATAGTGGTTTTGATTTGCATTTCTCTGATAATGAGTGATGTTGAGCATCTTTTCATGTGTTTGTTAGCCATTCTTGATGAAGCCTAGACATTGAACTTACCAAATAAAGACTTTAAATCAACTGTTATAAATATATTCAAATAAGTACAGGTAAGTATATCTACACAATAAAAGTTAAATTTGAGAATGTATCTCACCAAATATAGAATATCAGCA
>NW_011495086.1:268536-268992 GCF_000754665.1 Bison bison bison
CCCATGTGCATGACCCTGTGCACAAACACACTTATACTCCCATGTGCATGCACCTGACCACATGCTCTCTCACACACAGGTACACACACATGTGCTAGCACCTGTGCATAGGCACTGCCTATCTTTCTCGGGCACACACACACACAGACATGGACAGGCAGATGCCCATGTGTTGCACCTACCTAGAGACACACGAATGCACACGTCAGCTACGTGTGGGACACCAGAGGGACAGACCAGGCGTGACACAAAGGGGCCCCACTGCCTTCCGGAAGTTGAGGACAAGGATCTGCGCTCAGCAGGATGGTCACCTGTGAGCGTGGCCAGGTTGGCAACGGCACAGACTTGGAGGTGCACAGGGACCAGGGCTCACTTGGGGTTTGCAGGCTTGGACCAGAAACAGTCACGTGCGCTGCAGAGTGTGGCAGTGTCTGCCTGACCATGCGCACTAAGGAG
>NW_011495086.1:269092-269546 GCF_000754665.1 Bison bison bison
GCTTCCATATCTTAGCTATTGTAAATTGGGCTTCAATGAACATAGTAAAAATATCTTTTTAATTAGTTGTCTAAATTTTATTCAAATAAATATCCAGGAATGAAGTTATTGGATTGTTGTTGTCATTGTTCTTGTTGTTCAGTCACTAAGTCCTGTCTGAATCTTTGCTGTTTCCATGGACTGCAGCACACCATGCTTCCCTGTCCTGCCTATCTCCCAGAGATTGCTCAGATTCATGTGCATTGAGTCAGTGATGCCATCTAACCATCTCATCCTCTGCCACCCATTTCTCCTTTTGCCTTCAATCTTTCCCAGCCCCAGAATTTTTACCAAAGAGTTGACTCTTTGGAACAGGTAACCAAAGTATTGGAGCTTCAGCTTTAGCATCAGTCCATCCAATGAATATTCAGGGTTGATTTCCTTTAGGATGGATTGGTTTGATCTCCTTACAGTC
>NW_011495086.1:271833-273135 GCF_000754665.1 Bison bison bison
GGAGCCGCAGTTCTGAGTAATCGAGCCGTCCAGTTGTATCCTATTCCAGGAACCCCAGCGGGCCAGGCGGCCGCGGGGGCCAGGATGTGAGCTAGGGGTGGTTTGGCGGGGGCGGGGGCGGGGTGGGGGGGACGGTTACAAGTGGTGCTAAAGTGTAGGAGGAGCGTACTCTGGGGGGCTGGAGGATATGGGTGAGGGGTGGTCTGGCTGTGAGGGGAAGATAGTGAGGAAAAGCACCCCGAAGGGAACCAGAGAGTCGGGAGGTGATATCCACGGTGTCTGCCAGTGGCCTTGTGGTAGAATGCGTGTTTCCGTGAGCAGGGAGCCTGTCGTACAGGCAAAATGAATAGTGTGGATGGTGGTGAGGAAAAGCAACCTGAAGGGTCCAGAGGGTCGTGCAGTGATATCCGGGGTGTAACTCAGGGTATAGGCTGAGAGGTCCGGACTTTCTAGGCGGCCTCCTTGTGGGAGAAAGCGGGTCTCAGTGGGCAGGGATCCCGACGCACAGGCAAAATGAGAAATGCGGTTGGTGCCTTAACCTCATGTCCACCAGCAGCCTCACTGTGCCTTTCGCATCACACGTGGATGCGGGCCTTGCCCGCCACTTCCTGACTGTGCGTACCCAACTGCGAGGGCCGATTCGGAAGGAGCTCGACGTTAATGGCCGCATGCTGGTTCTGTGAGTTCTAAAGGGGTCCAGGGCCGGGGAGAGGGTGGTGGGTGGTGGGTGGTGGCCAAGGCCAGTCTGGGCCCAGGAGGAGCCATAACGGACGGTTAAGCCTAAAGGAAAAGTGTGGTGCTCTGGGCTTGTCGGTGTGCGCGAACAGAGGGAGGACGTGCTCCTCTTCCTCCTTCTCGGAGGAAAGTTGAATGACATTTTCCCTCCCTTTCAGCCGATTGACTGCTGAAGACCCTGGCCTGCTCCAGAACTCCATCGTCTTCTGTCTGGAGCAGCTTTCCCTGGTGATGCGGTCCTTGCAGCACTCTGGGGGCCGTGTTTCTCGGCACAGAAGAGGGGTTTAAACCTAGCCTATGTGCCCTAGCTTCAGGCGTCGTTCCCCAGGGCGTTGCTTTCTGCAGTACTTTGATCGGTCTTCATCTTATGTCTGTGCTGCTTTTTGGGGCTCAGTGTCTACATAGTTGTTTGGTGATTGTTAACTGCGGAAAAATAAAACTGAGTCTTTTGTGCTGTCTCTGTACTTTTATTTTTAGTCTTCTGCACTTCCTCATACTGCACGTGTCTTTCTAGTTGGAGGGGAGGTTCTGAGATCCAAGTGTTCGAGGACTACAACGTAATTGAAG
>NW_011495086.1:273235-274927 GCF_000754665.1 Bison bison bison
GTTTTCTAAACAACAGAATGATAACACAGATGTTAAGAAGATGAGGTTGAAGGGAAGAATGTAAGTATTGATTCACATCCCTTTGGAGAAAGAAGTATGAGATGATATCAAGTTGTATAATGATGACAAGTTATAGAATGGCTTGCATTGAACAATCCCATTTTGAGGGAAAAAACCCACAGTGAAACTGATTTTTAAAAAAAGACTACATTTGGTTTTTTTCTTAATATATGTATTTTATTGAACTTTAGCTGACTTACAACGTTTCAGGTACACAGCAAGGTGATTCAGTTATACATATACACATATATTATTTTTCAGATTATTTTCTATTATAGGTTATTACAAGTTATTGATTACAGTTCCCTGGGAATGTGTTAGTCGCTAAGTCCTGTCCACTCTTTGCGACCCCGTAAACTGTAGCCTGCCAGGCTCCTCTGTCCATTGGATTCTCCAGGCAAGAATACTGGAATGGGTTGCCATTCCCTTCTCCAGGGAATCTTTCCAACCCAGGGATCGAACCTGGGTCTCCTACATTGCAGGCAGATTCTTTACCATCTGAGCCACCTAAACCTTTGTTGCTTGTTGCATATCTTTTAAAAAAATTAGATATATTGTGTTACATTTCATACTAAGTGAAACAAGAGGAATCAAAATGTCATAAATTTTTTTGGTTTGGCAAAAATTCATAAATTTTCTAAAATATATATATTATACATACTATTTACACATATGCATGCAAAAGCTTTTCTACTACACTTGAAAAAGGCTTGAGAAAGACCATCAAACAAAAGAAGAAAGGGAGAAATTGGAAAGCATAAACTAACTGAAATGGGAGCACTGAATATGAAATAGAAAAAGTGAAACAAACTAGATAAAAGTAAAAGATCATAACATAGAAAAAATGACATTTGTGTATGTCCTCTTTATTTGTCTCTACTAAGTTTGGTGGAACTCTCTGAATACTCAGAAAAGCTGCAAACATACGTTGTGGCTGAATTTGACTGATGATGGTTTCAGTGCCACACTGAAATGCATGCTGAAGTTTTTGCTTTGATACTGATCTCTAATGTGTGTGTGTGTGTTGTGCATTTGCATCTATATTAATATATACATCTTGGTGTATATATATATATATATGTATAACTCTTTGTATATGTGTGTATATTCACATTTGTGTTTACATGTACTTATATGCATACATGTGTATTTGTATACACGCATGCCTACATTTGTGTGTTTGTTCATGTGTGTGTACAGAGGTTGAGAGATCAGAGAATGGTATTTATTTACTTATCTATTTATTTTTGGCTGTGTTGGATCTTTGTTGCTAGGGGGGCTTTCTCTAGTTAGGGCAAGTAGGAGGGGCTACTCTCTAGTTGCAGTGGCGTGGGCTTCTCATTGCAGTGGCTTCTCTTGTTGCCAAGCGCAGGCTCTAGGGAACATGAGATTCAGTAGTTGTGGTTCCTGGACTCCAGAGCACAGGCTAAATAGTTGTGGCCCATTGTCTTAGTTGCTCTGAGGCATATGGGATCTTCCCAGATCAGGGATTTAGCCCGTGTTTCCTGCATTACCAGGCAGATTCTTTACTACTGAGCCACCAGGGAAGTCCCAAAGAATCATATTTAATTTTTGGTTTAGTTTGTAAGCAACAGTCATTACTTCAGGTGGTATGGTTATAATAGCTGCTTT
>NW_011495086.1:275027-275398 GCF_000754665.1 Bison bison bison
TTGTTGCAGTCTCCGTTAAAATTTCAAAGTCTTTGCAGTGCTATTCATATCTGGCCCAAATATGGGCCACCCGCTGAGGAAAGTGGGATCTAGACAGTAGTCTACTTGTTTGATCAGTTCTAAAATTATTTGATATTGTTCTTAGCTTGAGATCCAAGTGTATGCAGTCTTTTCTTGAGCCAAGAGCTTTATACACAATTTTACATGGTTAGGTTGGGCTCTAAGCATGAGGGCAAACATTATTAAGAAGAACGGAGTGCCCTGGCACATTTAAAAATGATTCCGTTTCCCCTCTTTCCCTCTCCTGCTGGAAGCATGAGAAGTTTTCACAGTGACATATTTATTGTACTGTGAGAACCTGGCTAAGTTCC
>NW_011495086.1:275498-276768 GCF_000754665.1 Bison bison bison
GTGCTGCGATTCATGGGGTCGAAAAGAGTCGGACACGACTGAGTGACTGATCTGATCTGATCTGATCTGAGTGTCACTTCAAAGGCTTCAGATTGGTTGTTTGGCTTATGCCATGCTAGGAGTGTGTGTGTGTGTGAGTGAGTGTGTATTTCTGTGTTAATATAGTTAATGTAATGTAATTCAGTCATGTCCAACTCTTTGCAACCCTGTGGACTGTAGGCCTCAAGGCTCCTCTGTCCATAGGAGTGTCTCACTGGCCCAGTGAGAGTACTGGAATGACTTGGCATTTCCTCTTGAAGGGGATCTTCCCGAGCCAGGGATTGAACCTGCATCTCATGGGTCTCCTGCATTGCAGGCATTTGCTTAACACTGAGCCACGCATGTATAGCCGTAGTTAATATGAAAGGCCCTTATGTGGGCTTAAGAATTTTTGGAGCTTCACTATAAACAAAAAACACCTCTTTTTGAGATAAGCCTTTTTTGGTGCATACTCTTGAGTCCATGTCCCTGCCTCTCATTATGGTCCAGGTACCTAGGGCCCTGAATTTACTCCCCAAGTGGCCCTATGTCCCCAGCCCCAAGAGGCATGTGTGTTCCTCTTCACTGAGTCTGTGCTTCTAAGGGTTGAGTGGCACAGTCAGTGCTATACTCTCAGGACTGAGAGGAATCTAAGAGGTGGTGGCTTTGTATACAGGCAACAGGACAAGTGGGCCACATTATCCACATAGATGTACATGACGCCTCTCATGGTGAGGGAGGAACCTCAGCCTTGCTTCACTAAAGGTTGCTGAAGCGCTAACATATCAGGCTTCTCTGGGTCTCTGAGAGATGGTCCCTAAATCAGGTCAGGGACAAACCCTTTCCTGTTACTCTGGGTGTTTGTGGGTTTCCCTATTTTCACATGTATTGAATATATTCTCACTGAGTCCTTCAACCTTGAAAATTTGGGGCTTCTTTAGGATAAGACCTGTCTTGTACCTATCTGTCTCAGCCAGGAAAGGTTAGGCTGTTTTGATATTTTCCTTGGTTATGACTCCATGTTCTCAAAGGATGTGATCCAAAACTCTCCTTTATTCCACTACCTGGGAGATTACCATTGGGAGAAAAAGAAAGGGGTATGGTGGGTGCCAGAGATGGAAACGATTTTCTGTTACCACTTAGGGATATTTAATGATACTACAGTTAGTGATGAAAGAATCACTGTCCTCTAAGCCCCCTATTTTCAGATGCTTGTAACTCCAAAGGAATACAAAGGAGTACACATTCAAAA
>NW_011495086.1:277081-277807 GCF_000754665.1 Bison bison bison
TGGAATGATATATTAAAAAACAGACAATGAACAAATGAAAACTTCTTTCAACCAAGAATTCTATATGTGTGGGAAATGGAAGGTAGATAAATTCATTCCAAGAGAAACAAAAACTGAGGGATTACACAGCTAGTAAGCCTGCTGGACAGAAAATAATAAAGTAGTCCTTCAGGGTGAAGTGACACACAGTGGGCACCTATTTGGAGGAATGTGAAGAAATAAACCACAAAGGTCAAGGGAACTGCACAGATTATGCACAGCATTACTGCAAACGCCAGAATTACTGCATTTGGGGTTTCTTTCTGACTCTTCTTTTTTAAAAAAAATCATTTATTTATTAATGGCCTCACTGGGTCTTCGTTGCAGCAGGATCTTTGTTGCATCATGAGTGCTTCTCTCTAGTTGTGACACATGGGCTCCAGACCATGCAGATCAGGAGGCGTGGCCCACAGGCTTAGTTGCTCCACCACATGTGGCATTTTAGTCCTGGACCAGGGATTGAACCCTCATCTCCTGCATTGGAAGGCGGATTCTAAACACTGGATCACCAGGGAAATCCCTGTAACTTCTCTTTTGCTCTCCTCTTTGTATGTTGATTTAAAATAGAGATGTATAAAGCAGTAACCATAAAACCGTTAGTGCAAACCATGTACAAACATGATATTTGTCACAATAACTAAATAAGGGAATATAGCGCAGCTGGGAAGAAGCAGAGTTTAGAATACT
>NW_011495086.1:278270-279621 GCF_000754665.1 Bison bison bison
GAACCAAAAAGGTATGGCATGTGGAAAGTAAGAAAATGTCAGGAAAAATATTTCCTTGGAAGTAATCACCACAATACCAATGTATAAAACTTTTCTATGAAAAGACAGATTGGCAAAGGGGATTAATAACAAATGTTACCCACTATATGTTATCTACAAGAGCCTTGCCTTGTATCCAAAGACAGATAGTTTGAAAACAAAAGGATGGACAATGGTATTCCATGCAAATCATCCTAAAGTGATAGATGCAGTGGCTATACTGATATCAGATGAAATAGATTTTAACAAGAGTGTTGTTTTTTTTTTAAACAGAATTCCCAAAACGGATTTCTGTGTTAATAAAAGGATCAGTAAGGGGAGATGTAACAGTTATGCATCCATATAGTCCTAACAGACTCCCAGAATACATAAAACAATAAACCTGAAGACTTCAATACTCTATTTTCAATGAGGGATAGGCAGACAGACAGAAGACCAATAATGAAATTAAGGAAGGAACCGCTAGAACTAATTAACATCTGTAGAGCACACCGCCGAGAAAATCACATGTGTTAGGGAAGTTACAGCAAAGGAGAAGGAAAGTTTGCTACCCTTGCTTGACACGGACACACGTGAGAAGCAACCAGGAAGCATTATTCACAATTCTTCCATTGTGGGTGGCCTGGAGCTATGCTTTTCCACAACTCTTTAGAAAGCCAACCTGAACCTGCCCTGTGGGCTCCTTTCTGGATGATTGCCCCATGATCTACCTGCTACTGCATTCCATGATCCATCTGCAGTGACCAGCCTACACACACTACACTGGGATTCTTATCTCCAGAGTCTCTAGGGTGCCCCCCAGAAAGTGGGAATTGACCGTGGAGCAGTTAAGAAACTATGTCATCAGCACTCCCTGTCACTATTGGCTGAACACTCCCTTGGCTTCCACTCTATGGATTAATCGATGATCCCTAGTCTCAGAATGCATGCTGGGAGGGGCCAAGCACCAGGGGCAACCCAGTACCACTCAGGCCAGGATACAGTCAATTACCCATAGTTCCCTCCTCAGGTGCTAGAACAATAAGTTAGGGTGGGAAGAGATGGCTGAGGTTGAGAGAGACAACAGAATAGGCACAAGCCAAAGCACAATCCAGGCACCTTTGGCAGTTTCAACCTAGGTTGCCTTCACCTTAAACTAAAAAAAAAAAAAAAACATTTAGTTAGCAAAGGAGAAGTGAGTTAAAGCTGTCCAGCATCATGGTTGGGACCTCCCATCCACTGCACTAATAAAGGAGGGATCCCCTACCCTAAGTAGTGTGAGATGGCCAAGCATGCAACACTGGATAGATGGACAGCGAGCTGTTTGTGAGTC
>NW_011495086.1:279721-283073 GCF_000754665.1 Bison bison bison
ATCTATACAGTCAAAGTAGATGTCTCATGCCTTGCCTTTGATACCACAAAGCTAGGAACTGTACCCTGGGACCTCTATTGTCACTGATGCAAAAGAATGAAATTTTATGAGCCCACGCTCACTAACAGAAAACAGAAACCACAGGAGAAGCACGGACTACACCTCACTTCTCCTTCCAAGTCTCATGGGTGTTTCTTATCTACTTGGAAGAAGCTTCTATTCGTGGAATCCAGGCCATCCAGGCAAGACTTCAGGAAAGGTAGACTTGGTTTCCAACTTCTATCAAGACTTACCTGGTGTAATTGGGATTGGGATGGAGTCAGGTGAGCTAATCTATGACATTTGCCACAGGATGTAAAACTGAAGGTGGAGATGCCAGTTTGGAGGCTATTGTAGTAGTCCACTTGAGAGATGATGGCGTCTTGGATCAGGGTGACAAAAGCAAAGGTAGTTAGGAAGTGGTTGGATTTACGTTTTACTCAGAAAACAGGACTCACCTGTACATTATGGCAGGGTTCAGGGAAAGATAAAAAAGTCTGAGGATTAATACTTCCTTTCACTCCTGTCCTAGACATCCAGTTTTCTTTGCAAACCCTCAAGCCTGGTCTAGGAGCCCGTCTGATGTATATAACCATATCATGTGTTTGGGAATTCTTTGTTTCATCATCTGTATTTCTACTACACAGTCATTTCCCCAGGGGTCGATGTATGTGTGGCTATGCGTGGCACAGTGGCTGGCATGGTGCTCTCTCAATAAATACTGTTATAATGATGAATGAAGGAATGCTGGATCACTATGAGTTCATCAGCTCAGTGATGGTGAATTTCTCTGTATTAAGGGGCCCTATGACTCCTTGCTTATTTCCAGTGCTGCCAGATGGGGCTACATCTTCCAGTGTGCATTGTGAACACATTTTAGTAGTCAAAAACTGAGATCCAAACCCAAGTATGGGGCGTGCAACTGAGGCTTATTCCCGCCAATTCACATTATGTTCAACTAAATTTCCCTTTTGCTCTCCATGAGAGTGATTGCCCTAAGCCCACTTATCCCTCATTATGGTAAATCAGAACCCCAGAGAAAATTCTTTTTCTTTTGTCCTGTGCTCCATTGCGAAGAAGAGCATGTCCACATGAATATCTAGACAAAGCTGCTGACAGAAAGGTATAACTGCTGAAGCTGCTGCTATAGGAGATATTTGAGAGTCTCATTGAAAAGGAAAGCAGAAACATTAACTTGATATGGACTAAGAGCTTTGAATAATGTGATATGTGTAAGCCTTTAAATTCTGTGATGACAATAAAACACTAAGTCTAGTCATTCCAAATTATAAAGTAAGGAAATAAGCTGGTTCCACGTAACTTAAGGGTTTACCACCCCTACTGGGTAAACCAGAAACTACACTTCAGGTCTTGTAAAGAATAGCCATCATGAACGATCAGTTGCTTTGTACATTGCCACTTCTAAATTAACGGGATAGCAGCACGTTTAAAATGAATTTATTGTGATTCAGAGAGGGTAGTAGTTTGTATATATATTAAGCCCTTGCATATGAATGAGTTCCATTCCGAGAGTGCTTTCAGAAGTCCAATGTATTTGTTAAGTTCAACAAAGTTAACCTAGATACACAATTAACACAATCGGCTATATAGTACTATTGTAATATATTTATAATACTTTACACATGCTGCCGCTGCTGCTGCTAAGTCACTTCAGTCGTGTCCGACGCTGTGCAACCCCACAGACGGCAGCCCACCAGGCTCCCCCATCCCTGGGATTCTCCAGGCAAGAACACTGGAGTGAGTTGCCATTTCCTTCTCCGTTACACATGACTAATACATAAACAAACACACACAGAAAATAATGAAAACATTTTTAGTCTTAGAATACACTACCTTGAAAAGTATACTAGTACAGTATAACAGGGGCTGGCATTGAATGAACAGGCAAGAAGCGTTACTGACTGGAAGAGAGAAAGGAAGTGGGAGATAGTATGGCTGGAAGATTGCCAGCCATAGGAGATGGAGGGAAAGCTGCAATTTTTGCATCTTTGAAAGCTCACAAGTTGAAGATTCGCACATGGGAACTTACTGTATTGCTTGGGGCTCTAAAGCCTTCCTGGAGCCTGTGTCAGAAAGAGCCTTTTCTGATCTCCTGGATTCCAGGAGCTTCTGACTGAGGCAGACACATTTGGAACATATCCTAGGCTCTAACTCCCCCTGGACTGCATTTACCAACCCTTCTGTACACCGGACCCTCCCCTCACTCAGAGTTTCAAAACTCATCTCAGGAGCTATGGATAAGGTCAGGTGGCTCCCATGACCTATGTTTTGTCTTCTAATTGGCTTCAGTGATCCATATTTTTCCTTCTCATATGTCCTATCAACTGGCCAGAAGAAAAAGTCCACTTAACTCCAGAGTGTCTTCCATTTTTGGAGCATTGATTGTATACCTGGCAAGAATAATTTCAGTGCTTTCCATGAATTAACTCATTGTATCCTACATGGAAGTCTTATTACTATCTTACTCTAGAGATGAGGAAACTGAGGCAAAGCAAAGCTGTGTAAGTTGCTTAAGCTTCCACAGCTAGAGAGTGGCACAGGTGAAATTCAAACACAGCCAGTCTCGCTTCAGAGTCTAAGCCCTGACTTCTACTACATCATCTCCCCTCTTGGATGGAAAATGTGAGGAATAATACCTATCTTAGAGAGCTCAAGTGAGAATTAAATGATTACTATTAATTCTGTGCAGGAGGGTGGCCACTTACTGATCAGTGGGCTGGGACAGAGAGTATACTTTGTAATGAAGATCCACACATAATCCTCAGACCAAAATAACCATTTTTGTTTATTTTTAATAAATTTAAAGTGAAGTTCTACATAAGCAAGGTATCATATTAGTTCATTTCATTGGAAAGAAGCTCTCTGATCTTCGAATATGTTTGCATCAAGAAGATCACAAGTAGCGTCATTCTACTTCAATAACTACACTAGTCTTTGACTGTGTGGATCACAACAAACTGTGGAAAACTCTTAAAGAGATGGGAATATCAGACCACTTTACCTGCCTCCTGAGAAATGTGTATGGAGGTCAAGAAGCAACAGTTAGAACCGGACATGGAACAGTGGACTGGTTCCAAATTGGGAAAGAAGTATATCAAGGCTGTAAATTGTCGCCTTGCTTATTTAACTTATTGCAGAATATATCACGTGAAATTCCAGGCTGGATGGAGATCAAGCTGGAATCAAAATTGCTGGGAGAAATATCAATAACCTGAGATATGCAGATGACACCACACTTACGGCAGAATGCAAAGTGGAACTGAAGAGCCTCTTGATGAAAGTGAAAGAGGAG
>NW_011495086.1:283173-284017 GCF_000754665.1 Bison bison bison
TGGCAATGGATTCGTAAATATGATGATAAAAGCATAAGTAACAAAAGAAGAAACAGATACATTGAATTTTTTTTTCTTTTTTAAATTTATTTTTACACATATATATTTATGTATTTTTTAATCTATTTATTTTAATTGGAGGTTAATTACTTTACAATATATTGAATTTCATAAAAATCAAAAATATTTCTATATCAAAGAACATTAATAAGACAGTGAAAGCACAACCTAGAAAATAGGATAAGAATCTTGTGGTATGCATATATCTAATAAAGGTCTAGTATCCAGAACACATGAAAAACATTTACAACTCAACAAGTAGCCAAGGAATCTGAGTGAGAAATGAGCATAGAATGTGAATACAAATTTTTCCAAGCAAGATATACAAATGTGCCATAAGGACGTGAAAATAAGCTTAACATCATTAGTCATTAAGGAAATACAAGGAAAAGCCACCACATGATGTCACAAAAAAGAGATGCGTAAGTAGATTTTTTTAAAGTGAAAAATAAAACATATTTATGAGGATGTAGAGGCATTGGGATCCCTGTACCTTACTGTTGGGAAATGCCAAAGACTGTTCAAACTACCACACAAATACACTCATTTCACATGCTAGCAAGGTAATGGTCAAAATCCTTCAAGCTAGGTTTCAACAGTATGTGAACCAAGAACTTCCAGATTTACAAGCTGGATTTACAAAAGGCAGAGGAATCGGAGATTAAGCTGCCAACATCCATTGGATCATAGAAAGAATTCCAGAAAAACGTCTACTTATGTTTCTTTGACTATGCTAAAGCCTTTCCTTATGTGGATCACAAGAAACTATAGAAAAACTTAAAGA
>NW_011495086.1:284117-284478 GCF_000754665.1 Bison bison bison
TGGACTGGATGAAGGACAAGCTGGAATCAAGACTACCAAGAGAAATACCAATAACCTGAGATATGCAGAAGACACCACACTTATGGCAGAATGCAAAGTGGAACTGAAGAGCCTCTTGATGAAAGTGAAAGAGGAGAGTGAAAAAGTTGGCTTAGAACTCAACACTCAAAAAACTAAGATCATGGCATTTGGTCCCATCACTTAATGACAAATAGATGGGGAAACAATAGAAACGGTGACAGATTTATTTTCTTGGACTCCAAAATCACTGCAGATGGTGACTACAGCCATGAAATTAAAAGATGCTTGCTACTTGGAAGAAAAGCTATGACAAACCTAGACAGTGAATTAAAAAGCTGAG
>NW_011495086.1:284578-285107 GCF_000754665.1 Bison bison bison
GCTACTTCACTTTCACTTTTCACTTTCATGCATTGGAGAAGGAAATGGCAACCCACTCCAGTGTTCTTGCCTGGAGAATCCCAGGGACCGGAGAGCCTGGTAGGCTGCTGTCTATGGGGTTTCACAGAGTCAGACACGACTGAAGTGACTTAGCATAGCATATATATTATTGATGTATAGTTGCCTTACAAAGTTCCAGGTGCACAGCAAGGTGATTCAGTTATACATATACACATATATTATTTTTCAGTTTATTTTCTATTATAGGTATTTCAAGAGATTGACAAAGGGACTACAGTTCCCAGTGTTATATAGTAAAACTTTGTTGGTTGTTGCTCATCTTTTTTTTAAATTAGAAATCTAGCATTCTATTCATACTAAGTCAAACAAGTGGAATCAAAATGTCATAAATTTTTTAGTTAGGCAAACATTAATACGTTTTCTAAAATATATATTATATGTACTAGTGAGTAACTATTATTCACTTAATACCATTGTACCATGAGTGGTCAACACAAAAGTAGTAGAA
>NW_011495086.1:285207-287852 GCF_000754665.1 Bison bison bison
CTGGACTGCAAGGAAATCAAACCAGTCAATGCTAAAGGAAATCAACCCTGAATGTTCACTGGAAGGACTGATCCTGAAACTGAAACTCCAATACTTTGGCCACCTGATGCGAAGAGCCAACTCATTGGAATAGACTTTGATGCTGGGAAAGATAGAAGGCAGGAGGAGAAGGGGACAACAGAGGATGACACGGTTGGATGGCATCACCAACTCTATGGACATGAGTTTGAGCAAACTCTGAGAGATGGTGAAGGAAAGGGAAGCCTGGGGTGCTGCAGTCCATGGGATTGCAAAAAGTCAGACACAGCTGAGGGGCAGAACAACTGAACAACAGCAAGTCGCTGTAAAAAAAAGAGCCTGAAAGCTCCTGAAAAAGGTAAAAGCCTTATGGTTGTCTCATCAATTCCACTATTAGCTATATAAGCCAAAGAATTAGAAGTATTTGTTCAAACAAAAGGTAACAAACAGTTCTATCCCCATGTTCATAGCAGCCCTAACCGAAATGGGAACCCAAATGGGAAACATCCCAAGGATCCACCAACTTGTCCTCAACTTGTCTCACATTCATAAACAAAAGTGACCCTCTGTACACGGGCATAGCATTCAGCCACAAAAAGGAATGAGAGAGGCCAGACACAAAAGGTCACATATTGTAGGATTTTATTTCTCTCAGCTATCTAGAAAATTTAAGTTCATAGAGGGAAACAGAAGATTAGTAGTTATCAGAGCCTGGTTATCAGAGTAGTTATCAGAGCGGTGAGGGGGAAATGGAAAAGGACTGATTACTGGCATGGGGTTTCCTTTAGGAGTGATGATTTATTTAGGCACAACAGAGAGAATGGCTGAGAAGCATTGTGAACATACTAAATGCCTGTGACATTCACCACAATAGTGCAATAATATTTTTAAACATAAAAAGTGCTTATTGGCTTAAGACTTCTGCAAATAGATTGGGAATTGACTTCAACAAATGCTGGGCTTCCTTTGTGGCTCAGCTGGTAAAGAATCCTCCTGCAATGTGGGAGACCTGGGTCTGACCCCTGGATTTGGAAGCTCCACTGAAGAAGGGAATGGCTACCCACTCCAGTACTCTAGCCCAGAGAATTCCATGGACTGTGTAGTCCATGGGGTCGCAAACAGTCGGACATGACATGACTGAGTGACTTTCACTTTCACTTTTCAGCAAATGCTGAAATGCATGCTTTAGGAAAACTCTTTGAACATAATACCGGGGAACGAAATAGAGGAATACTTGAAGATATCCCTAAATTTTTAAAAGATGCCCCTATAGTGTTAAGGGAGCTACTGAAGAGACCCAATAGATGTATTTGCCTCAAGAATTTTATGATTGCGGTGTTTCAGTGCTCCAGATCATAGCAGCCATTCTCCTAAAATATCCTCTAGTGGGCATAGGCACTCGGACATATGGCTCATAAAGTTAAATTGAGTCTTTGTCACTTAGAAATGGGCTTCACAGCTTGGGACCCAATGGACTATCCCCATTGAAAATACTGAGTATGAGTTAGGTAAAACAAAACAAGGCCGGTATAAGGGGTGAAATCTATAATGCATAAGTTCTATATAGGGCAAGGTTGATTATCTTCACTGTGTCTCTTACTAAAGGCCATAACTCCCAAATACCATCTCCTGGGGGATGGAGTGGGTAAACATTTAAATATATGCATTTGGGAGGGGGTGTCACTGTTTAGTGTAGAGCAGGTGATTAGCCCAGTCATGAAAAGAAGTCTCTCTTCATTTCTCGGAGCCTTGAAGTGAATTGGGGAGCCCTGATGAATCCCTTTTCAGCTCCTATTTTTATTCCCTCCACTCTCCAGTCTCCATTCTCGAGGCATCCATGTCAACTTGTATGTTCTTTTCTAAGTAACTTTAGCAACATTAAAACCTCCAAATTCTCCTTCTGTCTCTCACAAGAGGTTGAAACAGTTGCTCATATGTGATCTATACACTTTATCTTTTTTTTCTTTATATTTATATAAAGAAAATAAATATATAATAATAATAAATATACATATATACATATATTATTGATGTATAGTTGCCTTACAAAGTTCCAGGTGCACAGCAAGGTGATTCAGTTATACATATACACATATATTATTTTTCAGTTTATTTTCCATTATAGGTATTTCAAGAGATTGACAAAGGGACTACACTTCCCAGTGCTATATAGTAAAACTTTGTTGGCTGTTGCACATCTTTTTTTAAAATTAGAAATCTAGCATTCTATTCATACTAAGTCAAACAAGTGGAATCAAAATGTCATAAATATTTTAGGCAAACATTAATAAGTTTTCTAAAATATATATTATACGTACTAGTGAGTAACTATTACTCACTTAATACCATTGTACCATGAGTGGTCAACACAAAAGTAGTAGAATTCTATATCACCAAAGCTACCATTTAATAGAAAAACCTGACACATATCAGAATTATCTTAGAATTTTTTGAAAAATGCCAAGGTATTGCTTTTATTCTCCAAAGCTACAGCTATGTTGCTAATGAGCAGCCATGCTTAAAATCAACTGGACCATATGATGATCTTGTAGTTTTACGTAGTTTGTTTCATTTTTTTCTATTTCATATTCAGTGCTCCCGTTTAATTCAGTTTATGTTTTCCAATT
>NW_011495086.1:287952-292602 GCF_000754665.1 Bison bison bison
TCTATATAGGGCAAGGTTGATTATCTTCACTGTGTCTCCTACTAAAGGCCATAACTCCCAAATACCGTCACCTGGGGGATGGAGTGGGTAAACATTTAAATATATGCATTTGGGAGGGGGTGTCACTGTTTACTGTAGAGCAGGTGATTAGCACAGTCCTGAAAAGAAGTCTCTCTTCATTTCTCGGAGCCTTGAAGTGAATTGGGGAGCCCTGATGAATCCCTTTTCAGCTCCTATTTTTACTCCTTCCACTCTCCAGTCTCCATTCTCGAGGCATCCATGTCAACTTGTATGTTCTTTTCTAAGTAACTTTAGCAACATTAAAACCTCCAAATTCTCCTTCTGTCTCTCACAGGAGGTTGAAACAGTTGCTCATATGTGATCTATACACTTTATCTTTTTTTCTTTATATTTAAATATATATAAAGAAAATAAATATAATATATATATAATATATACATATATATATTACACACTTGTGTGTGTGTGTATATATATATACACACATTATCAGAGAAGGCAATGGCACCCCACTCCAGTACTCTTGCCTGGAAAATCCCATGGACGGAGGAGCCTGGTAGGGGGCAATCCATGGGGTCGCTAAGAGTCAGACACGACTGAGCGACTTCACTTTCACTTTTCACTTTCATGCATTGGAGAAGGAAATGGCAACCCACTCCAGTGTTCTTGCCTGGAGAATCCCAGGGACGGGGGAGCCTGGTGGGCTGCCGTCTATGGGGTCGCACAGAGTCGGACACGACTGAAGCGACTTAGCAGCAGCAGCAGCAGCAATGGAAAGGAAGGGACTCCTGTGGGCTCAAAGTATGACCTGGTGCTGGAAGGCTTGCATGCAATCTGAAAGCCTTGATCACTCATTGGACGGCGGTCATGCCAATCTTTGCCTCCTGGCAAATGAGCTTAGAGCTGGCGCTGGAGGAAGTGGTCGCGGTTGACCCTTCCAGCTCCACCTACCGTCGCCAGCCCATCAGGGTCTTTCCCGCCTTGACTGCAGTCAGCTCAGCTTCGTTCTTGGTGGGCCGGTCTGTGGGCCACCCCCTCACCATTCCTGTTGTGGGGCCTACACCAGCAACTCGCAGACTCCTGTTCCCTGTGCAGCCGACGTCTCTGCTTTCCCACCCCCACCCTGCGGTCCCACTGCCAACAGCGTCTCCTCAGCGCAACGCTCAGCCCGGCGGCCGCCATCTTCCCCGCAGACATCACTGCAGGACGATCACTGTCTGGCACGTCTCTCCTGCCATGTCTGCCACAGAGGAGCACGACTGGATCCCAGGTGGCCCGGATAGAGCTGGTGGCGGGGCGGGCCGCGACCCCAGTCTCCTTGGGGTCCAAGCATCTGCTTGCGAGGGGACGGAAGGAGTCGAGGAGGCCACGGCTCTTCTGGCTTCCTTGGAGGTCTCCAGAGCCCTTCCCGGGGAGCAGGGTTGGCCACAGGCCGCAGTGGAAGAGGAATGTGGTAGAGAGCCGTTAGAGGAGTTGGAGATGGAGGAAGATGTAGAGATGCAGGAGGACGAGGAAGAGGGTGAGATGATTTCGAGTTGGAGGACGTGGAGGAGGAGGAGCACCTGTCTGGAGAGGGCGAGGAAGAGGAGGACGAGAGTGAGCAGGAGGGTGCGGCAGAGGTTACAGGCCTTGGGTTCTGCGTGGAGACGTTTGGGCCCCTGTTCTGGAGTCACGTCGACTCCTTTCTACACAACTTCCGTGACAACAAACATGTCCTGTTCTGGCCTCCCACTGACCGCCTGATGGCCAGGGGCCGCTCCCAGCCACCCTCGGACCCTGGAGAAGGTCCGGTGCCTCCTCAGGAGCAGGAAGACCTGGGAGAGGGAGGCAGAGTCTTGCAGGGTGAGTACCCGGTGGAGGGCGCTCCACCCTGGGAGCTGCGGGATCCTGCGGAGGGGGTTGCGTCCTAGAAGACAGAGGAACCAGCAGTGCAGGCCGAGTTCTGGGCGAGGAAGCCCTGACTGCTGCCTCTGAGACTGGGAGGTTGAGGCCTGTGATCCCGGAGGGGCTGAGGCGGGCAAGTGGTGGCTGAGCCTTCAGGCCCTTGTGGGGCCATTGAGCTCAAAGGCAGGTAGGTCTCTAGCAGTCACGCAGTGGGTTAGAACTCTCAAAAACCTCCGGGCACAATTTACACAAGTGGAAGCCCAGTTCTGGAGACCTTCATGGTCTCGAGAAACAGCATGCTGCCTTCTACCAACCTAGAGGCAAACAAGTGGCATCCCTCCCTGTTGGTCAACGGCTTTAACAAATGTGAATATTCTCGGTAGGAGGATCTGAGAAAATGATGACATAGCACAGGGACACTTTTCAGCGATTGAGGAATCTGTGAGCGTCCCCATAGAATTTGTCTTTAAGTCAAACGAACATTTTTTTCCATTGAAGCTCCGACAAACACATACAAAATGGTATCAGTATCAAATGATTCGGATCCCTTCTCCTAAGGGGCCAGAAATAATCAGAGAGATCTGTGTACCGATCTACTGGAAAGAGTGGAAAAACGTTTGTTAAAATTGTCAAGCAGCAGACATGATGGGGGGCTAGAAATGTATCCAGGTATTATTTGTTGTTTCTTTTATTAAACCTATTTCTCTTCTCTCAGGCCTAGACTCTGCTGCTGATTTGAGGTTGGGATATTTTCCCTGCCAACTTTTGACCCCAATGTCTGCATCATTCTGCCCCAATGATGAGGGTGAGGATCAGTATGAAAACATTGATGAAGAGGAAGAGGATGGAAATGAAAAACCTGAAGGACTCTGAATGGATGTGGTCTCAGCAAAGAGCAGCTCTGGATAATACAGGTATTGTTGTATAGGCTTTAGTACGACATAACCATTCCTGACACATACCTGTTACTAACAGCTTTGTATTTTTTAATTTTTCTTCTGTAAAGTAAATAAGAAAATTGTTGAAATTTAATTTTGGAAAAACAGTTTATTGTTAATAATGTTTTCTAGATAATGTAGGAGGCAGTATGTTCTGAAATGTATTTCATTTATAGCCACAAGTCCTTTGTCCTGTAGCTTTAAGTCTACTGTAGTTGGGGAATTTATCAGACCTGGAAATGGAGACCAGTGCTTGTTTAGAGAATAGTCACCAGAAGCAGCAGCTAAAGTGACTAGGCCATGCATTAGCTGTGTCATCATCACCTGGCCACAGAATTGTAGTCTCTTGTACTGACAATGACTTTGAGAAAGCGATTCCTTACAAAGTAGTAAGATGTTAAGGGTTTCAAGAGAAGTGCATTTCAGGATTAATTCACAAATATTAGTTCAATTTAGATTTTTTATTCAAAAGAAAAGAAAACTAGTCTCAGTAATATTATTGGTTGTCACTGAGTTGATAATTAAATCTTTGTTTCTCTTTCCTCTATTCATTCATCTTTTAGTCTCTCTCACTCACTCTCTCACTCTTTCTTAGTTTTCATGCATGTGGATGTTTGATAAAGCCTCATCCTCGTTTTACACATGTGGAAACTGAAGGTCTCGAAATGTAAGGGATTGATGATTTGTGCAAGGGAACACCAGTTTTTAAGGTAGAATGACTTATTTAAATCACCGTGTGGCCTTTCAAGGAAACAGCAAGCATTTATAGTGGTGGGCAAGAGGGAGATAAGTTTTGCATGAGCAATGATGTGCACCCTGATCACCAAGGGTCTGGGTTACAAGAAGGAAACATTTTTGTTTTCTCCTTGTTGAGAAAATAGATGTACATAGTATTGACTCATATTTAGAAAGTCACTGCATGTTATTGAGGTACAATTGTTAACTGGCTCTTATTTCATCCTACAGTGGGAAGGCATAGAAAAAGCAGACAGCAAAAGAAAAGATGAATCTGTTCTTCATGGATATTCTTGTTTTCATTAGCCTGAAATACTAATTTTGTTTCAAAGTTTCAACCGCCCAATATGATATTAACTACTGACATCTGACTTTACTGTTACCTTTTACAGATAATTGATAGTATTGTTCACATTGGAAATAAAGCTTGTTTGAAATTAATTCTCCCTTAGCCCAGTCAAGTTGACACGTAAAATTAACCATCATAATTCCTGTGGAGAATACTCACCCTGTGCATTGCCCATGAGATGACATACTTACAGGATGATGACCTTCCACGTATAACAAAGACAATTTGAACAGCTCCTAGGTGTCAGGTTGCTCTAACAAACACATTTGTTAACAAATGTATTTTCTTAATTAAGAATGAAATGGATAACATGTTTATAAAATAGTCTTTGAAGATAAGTTTGAGAAAAAGGTATTCTAAAGGCCAGTGACTAGAGGCCCATCCCTTTGTCTCCATTTATTCTGCTCCTGCCCAAGGTCAAGATTGATTATCTCTAGCTTGGATCATTAACAGCCTCATTCTCTGATTTTCTGCACTTTCACTATGATGTGTCTAGGAGTGAATTTTTGTTTTTTATCCTGCCTAGAACTCCCTGAGCTTTTAGAATCTGTGCATTTCACTTGCTCTGAAAAATCCTTGGCCATCATTTTCTTCCCCATTTCTCTCTCCTGTCTTTCTGGGATTTGAATTAAACATATACTTTGTATCTCTTATCCTACTTTTTTTCATATTAATCTATTTCTCCAGGCAGAATTCTGGATGATTTCTTCTAATCTATCTTCC
>NW_011495086.1:292702-293210 GCF_000754665.1 Bison bison bison
AGGCTTTGGCATAGTCAATAAAGCAGAAATAGATGCTATTCTCGAACTCTCTTGCCTTTTCCATGATCCAGTGGATGTTGGAAATTTGTTCTCTGGTTCCACTGCCTTTTCAAAAACCAGCTTGAACATCTGGAAGTTCACAGTTCATGTATTGCTAAAGCCTGGCTTGGAGAATTTTAAGCATTGTCTGCATGAACACTTAATTTTCCATGCATTCTATATGTCTTTCTAGATTCATCTCAAACTCTGAGTGCCCCGTGAATTTTTACCTCACTACGAGTAATGGAATGGTTTGTTTTGTGCTGGGCAGGCACTATTTTGAGTGAGTTTATTTAACAATTCAATGTTCAGAATATCCTGTGATAGAGATGTCGGCATAGTCCCTGTTTTCTAGATGAGGAATGTCATGAGGCAAGAGATGATGTTCCCACCTTCTGCTTCTGAGGGAGTGGTGTTTTCTTCTCAAGACTCGTAAATCTGCCATGAGGTGCTCCTTTCACCCTGTGGC
>NW_011495086.1:293310-294003 GCF_000754665.1 Bison bison bison
TTTTTTTTTTTTTTTCACATAAATACCACTGATTCAAATCTATCATTGTTCAATTTATTTTGGCCCACCTTACTGTCACTGAAAGGGATTTCTTTCTGCTATTTGTCAAGCCTGTTTTAAATCCTTTTATTGCAGCCCCAAATAAATTAAAATATAAGATTGTAAATAATTTGTGGGATGGTGCCCTAGCCTCTACTATATTTTATTGAAAGGAACTGATGGATGACCTAGCTTCCCTGGAACAGCAGCATCAGCATCAGCTGGAAACTTGTTTGCAATGCACATTCTCAGACCCTGCTCCAGACCTACTGAGTTGGAAATTCTGAGGGTAGGCCGCTAGCCATCAGGGTTTTACAGTCCTCCAGGTGCTACTGAAGCACACTGAAGTTTCAGAACCACTGCTTTAGAGCAGTGGGGGAAAGGTTTGCTACACCCACTACAGGATCATCCTTAACTCACTGACTTGGTACTGTTGCAGGTAAACTAAACAGGGTGGTAAGATCTGGACTTAGGAAGACACTAGAATTCTCAGGGGCTTGAGACACAAAGAGGGGTGTGTTAGTGTCCTAAGGTTACCGTAACAAATTGCCACAAACCAGATGGCTTAAAACAACAGAAATACATTCTCAGTTCTGGAGGCCAGAAGTCTGAGGTCAAGGTATCAGCAAGGGTGGTCCCTTCCAGAGGCTCTGA
>NW_011495086.1:294103-298068 GCF_000754665.1 Bison bison bison
AAAATAAAAGAAGAGATGTGGATGCAAAGTGGAGTATGTGGAGTAGATTATGGAGAGAAAACATGAAGAAAAGTTCTCTGCCAGTTAATGAGAAGTCTGAAATTTTTAAAGTAAGAAAATGATGTGATTTTATTTGGATTTAGACATGGCACTTTATTGGCAGTATGGAAATTGTGTAAGTGTCATAAACAGAATGTCTGCATTCCCCCAAAATCTGTATGTTGAAATCTTAATTCCCAGGGTAATGGCTTCCCTGGTGGCTCAGACAGTAAAGCATCTGTCCGCAATGCGGGAGACATGGGTTTGTTTCCTGGGTTGGGAAGATCTCCTGGAGAAGGAAATGGCAATCCACTCCAGCACTCTTGCCTGGAAAATCCCATGGAATGAAGAGCCTGAGAGGCTACAGTTCATGGGGTCGCACAGAGTCGGACACGACTGAGCAACTTCACTTCACTTCACTGGTATTAGAAGGTGAAGTGTATGGGAAGGGCCTAGGTCGTAAGGGTGGAGTCCTCACGAATGTGATTAGCGCCTTATTTAAGAGGGTCCAGAGAGATACTCTGCCCCTTCTGCCAAGTGAGGACATAGTGAAAAGTTGGCATTTAAGATCCAGGGAGTGGACTTCAGGAGACACCAAATCTGCTGGTGCCTTGATGTTGGATAAACCTGCTTCTAGGACTGTGAAAAATAAATGTTTGCTGTTTATAAAATAAAACATTCTTTCTTAGCTTCATTTATTCACTGAGTAGGTATTTTCTGTGCACTGAATGTGTGGCCCTCACTAGGCCAGATGCTTCCTATTCTTTTGCTTCTTACTTCATTTACCTCTTGTCTTACCTCCCAATCCACCTTATACTTTAGCAAAACTGAAATACTCATTGTCATGTGACAGAGCTGGGTCAGATAACAAAGGCTAACACCTAGGTCAGTGATATTTCCTCTACCTCAAAATATGATATTCATGTTTAAGTCATAATACCATATTCATGTTTAAGTCCATTCAATCTAGATATCTATGAACATTCTAATAAATGACCAAGACAAAAACTCAAAAAGCACAAAGTGACTTTCTCATATTCCTTACTGTCTTTTGGAATCTTTCTCATATATATCTGGGATGTAAGCTCTGGAAAGAAATTCATTTTTGCCATCAAGCTTTTGGTAATTTCCATAGTCACAAGGGGGGCTTCCTTGGTGGCCCAGTGGTAAAGAACCCACCTGCCAATGGAGGAGACACGGGTTCGATCCCTGGGCTGGAAAGATCCCCTGAAGAAGGAAATGGCAACCCACTCCAGTATTTTGCCTGGGAAATCTTAGGGACAGAGAAGACTACAGTGGGGTCCCAAGAGTCAGACACAACTTAGTAAGTAAACTAAAACAGTAAAACTGTGAGGCTTTTCTGTCTACATGTTGGGGCCAGGATGCTGGAGCATTAGAGTGGCCTGCTCTCCAGGGGCTAACTGCCTTGAAGATCTGATACACTGACCTTTGCCTTCTTCCCCTTCTGTGATGCCAGCCAAGAAGCCTCACGTCAACTTTGCACCCCTTAGCTATCGGAGGGGGGCACTCCAGGTGCCCAATTTCTGTACAGATGACCCTCCAGAGCCCTGTCATAAAACACATTGACTGAACCTCTTCTACCCTTTCCAGAAGAGAGGCACTTGGGTTGCCTGGAAGCCCAGGGATCTCAGAACGATCCCCAGTCAACTATCTTCTGATCCCTCCAAGTTGTCTAGAGCTTTCAGAATTCAACATGGACAGTCCATTTACTCCTTTCACAATGAAAAGCAAACTCTTGGGTATATCCTGTTTGAAGAGAAAAGCAGATTTTGCATTTTTGCAGAGGGAAGGTGCGGAGTGGGGTGCCCCACCACTGCGAACACGCAGCCCAGTTCTCCAGCTGCCAGGGTGCTGGAGCTGACCTAGGAATGACCGCAGTGGCCAGAATGAGCAGAGGGCTAGGTGGTACCCAAGCCGTAATAGCAGGCAGAACCGCATGTCTTTTTGAATGGCTCCTGGCATCTGCGGGATTTGCTGAGCTGGCAATGCCATTGGGGTGGGCAGAGCCAAGTGCGTGCCAGGCTTCCTGAAGGCTCCCTGGCAGGCAAAAGTGCTTAAGGGGCTATGCACTCCAAAGCAGAGGGATTCGTCCTTGGTGTGCTTCATGGTGTGGAGTTGCTGGGCTGCTGATCTTGCCGCTGTCAGGCTCAGGGTCACTCATCCATCCCTACCTTCCCTAAGGTAAGATGGGCTCACCCTAAAGGCTGGCTCTTAGAGGAAAACAAGCTCTACTCCCCCGCACCCACCCACCCCCTCCACTCCCTCCACCTCATAGATTATCGGTTCACCCTGTTCTCTGTCTTCCTCTGGGTCCACAGCTGCCTGCAGTGTTCTCCAACTAGGAACTATGGCGTCCAGAGGTGCTGCGAGTCGTTGTATTCCTACTGCTCCACAGGATCCTGCTCTTGAAGGACAACAACTGCAATACCACCTGGAAACTCCAGTTTGACGTCCAGCCCAGCCTCCTCTGATGTTCCTGATGTCATTCTGGACTTCTTTAATTGGTAAGCGGAGGTCGCCAGGCTGCCAGGAACTGGGAGTGTGGTGGATGAATGGACAAACTTTTAGAAGGAGACAGCTGGGGGAGATGGCCTGGGCTTTTAAACCCTTGCCCACGCACCCTGCCTTCTGGCCAGTTCCTAGAGGAATTGGTGATGAAGGCGGGGACGTGCAGTTTAGACGGAGCCCCCTTGTTCTAGTGCCTATGTTGCTGTGGTAGCTAACAGCGCCCCGGTCGTGGGGGTTGGGGAACTGCCATCCAGGGTCCGCCCATGGTCCAGGGACTGAGTTCTCCTCAGTCATGTGTACTGGCCTCTGTGTTTATGTGTGTATGTGTGTGTGTGTGTTTGTGCATGTAAGCAGGGAGCGGCCCATTGTGAGATGATGGCTAAAAATAATACTTTGCACTGAGTTGACATGTGGTATATTTGAGAGAGCCTTGAATGTCCTACTCTCAATTTCTCTCCCCGCTCTGCTCCACCAGATAGGGTCCTGTAGCAACAAACCTCCATGTTGAATGCACCAGATGCATTCCCACTTAATATCGCTGTATAGTGTTTCCTTGTCAGGTTTCTTGTTGATTCACAGAAACCAATCACATCCTTGCTCAGGAACCAGGAGCTACCTCACCCTCCAAATACTGCAAATCCCTCTTCCCACAGACCCTTCTGCTTCACTCTGTTCCAGAATGCAACTCCCATATGTCCTACATGGGCCTGCGGTGTCCACCTTTCCTGGGCTGCACAAGAAGTGAGTCACTGTGTCTCTAAACTATCTCCGTAACCACCCAGAAGGTCTGGACCACTCATGATTAGACGAGATAAAAATCCAAAGCTGTAAATTTGCACTGCTAGGAATGTGAAATATTCTGACGGGATTTGTACAGAGAGAAAAGACAAAAAAAAAAAAATCCATGCAACTGAAGTGGCAGCACATAGCAGAAGATGGTTTCAGTCTGTACCCCTCTGGCTTGGGGGCCGAGCAATCTTCTGCTGTGCCACTCTGTTACATTTGTCCCTGATTTAGTAAAAGTCCTGATCATCCTGGATACAGGGAAAAATGACCATAGCACTTTTGTGACACAGTGGTGAAATGAATTCAACCCCAACTCAAGCCAGAGACTTTAAAATTTATTAAGCAACCATTGTCATAGAGGAGACCCCTAGTGCTAATGAAACTGATTTGAAGCTCTCTGAAGGAAAAAAAAATGCATAAATGTGAGCAGAGTAGAGAGGACACCTACCCCATCACACACAGAAAGTATATCCAGTGACAAACAAGCAAAAAGGATCAGAGAGAAACAAATCAGAAAACTTGAATACAGAGGGAGGAATGAATTTAAATTGATGCAAAGGCCCACAGTTTAATCTGGTTGGAAATCTAGAATTTGCTAAAAGAATTTATAC
>NW_011495086.1:298168-300687 GCF_000754665.1 Bison bison bison
GCCAGGGATTCAGACGGAGGAAGGGTGGACCACGCAGAGCAGAGAGCAGGTGGAGAGGCAGGAGGAGAGTAGGCCCGCCGACCTATTTTCATGCCTGTGCCTTGGGGGAGAGGATGGTCTGGGGCCACCCTGAAATGGCAAGAAAGTCTCCCAGAGTAGTGAACTCTCTGGGCTTTCTGGATTAGCCATCACCCCACAAGCCAGCCAGCCTGTTCTGAGGAGCAGCGGAGAGAGGATTTGGGCTTTTGGGCTGCCTGCTGGAAAGCTTTCAAAAGGCAGCTTTGAGAGACAGGTCTTCTGAGGACACGTCTAGATTTCCATCGTGGCCTAAGTTGAAGGGTTCAGAAACTCGCGAGACTGCTGGGGCTGGCCCCCTGCCGCCCAGGGCGGCACACCCCGGCTCCGCCCCTTTCCTGGGGCAGTGGGAGGGGCCTATTCCCCCGCTGTGCAGGGTTGGCTGAGGAGATTAGCCGACTTTCAGGCAGGCGTGGCTTCAGGGCCCCAGACCCTCATATACAGGGGCTGGGCCCAGGCATGTCTTAGGCGGATCCTTCTTTTGCGGATGCTGAGGCCGAGGGTGTTTTTTTCCCACTGATTTTGCCTCAGGGAGGACCCAGAGCCGGAGCTTTCTGAGCTAGGGGACTTGGTACCAGCGCTGGGATGGAGAAGGCCAGCGTGTCTGGGAAGCACCAGGCGTACCCCCAGGCTCGGACCCCAGCTACCCAGACCGTATCCTGCTGCAGGACCCAACCCAGGAAGCCAGGGAGTCTTCTGACGAAGAAGGTGGGGAGCTCAGGCGTCAGGACTACCCGCAGCCAAGAGCAGGTGAAAAGGCGGACTCCTCCTTATGTCCTCTGCGGCCAAGAGACAAAAAGTGGACACTGAGGGCAAGAAAGCCAGGCAATGGGAAGTGGACGAAGAGGAGGCTCAGAAGATGAGAACTGTCGTGTTTGTTATGAGGGAGCAGCTGAACTGTTACGAAGTGTGTTGCCGCTCAGGCTTCCCCAAGGCCACTATCCAACATCTGAACCAGGCAGTGGCTGGCACGCCGGTGTCCCGATTTTAATCATAGCCATGTCCGGAATGGCCAAGGTCTTCTTTGGGGAGGTGGTGGAAGAGGCCCTGTTCCTGTTTGAGAAGTGAAGCAAGACGCCCCCACTCTAACCCAAGCATCTGAGGGAGCCTGCATTCGCAGGCTAGGCGAAAAGATGCAGATGCCCAGCACCAAGCACAAGAAGGTCCTCTTCTTCTAGGCCTGAGTCCGGAAGGGCCTATTTCCGAGGAACCAGGCCCCTGGCTCACCAGCCTCTTAACCCTCAGGCTTTCATTCCACCCATGTCTCCCACTTCTCATCCATCCCTGAGGCAATTTCCATACCCAGTAACCTTTAGTTTGCCCAAAGAATGAAACAGTGTGTGTGCTCACAGGAGAAACTATGAGCACACCTAGGTTCGGTGCTAGAATGTTCCAAATTTTGGAATCATTTGTTACCTGATGCATCCTGGGGCATCAGGAAGAAAGATCATTAAACCAGGGAGTGGTATGTCCTGACCGGGTTTTAGGAGACAAGTAGTGTGGGCCCTCGGAGGAAATGAGTCGTCTGGTCAAGGTGAGATCTGCTTGTTAAGCTCCAAAGGCAAACGTTCAAAGGTAACTAAACCAGTCTGTGGTTGCAGACACCCCATTGCTGTCCCTGGCAAACTTGCATGTTAGTCATGTTCACAGCCTGAACAATCCTTTTTCATGGTTGCCTGCATGACCATTTCATCAGAATTATTGTGCTCTCATCTTTTTCTGAGTTGCTGGAAAATGACCTATGTAGAGAGTCTTGTTTTGGATGGTGAAGACACTTTGTAGCTCTATTTTTCCTCATGGAAGTACAATATAATACAGAACAGTAGAAAGTCCTCTAACGTTAGTGCTTAGTTGGAACTGAATGGTGCTCAGAACCATGGCTTTTCACATAGTTTGCCTTGGATGGAGGAGGCAGTTGAACTGAACTGGGCTTTGCTTTTTTTCTCTGCAACATTTCTGCTACCGCATTAGTTCTACCTATTTGCTGAATATAATCCAAATAATAAAGAGATATGAATGGGTATATGATATAGGGAATAGAAAGCAGACTCAATGGGAGCAAGGAAAGACCTTTATACTGGTGTTTCAAAGACTGAGACTGGCATGAAGAGTCACTATCTTCCTTAATATAGTGGCCAAGAAAAAGTACGTATTTCTTTTAGCTCTGGAAGTGCAAATTACCAAATTCCTTTTGTGCAGATTTTAAAACATGAAGTTGATTATTATTATTATTTTCTGATGTAATCCATAGAGCTTGCATCTATTCAAACAAATGTTTTAGACCATTAATATTTATCTCTTGCCTACAAATCTGTCCTTATTTGAATAAACATCTGTTGATTATTTGCCAAGACTAATGACTTCAGATATGCAGATGACACCACCCTTATGGCAGAAAGTGAAGAGGAACTAAAAAGCCTCTTGATGAAAGTGAAAGTGGAGAA
>NW_011495086.1:300811-300911 GCF_000754665.1 Bison bison bison
AGCCAACTTTTTCACTCTCCACTTTCACCTTCACCAAGAGGTTTTTAAGTTCCTCTTCACTTTCTGCCATAAGGGTGGTGTCATCTGCATATCTAGACCA
>NW_011495086.1:301189-311545 GCF_000754665.1 Bison bison bison
GGATGTGAGTCTGAGTGAATTCCGGGAGTTGGTGATGGACAGGGAGGCCTGGCGTGCTGCGATTCATGGGGTGGCAGAGTCGGACACGACTGAGCAACTGAACTGAACTGAACTGAAGCACTGAGAATACAATATAAATAAAATATGGTTAAATAATGATTTACTATATTCAAGTAGCATGTAAAAGATAAATTGCATATTTGATTTTGTGGGTGAAGTCAGAAGAGTCAAAGACTGAAAGGTAGAGAAAGGGGAGATAATACAAAAGAATGTTCCAGTAAAGAGAAAGAGAGCATGTGTAGTCATAGCATAGTGTGTGGGAGTGGTCAAACCAGTCAATTTTAAGGGAAACCAACCCTGAATACTCATTGGAGGAACTGCTGCTGAAGCTCCAGTATTTTCATCACCTGATGGAAACAACCCACTCATTGGAAAAGACCCTGATGCTAGGAAAGATTGAAGGCAGAAGGAGAAGAGGGCATCAGAGGATGAGAAGGCTGGATGGCATCACTGATGCAATGGACATTAACTTGGGAAAGCTTCAGGAGATGGTGAGGGACAGGAGGATCTGGTGTACTGCAGTCCATGGGGTTGCAAAGAAACATGACTGGGCAATTGAACAACAACAAGAGGTGATGAGCTTGGATGACCCTCGTTATTTCAGCCTTAACAACCTCTCTAACCTCTGTCATCTGCTACAGTTTCCCTCAAATGCAGGCATTTTTTCAGTCTTAGGAGTCTTCTCACTTTGAAGCATTCATATATGCTGCATTTCTGTCTGAAAAGTTTATTTCGCCTGATTCTTCTTTCTTGCCTTTGTCCACACATAATCATGCTTGGAAATCTGCTTCCTCTAATTTCCCAGATTAAGTTCAATTCAGAAAGACCTTCCTTACACCTCTGACCTACTTAAAAATTGTGGGCTTCCACTTGTTATCCTTATTTTAATTTTTTTTGCATGATATTTGTCACAACTTAGAAGTATATAAATGATTTATAATGCACATAATCTATCATTATTTTTGTTATCTTGGTTTTTGCTTTCCTCGTTGACTTAAAATTCCCAATCAAGTTCCTAGAATGTTTTTAGTCTCCTCAGTGTATTTCAGAATTCTATTAGTATTACTCTCTTCAGATTCTGGTGCCCAGAGGAGAAATCAAGTTTAAGTATGAAATTTAGGATTATGTTTATAAAGATAAAATTTTAAATCCAGGAGAAGGGGCGAAATCACCTAGGAAGAAAATTAAAGGGTCAAGAGAACTCATGACATACCTTGAGATCATGTAGGCTCTAGTGGGAGATGGGTGAGGTCCAGCTTGGATATTAACTGGCTAACAAGCCAGGATGTCTTAACCTGATTTGATTTCTTCTCTGTGATCTAGACTAGCACATCAAAAACTCTTATCTAATAATCACGTCTGCTTGTCAAGAAAGGTACCTCAATATCCATGTGTCCGAAGCTCAATTCCTGGTCTTCTCACCAAATAAATTTTTTCCTCCCTTTGTGTCCTTCTTACACACAGTCACTATGCCAGTCAGAAATGTGGGTTATTTTTGACTCCTCTTTTTCTGTCATCTCTATTCATACATTCAGTTCAGTTCAGTTCAGTTGCTCAGTCGTGTCCAACTCTTTGTGACCCCATGAATTGCAGCACACCAGACCTCCCTGTCCATCACCAACTCCCGGAGTTCACTCAAACTCACATCCATTGAGTCGGTGATGCCATCCAGTCATCTCATCCTCTGTCGTCCCCTTCTCCTGCCCCCGATCCCTCCCAGTATCAGAGTTTTTTCCAATGAACCAAATGTGATAGCATTTTGAAGCCTGTATAAAAAGTATCTGACAGAGAAATTATTTAGTTTGGATAACCAGGTCTGTCTTTCCTGAAGAAATAGTTTTTGACCTGAAGTTGAAAGCATTATTTTCCTCATTTGAGTGGAAGAATGGGGAAGAAGAAAAGTGTCTCTAGAGAACCAAACAGTAGCCTTGAGTAACATGCATAGTTGAGAGAAGGGGACCTCAACATGACTACAACAGAGGGAACAAGAAAAGGGTGTTATATGGGAGGAGGTGGAGAAATTCTGATTGTAAAAATTCTGATTTTAAATATAATAGGGCACAAGTGAAGCATTCTAAGCTGAGGGATGACTAAATTCAGTTAAAAATGTGCAATATCATGTTGGCTACTCTGTGGACTAGGATGCAGGTGGCATATAAAAAGAGCTGTGGGAAAGCTACCTGGAAACTGAATGCACCCCTGTGATAAATGATTGTGGTTTGGACTGAGGTCCTCGCTATGGCAACAGAGACAAGTGGATAGATTCAGATGTGAGTGGTTAAGTTGACCAGCAATTCAACATTTTGCTTTATCTGACACGTTTGCTTGGGCTTCCCACTACTTCCATTGTCTCCTGCTGCTTCTAGTTGGCCAGAGGTCCTGCTATTGCACTTGCACACTGAATGTCTTTTCTCCCCTCCATTGTATATTTTATTTTTTAAACTCTTTTTATTTTATATTTGTGTATAGCCAATTAACAATGTTGTGATGGTTTCAGGTGAACAGGGAAGGGACTTTGCCATACACATACATGTATCCATTCTCCCCCAAGCTCCCCTCCCATCCAGGCTGCCACATGACATTGAGCAGAGTTCCATGTGCTCTACAGTAGGTACTTGTTTGTTACCCATTTGTACTCTGAATGTCTTTAACATATTTACCTTGGTCTATACTTTGAACCTTTCCTTGGTGTAATCTCAATCTCTTTACTCAGTCTCAAGCTGCAAATATTTCTCAATATTTCTACCAACTGTTTAAATAATTATTTTCAGATATATTTTTTCTTGAACTCTGTACCTTGATTATTCTCTCACTTTTCTCTGCATCTTCCCCTATTCTTTCCACATTTACAAGATGCTATTTAAGACCTACATCAAAGTTCATCATTACTGTAAAATTATTCTGAATTTTTTTTTTTTTTACACCAAATGACCTTTTCTTCCCCTAAAATCACCAATAAGATTGGGTGAATTATTACCTGTTCACTCTCAGTACCATATACCACCCTTTCTTGGTTGTGTTCTGTATCTCAGAGCTGGTCCTTTCCAGTGTGTTTGCCAATCTGCCTTGGCAAATGGCTTCCCTCCCTGTGAGGCTAATGGAAGGCAATGGAGGAAGACTGTAAAATGAGAGAAAATAGAAAGTCAGTTATAGATCCTAATATGCTTGTCTGAGTTGCTAGCATTGGAGAAGACCTTACTGTTTCTAAAAGAGCTATAGGAGAACCATCATCTTGAATTTGGTATCTCACATTCACAGAGAAGACAAATTGGGCACTAGAACCATCATCTTGAGTATACAGCAAAGACCACTATCTGGAAAGACGATTGTGGTCAGCCCAAAGTAGACCCAATGCCCAATCAATTAGCCTAGACAGCACCATCTAGTCCATAGCACATAGGTATTTCAATTTGTTAATATGGACAGAAGTTGTTTGTTTTTTTCCAAAAATATGAAAAAGATTACTATTTTTATTAAAACTCAGTCCCTAAAATGTTATGTTTGTTGTATCAGGTTCACCACCTGGAAACAGACTTACTGAGTACTTGTTCTTTGGCTCCAGTGTCTTACTTTCTTTTTATTCCCTTGGATTCTCTCCCACATGCTTCAGGTGATGACTTCTTTGGGATTCTAACTTCCTCTTGGAAGCGCATCCTTCATGGTCTTGGACCTATTAGGCATCTTTTACATAGGATTAGTTCTCTTCAGGCAAAAGGGCCACTGGGCCATGGTGATATCATCACAGCATCTCAGTGTCCTTCATGAATTAGACAGCGTAGTGGCCAATGTTAACCTCTGACACGGCTCACCTTTCCCTGTAACATGTAGTTTGACCTATCAGTTTAGTTCAGTCGCTCAGTTGTGTCCAATTCTTTACCACCCCATGAATCGCAGCACACCAGGCCTCCCTGTCCATCATCAATTCCTGGAGTTTACTCAAACTCATGTCCATTGAGTCGGTGATGCCATCCAGCCATCTCATCCTCTGTCATCCCCTTCTCCTCCTTCCTCAATCCCTCCCAGCATCAGAGTCTTTTCCAGTGAGTCAACTCTTCGCACAGGTGGCCAAAGTACTGGAGTTTCAGCTTTAGCATCATTCCTTCCAAAGAAATCCCAGGGCTGATCTCCTTCAGAATGGACTGGTTGGATCTCCTTGCAGTCCAAGGGACTCTCAAGAGTCTTCTCCAACACCACAGTTCAAAAGCATCAGTTCTGCGGTGCTCAGCCTTCTTCACAGTCCAACTCTCACATCCATATATTACCACAGGAAAAACCATAGCCTTGACTAGATGAACCTTTGTTGACAAAGTAATGTCTCTCCTTTTGAATATGCTATCTAGGTTGGTCATAACTTTCTTTCCAAAGAGTAAGCGTCTTTTAACTTCATGGCTGCAGTCACCATCTGCAGTGATTTTGGAGCCCAGAAAAATAAAGTCTGACACTCTTTCCACTGTTTCCCCACCTATTTCCCATGAAGTGATGGGACCGGATGCCATGATCTTTGTTTTCTGAATGTTGAGCTTTAAGCCAACTTTTTCACTCTCCACTTTCACCTTCATCAAGAGGCTTTTTAGTTGCTCTTCACTTTCTGCCATAAAGGTGGTGTCATCTGCATATCTGAGGTTATTGATCTTTCTCCTGCAATCTTGATTCCAGCTTGTGCTTCTTCCAGTCCAGCGTTTCTCATGATGTACTCTGCATATAAGTTAAATAAGCAGGGTGACAATATACAGCCTTGACAGACTCCTTTTCCTATTTGGAACCAGTCTGTTGTTCCCTGTCCAGTTCTAACTGTTGCTTCCTGACTGGCATATAAGTTTCTAAAGAGGCAAGTGAGGTGGTCTGGTATTCCCATCTCCTTCAGAATTTTCCACAGTTTCTTGTGATCCACACAGTCAAAGGCTTTGGCATAGTCAATAAAGCAGAAATAGATGTTTTTCTGGAACTCTCTTGCTTTTTCCATGATCCAGTGGATGTTGGCAATTTGATCTCTGGTTCCTCTGCCTTTTCTAAAACCAGCTTGAACATCTGGAAGTTCATGGTTCACATATTGCTGAAGCCTGGCTTGGAGAATTTTAAGCATTACTTTCCTAGCGTGTGAGATGAGTGCAATTGTGTGGTAGTTTGAGCATTCTTTGGCATTGCCTTTCTTTGGGATTGGAATGAAAACTGACCTTTTCCAGTCCTATGGCCACTGCTGAGTTTTCCAAATTTGCTGGCATATTGAGTGCAGCACTTTCACAGCATCATCTTACAGGATTTGAAATAGCTTAACTGGAATTCCATCACCTCCACTAGCTTTGTTCATAGTGATGCTTTCTAAGGCCCGCTTGACTTCACATTCCAGGATGTCTGGCCCTAGGAGAGTGATTACACCATAATGATTATCTTTGTCATGAAGATCTTTTTTGTACAGTTCTTCTGTGTATTCTTGCCATCTCTTCTTAATATCTTCTGCTTCTGTTAGGTTCATGCCATTTCTGTCCTTTATCGAGCCCATCTTTGCATAAAATATTCCCTTGGTATCTCTAATTTTCTTGAAGAGATCTCTAGTCTTTCCCATTCTGTTGTTTTCCTCTATTTCTTTGCATTGATATCTGAGGAAGGCTTTCTGATCTCTCCTTGCTATTTCTTGGAACTCTGCATTCAGAGGCTTATATCTTTTCTTTCTCCTTTGCTTTTCACTTCTCTTCTTTTCACAGCTATTTGTAGGGCCTCCCCAGACAGCCATTTTGCCTTTTTGCATTTATTTTCCATGGGGATGGTCTTGATCCCTGTCTCCTGTACAGTGTCATGAACCTCCATCCATAGTTCATGGTGTTTCAAGAGGGCATCAGAGGGCAGACACACTGAAACCATAGTCACAGAAAACTAATCAATCTAATCACACTAGGACCACAGCCTTGTCTAACTCAATGAAACTAAGCCATGCAGTGTGGGGCCACCAAAGATGGGTGGGTCATGGTGGAGAGGTCTGACAGAATGTGGTCCACTAGAGAAGGGAATGGCAAACCACTTCAGTATTCTTGCCTTGAGAACTCCATGAACAGTATGAAAAGGCAAAATGATAGGATACTGAAAGAGAAACTCACCAGGTCAGTAGGTGTCCAATATGCTACTGGAGATCAGTGGAGAAATCACTCCAGAAAGAATGAAGGGATGGAGCCAAAGCAAAAACAATACCCAGCTGTGGATGTGACTGGTGATAGAAGCAAGGTCTGATGCTATAAAGAGCAATATTGCATAGGAACCTTGAATGTTAGATCCATGAATCAAGGCAAATTGGAAGTGGTCAAACAGGAGATGGCAAGAGTGAACATTGACATTCTAGGAATCAGTGAACTAAAATGGACTAGAAAGGGTGAATTTAACTCAGATGACCATTATATCTACTAATGTGGGCAGGAATCCCTTAGAAGAAATGAAGTAGCCATCATGATCAACAAGAGTCCAAAATGCAGTACTTGGATGCAACCTCAAAAACTACAGAATGACCTTTGTTGGTTTCCAAGGCAAACCATTCAATATCACAGTAATCCAAGTCTATGCCCCAACCAGTAACGCTGAAGTAGCTGAAGTTGAACGGTTCTATGAAGACCTACAAGACGTTGTAGAACTAACACCCAAAAAAGATGTCCTTTTCACTATAGGGGACTGGAATGCAAAAGTAGGAAGTCAAGAAACACCTGGAGTAACAGGCAAATCTGGCCTTGGAATACCCAATGAAGCAGGGCAAAGGCTAATAGAGTTTTGCCAAGAAAATGCACTGGTCATAACAAATACCCTCTTCCAACAACACAAGAGAAGACTCTACACATGGACATCACCAAATGGTCAACACTGAAATCAGATTGATTATATTTTTTGCAGCCAAAGATGGAGAAGCTCTATACAGTCAGCAAAAACAAGACTGGGAGCTGACTGTGGCTCAGATCATGAACTCCTTATTGCCAAATTCAGACTTAAATTGAAGAAAGTAGGGATAACCACTAGACCACTGTATAATAGTTTCTTGATAGATAAATATTGGTAATCTGTCTAGAGCATATAGCAATGTTTTTTAACAAATACAGTTCCTACTTTCAAAAAAATCCCCAGAAGCCATGTTGACATGTGATCTGTACATGTGAATTTGAAAGTTTGAAGCAACATCCTAAGAAATAGGTTTTACTTCAGGCACTTCTGTAATGTGAGATAGGGCACAATAAGAGAATAAAAATTTTTTGCCCTTTATAAAGATATTTTTAGGTTACCCTTGAAAGATATTATTTTTTTTTCCGATTTTGAAGTTTTGAAAAGAATTTCTCCATCAAGTGATAACAGAAGGCATTAACAAGACACATTAACAAAACACATTGCTTCCGAGAAAGTTACTCAGGAGTGTCATGCCTCCTGGGTTCTAGCTTTGTATAGATTTCCTATTTGTTGTAATTAAAAACAGAAAAAGGCAGTATCAAAAGAAACTTAATAAAAGCAAGAGCTATTGATGGTTGAAGAAGAAATCATATACTTTAAGAATTGGACTTTGAGCAAATTCAGACAAATAAAACAGCATGCAATCAGTATACTGGTTTAATTCAAGGAAGTGCTTCATTTGGTGTGAAGAAGCAAAGGATATAGAAATAAGCAACAATAGGCAGGCCTATCTCATGGAAAGGAGAGATTCATATTGAGATGATAACTCTCTTTCTATGTGAATACTCCGACTTTTGGCTTTTTGGCAAGAAGTCATTAACACTACAATCACACTGTGATTATTCTTACTTATTATAATTCAAAATAGCATATCTAAAATTATATGTACACAATACACTAAATACTTTTCATTTAGTTCTCAATCATCTTACTGTGTCCATATGGGGGTTGTTTTGACTAGGATCCTGGCATGATAGATCCAAGAATTGTTACAAGAATTGTTCTCCAAAGACTGCTTACAGAAACACTGTTAAAGTTTATATTTTTGGCCATTTCAATTGTATGTGACTTCTTTAAATTCCAGAGCATGTATCTTAGCGCCTATTTATATGGTTTTTTTTTGTCTACGTGTGAATGCATATATATCCTTAGAAACTTTCTGCAAATTCTTCCTGAATTAATGGCATTTGTGCATTTGCTGGTTGTTAAGTCATGCTTTTAGGAAATGTGTGTTCCTCCCTTAATTATTATTTTTCACTTCTAACCAGAGAAATTCCAGTGGGGATGAAGTGATTTTAAAAGAAAATTAGTGGTATTTTGCAATTTTCTAGTTTAATCTATGGTTAAGATCAACATATATTCCTGGAATTTGGGGGAAAATGAGTAGAATTTTGGCTTTATTGTCTTTACCACGAATGATTCAATAAAACCACTTTTTTTCTTATAGACAGAAAAGCCAGTATTTATACCTCAAAAGAGCTGACATAGCAACTGGATTTATTTCTAAATTTATCACAAGCATAAACGACTATGATTACTGTTAAAAATAAGTTGGTTGAGGCTTGAAGGGCAACTAATTGAATGAAAAAATAATTTTCCACAACCTTATGACTAAATGTATCTTATTGGATATTATTAAGACTTGCAAAACTGAAGTGCTTTCTGGTTCCTGAAGGCTTCCCTGATGGCTCAGAAGGTAAAGAATCCATCTGCAATGCTGGAGACCCAGGACAGTTGGGTTCAATCCCTGGGTCGGGAAGATCACCTGGAGGAGGTCATGGCAACACACAACAGTATTCTTACCTGAAAAGTCCTGTGGACAGAGGAACCTGGTCCAAAGGGTCAGAGTCAGATAGGACTGAGCAACTAACCACATATCCAGTTACTGAAGAGTTTTCCTAAGTCTTTCAGGCTTCTGTTTCTTTTTTGATAAACTATATTTGCTTAATCTTTATTTCCTATCTAAAGATTTTCCCCCCATTAGTTTCAAAAACCATTACTTTGGCCTTGTGAGAAGGGAATTCTTCTTTTAAACATATTACAATAAGCAACCATATTAACATCAATATAATAAGAATATATTAAAATATCACTTGAAACCATTAGAATATAAACATTTAACTTAATTATACATGGCACCCCACTCCAGTGCTCTTGCCTGGAAAACCCCACGGATGGAGGAGCCTGGTGGGTTGCAGTCCATGGGGTCGCTAGGAGTCGGACATGACTGAGCAACTTCACTTTCACTTTTCACTTTCCTGCATTGGAGAAGGAAATGGCAACCCGCTCCCATGTTCTTGCCTGGAGAATCCCAGGGACGGGGGAGCCTGGTGGGCTGCCGTCTATGGGGTCGCACAGAAGCAGACACGACTGAAGCGACTTAGCAGCAGCATGCTAGTTAGAGCAGGAATTTGGAGGCAAAATTTATTTTGGATTTGGCTATATTTTTAATACCTTGAGCTTGAAGAGACTCTCTAACCTTGATTTCCAGTTGAAAATAAAATTAAAAAGCCCCCAAATAACAAAAATTTTATAGTACAAGTTGCTTCACTTACTAGGTGTTGATTCATTTTATTATACATAAATAACTTTTTAATCATGCCGATTCAAAATACAGTTTTTAGTATAGTATAGGAACAGCCTCTTTCTCTGTTTATCCTACTTCAAAAATGCACATATGTTATTTATCTTCTAATGGGCAAATGGTACAATTTAAGAGGATTAAATATTTTTCTTAATATTCTTTCTGCCGAAGCTTCTAAAATGATTTGGGGATGATCATTCCTGTTGGCTATGAGTCAATTTGAACCAATCAATACACATCAGTGCTCATATTATTCTTTTGCTTTAGAGTCGAGAGATGATTTGTTGATCTCTGAAAATTTCATAGGGAGGGACTGTTTGCCAATTTTAAGGCAGCTCTGATCCTGATGTTATCTTGCTCCAGAATCTTTAAAGGTTTCATGTTGCTGTGGAAATGAAACATACATTTCTCAGTCAGGAATGCATAACCCTGGTCTGAAAGGCAGACCTCATTCAGTTTGTTGCCCTATCTTCCCATCTTTCCCATGCTGCAGGCCAATGAGAGGATTCCACTTTTCCCAAACACACTTCCTCCTCTCTTAACACAACTCTTTTAAAGTAGTTTTACTTGTTTCATGGCTCATCCTCAAGTTCAAATTCTTATTTTTTTTTAATTGAAGGATAATTGCTTTACAGAATTTTCTTGTTTTCTGTCAAACCTCAACATGAAACAGCCATAGGTATACATATGTCCCCTCCCTCTTAAAATTCCCTCCCATCTTCCTCCCCTTCCCACCCCTCTAGGTTGATACAGAGCCCCTGTTTGAGTTCCCTGAGACATACAGCAAATTCCCATTG
>NW_011495086.1:311645-312590 GCF_000754665.1 Bison bison bison
CTCCCTTTTCCCTGTGTTCATAAGTCTGTTCTCCATGTCTCTTTCTCCACTGCTGCCCTGCAAATAAATTCTCCCGTACCATCTTTCTAGATTCTGTATATGTGCATTAAATTCAGATCAGATCAGTCGCTCAGTTGTATCCGACTCTTCGACCCCATGAATCGCAGCACGCCAGGCTTCCCTGTCCATCACCAACTCCCGGAGTTCACCCAGACTCACATTCATCAAGTCAGTGATGCCATCCAGCCATCTCATCCTCTGTCGTCCCCTTCTCCTCCTGCCCCCAATCCCTCCCAGCATCAGGGTCTTTTCCAATGAATCAACTCTTCACATCAGGTGGCCAAAGTACTGGAGTTTGAGCTTTAGCATCATTCTTTCCAAAGAACACCCAGGGTTGATCTCCTACAGAATGGACTGGTTGGATATCCTTGCAGTCCAAGGGACTCTCAAGAGTCTTCTCCAACACCACAGTTCAAAAGCATCAATTCTTCAGCGCTCAGCCTTCTTCACAGTCCAACTCTCACATCCATACATGACCACAGGAAAAACCATAGCCTTGACTAGACGAACCTTTGTTGGCAAAGTAATGTCTCTGCTTTTGAATATGCTATCTAGGTTGGTCATAACTTTCCTTCCAAGGAGTAAGCGTCTTTTAATTTCATGGCTGCAGTCACCATCTGTAGTGATTTTGGAGCCCAGAAAAATAAAGTCTGACACTGTTTACACTGTTTCCCCATCTATTTCCCATGAAGTGATGGGACCGGATGCCATGATCTTCATTTTCTGAATATTGAGCTTTAAGCCAACTTTTTCACTCTCCACTTTCACTTTCATCAAGAGGCTTTTGAGTTCCTCTTCACTTTCTGCCATAAGGGTGGTGTCATCTGCATATCTGAAGTTATTGATATTTCTCCTGGCAATCTTGATTCCAGCTTGTGTTTCTTC
>NW_011495086.1:313457-317347 GCF_000754665.1 Bison bison bison
ATCTAGGTCGTGAAGATCTTTTTTGTCCAGTTCTTCTGTGTATTCTTGCCATCTCTTCTTAATATCTTCTGCTTCTGTTAGGTCCATACCATTTCTGTCCTTTAGCAAGCTCGTCTTTGCATGAAATGTTCCTTTGGTATCTCTAATTTTCTTGAAGAGATCTCTAGTCTTTCCCATTCTGTTGTTTTCCTCTATTTCTTTGCATTGATTGCTGAAGAAGGCTTTCTTATCTCTTCTTGTTTTCTTTAGAACTCTGCATTCAGATGTTTATATCTGTCCTTTTCTCGTTTGCTTTTCAGTTCTCTTCTTTTCACAGCTATTTGTAAGGCCTCCCCAGACAGCCATTTTGCTTTTTTGCACTTCTTTTCCATGGGAATGGTCTTGATCCCTGTCTCCTGTGCAATGTCATGAACCTCCGTCCATAGTTCATCAGGCACTCTGTCTATCAGATCTAGTCCCTTAAATCTATTTCTCACTTCCACTGTATAATCATAAGGGATTTGATTTAGGTCATACCTGAATGGTCTAGTGGTTTTCCCTGCTTTGTTCAATTTAAGTCTGAATTTGGCAATAAGGAGTTCATGATCTGAGCCACAGTCAGCTCCTGGTCTTGTTTTTGTTGACTGTATAGAGCCTCTCCATCTTTGGCTGCAAAGAATATAATCAATCTGATTTCAGTATTGACCATCTGATGATGTCCACGTGTAGAGTCATCTCTTGTGTTATTGGAAGAGGGTGTTTGTTATGACCAGTGCATTTTCTTGGCAAAACTCTGTTAGCCTTTGCCCTGCTTCATTCCATATTCCAAGGCCAAATTTGCCTGTTACTCCAGGTGTTTCTTGACTTCCTACTTTTGCATTCCAGTCCCCTATAATGAAAAGGACATCTTTTTTGGGTGTTAGTTCTAAAAGGTCTTGTATTTCTTCATAGAACCATTCAACTTCAGCTTCTTCAGCATTACTGGTTGGGGCATAGACTTGGATTACTGTGATATTGAATGGTTTGCCTTGGAAACCAACAGAGATCATTCTGTCATTTTTGAGATTGCATCCAAGTACTGCATTTTGGACTCTTTTGTTGACCATAATGGTCACTCCATTTCTTCTGAGGGATTCCTGCCCGCAGTAGTAGATATAATGGTCATCTGAGTTAAACTCACCCATTCCAGTCCATTTCAGTTCACTGATTCCTAGAATGTCGACATTCACTCTTGCCATCTCTTGTTTAACCATTTCCAATTTGCCTTGATTCATGGATCTGGCATTCCAGGTTCCTATGCAATATTGCTCTTTACAGCATTGGATCTTGCTTCTATCACCAGTCACATCCACAGCTGGGTATTGTTTTGGCTTTGGCTCCATCCCTTCACTCTTTCTGGAGTTATTTCTCCACTGATCTCCAGTAGCATATTGGGCACCTATTGACCTGGTGAGTTTCTCTTTCAGTATCCTATCATTTTGCCTTTTCATACTGTTCATGGGGTTCTCAAGGCAAGAATACTGAAGTGCATTAGTATACAATATTTATCTTTCTGACTTACTTCACTCTGTATCATATGCTCTAGGTTCATTTTGGATCTCTGAAATGAGATGTAGTTATAGTAACCTTTGAACTCCAATAATATGTTTATTATATTGTTGGGGATTCTTATGTCTGAAATTAAGAGCTATTTATACACTTACATTTTAGGATCTTGAGGATGGTATCTTTCTCATTTTGGCATTCCTTTTGTATCTACCACAGTGCTTTACACATAACAAATGGGAAGATCTTAAACCCTGAATGTCAGGATACGTGGGGGGCCAGTTTCACTATGTAACTGTGCTATAGATAGATATTGTGTACAAAGAGGACAGGATAACTATTTTTGCTTACAGTAGTTATGCAGGTCACACAAAAGATAAGAACTTTGATCAGTGACATGAACTAGGATCATGTGTTTTGCCACAAGGAGCATAGAAGGTTATTTTCCTGGTAGAGATAAAAAAAGTACACAAATGAAGTAATACATAGAAAAGGAGGGTCATTTTACCTGAAGCCCAGATTTTGTGAGAAGATGTGAATTATAAGAGGTAAGATCAAAATGGCAATTTGGGGACAAGTGTGAAGGCCTGTATACAGTGTATAAAATTTGGAATTCAACCTCAAAGCAACTAGAAGGAGATGAAGGTGTGAAAAGTGGGTATGTGATGGAATAAGATTTGTTTCTTGGTGAGTTGGGAATTCTGGCAGCAGTGAGGCAGGGAAACCAGTGACTGGCATGGGTCTTCAACCAGTTGACAATTTCCATCCAATCTACATTTTTTGGTAACACACAATAGCAAAGCAACTAATTAAATTAGCACTCATAATCACCTGGAAGGCCACATCCATTGACTATTAGACTTTAGAAGGGTTCAAACAAGGGCAAAGCGTACTATCTGAGTGTGGTGTATATTGATTGAAACACTGTACTTAGTATATAATTTCAAATTTCTAAAAGAAAGAAGTACCTATTGTTGTACACAGCTTACTGTTTTAAAAAGAAAATGAAATTCTAATGGCCGTAAAAGGGGAGATGCACCTTCCAAAAGTCTGGAAAGGCAATTTTAGGTGAAGAGGCCTTCTCAGATCACGTACAGAGCTTCTAGGCTGCAAGCAGAAGCAGGGTCTCTATTTCTCAATTCACTTCCTCATCACTAGGCTAGTTCAATGTGCTGTTGATCTAGATAATGTGAATTTTGGGTCACATTCTCTGACTCTGCTGCCTGAATCTGCCATCAACCTCTGATACCACTTCTCCTTTCTTCTGTCAACACTCATCCTTTTATTCAGCTTTCTAGTTCTTAAAATATGTGCATCACACACATTTCCTTTTAAAAATACTATTTTTGAAGAGTGATATCCTTATTCATTTTTTATGATTCATAACTTTCTTCAGCCAGGCATGCCCCTTAGAACTGCTTGGCAGATCAGTTATCTAAACCAGTTTTTATCCCAATAAAAATGGGTCTAAACGATTGCTGCCATGGGGGAGATTGCACTAGTGTTAGAAAACAGAACAGGGCAGCTGTCTTAGGTTGTGAGCTAGATGGACCCTGGGGCAATAGAAGGAGACTTTATGATCTCCAAGTCCTTCATTATGCCAACTACTAGCTGAACTGCCTTGAAGTTCCTCTGACTACTTATAAATGACAAGTTCAGGTTAATAGTGAAGGATTTTGTTCCAAGTTGTAACCAGGACTTTTAAATGTCTCTCACCCAAAGATTAAGTAATCCAACTTAAGTCTGATTAACACAGAGGAGGAAAGAATCCAACTCAATGGTGGGCTCAGTCAGAAAGTGATGCCATTTTGTTGCCATCTCTTTGGGAATGTTTTTATTTTTAGCCATACCTTCCAGTAAAAGTCTGTCCTGTCTGAACATCAACATCAATGCCAAGCAAATGAAATTTGGATACAGCTCCAAGCCTTTAGTTTCTATTTTTATAACAAAATCTGCCCATAGCTGCCTGTTTACATTACTTTCATCCTATCTGGGCTTGACAGATGCTGTATATTAGGATAAAAAAGAGAGAGAGATAAGGGGTAGGAATAGGAAAAATGAAGTATGTGTACAAATTCGATGTCTCTGAAAAATTTCTGAAGATGTAAATTTAAAAGACCAGAAAAGTTTTCAGAACTGCAGGCTTGTGTTCTCAAGTGAATTTCTTTTCATATACTTTTAAAGTCTACTTTTTTTCTAAGGAATGCTCATTTTTCATTGAAACGTAAATCAATCAGTTCAGTACAGTTCAGCTGCTCAGTCGTGTCTGACTCTTTGTGACTCTATGAACTGCAGCATGCCAGGCCTCCCAGTCCATCACCAACTCCCAGAGTCCACCCAAAACCACGTCCATTGTGTCAGTGATG
>NW_011495086.1:317861-321521 GCF_000754665.1 Bison bison bison
CCAACTTTTTCACTCTCCTCTTTCACCTTCATCAAGAGGCTTTTTAGTTGCTCTTCACTTTCTGCCATAAAGGTGGTGTCATCTGCATATCTGAGGTTATTGATATTTCTCCTGCAATCTTGATTCCAGCTTGTGCTTCTTCCAGCCCAGCATTTCTTATGATGTACTCTGCATATAAGTTAAATAAGCAGGGTGACAATATACAGCTTTGATGTACTCCTTTTCCTATTTGGAACCAGTCTGTTGTTCCATGTCCAGTTCTAACTGTTACTTCCTGACCTCATACAGGTTTCTCAAGAGGCAGGTCAGGTGGTCTGGTATTCCCATCTCTTTCAGAATTTCCCACAGTTTACTGTGATCCACACAGTCAAAGGCTTTGGCATAGTCAATAAAGCAGAAACAGATGTTTTTCTGGAACTCTCTTGCTTTTTTGATGATCCAATGGATGTTGGCAATTTGATCTCTGGTTCTTCTGCCTTTTCTAAAACCAGCTTGAACATCTGGAAGTTCACAGTTCATGTATTGCTGAAGCCTGGCTTGGAGAATTTTGAGCATTACTTTCCTAGCGTGTGAGATGAATGCAGTTGTGTGGTAGTTTGAGCATTCTTTGGCATTGCCTTTCTTTGGGATTGGAGTGAAAACTGACCTTTTCCAGTCCTATGGCCACTGCTGAGTTTTCCAAATTTGCTGACATATTGATAGGTTTCTATAAGTGGGGGATTAGTTTGTGTAACATGTACCAACTTCAAATTTCATAAGAACTTTAAAGAATTCAGTTTTATGATTGTGACCAAATTTTACTTTTTCATTAAGTAGTCGGAGATTTGATCTGTGGGAATTTGTGATTTGGGGGATATAAAAAGTTAATTTTTATAGAGTCATAATAACTATGTGCTTTTTTTTGCTATGAAGTAATCCTTTGGAGTAGAAGTAAATGTCAAATGACAGCAGTGGAAAAAGAATTGGTTAGGTGGCAACTTTTGCTATGAAAGAAAATACATTCTCTTTGCCATGGACAATTCAGTTGTTACTGTGCTCAGGGTTCTGGCATATTAAACTAGTAAGCTGGCAAGTTCTGAGTCAGTAATTTTTCTTATTTTTTTTTTTCTGATTAGTTTATTTTCTTATATTAGCCAATATAAAATGCATATGTGATTTTCTAATATAAAGAACACATACACACACATACTCTCTGTGCCAATAAATTCCAAGCCAAAAAACCACATATATGTGGCAAGCTTCATGACTAGTGCCCAGGAGATAGTGCCAAAATCTAGTTTCTATGAACTAGTAGCTAGGAAATTGGGTTCAGCTATGCTGCGATTCATGGGGTCGCAAAGAGTCAGACATGACTGAGGGACTGAACTGAACTGATTCTTGCCCTCAGACTCATATAACTGTAGTCTCTTAACATGGTTGCTTGCGTGTTCAGCTGTGTCCATTCTTTGTGAACACATAGCCTGGAGTCCGCCAGGCTTCTCTGTCCATGTGATTTTCCTGGCAAGAATACTGAAGTAGGTTGCCAGTTCCTCCTCCAGGGGATCTTCTCAATGCAAAGATCAAACCCATGTCTCCGGCATCTCCTACATTGGTAGGTGGAATCTTTACCACTGAGCCACTTGGGAAGATACTCTTATGTGGTTACCAGATGTGAATTTCCAATCTTTTCTTTGACATTTCATACTGAATGAGGTTTTGAACTTCTAACTGGCCCAGGGACCTCTTATAGATTAAATTGTTTGTGTTTATTTTAAATTAGTATGTTGAAATCTAATCCCCAAGGACCACTGGAAGGTGATTAGGCCATGAGGGTGGAGTCCTCATGAATGGGATTCATGCTCTTGTAAAAGAAGCCTCTGAGAGCTTCCTTGTCCTTTTCACCATGTGATGACACAGTGAGAAAGACACCATCTGTGAACCAGGGAGCTCCCTCTCACCAGACACCAAATCTTCCAGAGCCTTGATCTTGAGCTTCCTAGCCTCCAGAACAGTGAGAAACAAATTTGTTGTTTAGAAGCCTTCAGTATATGGTATTCTATTATAGCAACCCAAAGAGTCTAAGACAGTACTTTAAACTCTCCTATTCTTCCAAACCATACTCCAGTTACTCTCTAAAAGCACGGCTTGGATAACGTGCTCCCTGAAGCCCTTCGGTGTTTCTGCACACACACATACACTCCCCACCCAGTTTTATTGAGATATTATTGACATGTAACCTATGTAAGTTTAAGGTGCACAACATAATTTTGCACACTTATAACTGTGAAATGATTGTTACAATAGTGTTAGTCAACACCTCTCCATCCTCTCATGTATTTGTATTTACTCTTCTTTTCATTATTGTTGTTGTGATAGTGTTTGAGATCTATTCTCTTAACAACTTTTATTGACTTTTATTGTCACTCTGCTTATTTAACTTATATGCAGAGTACATCATGAGAAATGCCTGGCTGGATGAAGCACAAGCTGGAATCGAGATTGCCTGGAGAAATATCAATAACCTCAGATATGCAGATGACACCACCCTTATGGCAGAAAGTGAAGAAGAACTAAAGAGCCTGTTGATGAAAATGAAAGAGGAGAATGAAAAAGTTGGCTTAAAATTCAACATTCAGAAAACTAAGATCATGGCATCTGGTCCCATCACTTCATGACAAATAGATGGGCAAACAATGGAAACAGTGACAGACTATTTTTGGGGCTCCAAAATCACTGCAGATGGTGACTGCAGCCATGAAATTAAAAGAAGCTTGCCCCTTGGAAGAAAAGCTATGACCAACCTAGACAGCATATTAAAAAGCAGAGACATTATTTGCCAACAAAGTTCCGTCTAGTCAAAGCTATGGTTTTTCCATTAGTCATGTATGGATGTGAGAGTTGAACTATAAAAAAAGCTGAGTGCTGAAGAATTGATGCTTTTGAACTGTGGTGTTGGAGAAGACTCTTGAGAGTCCCTTGGACTGCAAGGAGATCCAACCAGTCCATCCTAAAGGAGATCAGTCTTGACTATTCATTGGAAGAACTGATGCTGAAGCTGAAACTCCAATCATTTGGCCACCTGATGTGAAGAACTGGCTCACTGGAAAAGACTCTGTTGCTGGGAAAGGTTGGAGGTAGGAGGAGAAGCGGACGACAGAGGATGAGATGGTTGCACCAACTTGATGGACATGAGTTTGAGTAAGCTCTGGGAGTTGGTGAAGGACAGGGAAACCTGGTGCTTTGCAGTCCATGGGGTCGCAAAGAGTTGGACATGACTGAGCGACTGAACTGAACTAAATTGTTACCATGATAGTCACCATCGTTATTCTGCATAATAAAAATCAGCCTTTACTTTTCATTTTATTTTACCTGTAAAATTATATAATTAAACTAAGCATAGCATCTGGCATCATTTATTGTAAGATCATCTGAGAAGCTCTGCTAAGTTTGGAGCCAATATATCATACTTCTATAATTAAAATTATATGAAATTGTCTTTTCATAAAAAATAAAAAGCAGAGACATTACTTTGCCAACACGGGTCTGTCTAGTCAAAGCTATGGTTTTTCCAGTAGTCATGTATGGATGTGAGAAATGGACTATAAAGAAAGCTGAGTGCCAAAGAATTGATGCTTTTGAACTGTGGTGTTGGAGAAGACTCTTGAGAGTCCCTTGGACTGC
>NW_011495086.1:321621-322304 GCF_000754665.1 Bison bison bison
GAATGAAAAAGTTGGCTTAAAATTCAACATTCAGAAAACTAAGATCATGGCATCTGGTCCCATCATTTCATAGCAAATAGATGGGACAACAGTGGAAACAGTGTCAGACTTTATTTTTCTGGGCTCCAAAATCACTGCAGATGGTGACTGCAGCCATGAAATTAAAAGACACTTGCTCCTTGGAAGAGAAACTATGACCAACCTAGACAGCTTATTAAAAAGCAGAGACATTGGATTTAGGGCCCACCTGAAATCCTGGATGATTTCATCTCAAGATCCTTAACTGGGCTTCCCTTGTGGCTCAGTGGTAAAGAATCCACCTGCAAATGCAGCAAACATGGGTTCCATTCCTGGTCTGGGAAGATCCCACATGCCGTGCAGCAACTGAGCCTGTGCACCACGACTATTGAGCCTGTGCTTTGAAGCCTGGGAGCTGCAACTACTGAAGCCCACATGCCCTAGAGCTTGTGCTCTGCAACAAGAGAAGTCACCACAATGAGAAGCCTGTGCACCACAGCTAGAGAGTAGCCCCCAGTTGTTGCAACTAGAGAAAAGCATGAAGACTCAGCATAGCCGTAAATAAATAAAGCTTTTATTAAAAAAAAAAAAAGAAAGGTACCTTAACCAACTTCATCTGCAAAGACTCTGCTTCCAAATAAGGTCATATCCTGAGGTTTTGGGGG
>NW_011495086.1:322404-338530 GCF_000754665.1 Bison bison bison
GACAGGGAGAAGACTCTTGAGAGTCCCTTGGACTGCAAGGAGATCCAACCAGTCAGTCCTAAAGGAAATCAGTCCTGAATATTCATTGGAAGGACTGAGGTTGAACTGAAACTCCCATGCTTTGGCCTCCTGATGTGAAGAACTGCCCTATTTGAAAAGATCCTGACACTGAGAAAGATTGAGGGCAGGAGGAGAAGGGGATGACAGAGGATGAGATGGTTGGATGGCATCATCGGCTTGATGGACATGAGTTTGAGTAAGCTCTGGGAGTTGGTGATGGACAGGGAAGCCTGGCTGCTGCAGTGCATGGGGTTGCAAAGAGTCGGACACAACTGACTGACTGAACTGAACTGACTGAACAACTTTCAAGTATATAGTACAATATTATTAATTATAGTCACTGGGTGGTACATTAGAGCTCCAGAACTTATTGATCTTATAGCTAGATATTCTTAGTCTTTCCCTAACATCTTATTTCCACCACTCTCCAGTCTCTGACAACCACCATTCTACTTCTCCTTCACCATTCTATGAGTTGAGTTTTTTTAGAGTCCACCTTTAATTGATATCATAGAGTATTTGTCTTTCTCTGTCTTATTTGTTTCACTTAGAATAATGCCTTTGAGGTCCATTCATGATGTTGCAAAAGGTAGGATTTCCTCCTTTTTATGACTGAATAATATGTGATGCAAAGAGCTGACTCATTTGAAAAGACCCAGAGGGGAAAGATTGAGGGCAGGAGAAGGGGACGACAGAGGATGAGATAGTTGGATGGCATCACCAACTCGATAGATATGAGTTTGGGTGAACTCTGGGAGTTGGTGATGGACAGGGAGGCCTGGCGTGCTGCATTTCATGGGGTTGCAAAGAATCGGACACGACTGAGCAACTGAACTGAACTGGATATTCCATCATATATATACCTTATCTTTTTTTATCCATTCATTTGTCATTGGACACTAGGTATTTTCCATGTGAATGGAAATACCTTAGCTTTTGTGAATCATGCTTCTATGAACATGGGGTGCCAATATATCTTTGAGATAGTGATTTTATTTCCTTCAGATGTATAACCAAAAGTGGGATTGCTGGCTCATTTTCTAGTTCTGTTTTTAATTTATTGAGAAACCTTCATAGTGCTTTCCATAGTGGCTGTACTGATTTGCATTTCTACCAATGGTGGATTCCCTTTCTCCACAACCTCACTTGTCTGTTATCTTGACAGTACCTATTCTAACAGATGTGAGGTCATATCTCATTTTGACTTTGATTTGCATTTCCCTGATCATTAGTAATGTTTTTTGAGCATCATTTCATGTACCTGTTGGTCATTTGTATGTCTTCTTTGGGAAAATGTCTATGCTGTTCCTCTGCCGTTTAAAATTCAGATTCCTTTTTTTTTTTCCTATTGAGTTGTATGAGTCTCTTACATATTTTGGATATTAACCCCTTATCAGATATACAGTTTGAAAATATTTTGTCCCATTATATAGGTTGTTTATTCATTTTCTTGATTGTTTCTTGTGCTGTCGAGAAGCCTTTTAGTTTGATGGCTTCTGTAGTTCTCAAAGAACAAAGCAAAACTTCCAAGTATGTCATTCTTGGAACTTCTAGAATGGATTCAAAAGATCTTTATAACATTTTTTATTATATTCCTATAAGGTTATTCTTGAACAAGTGTGTTTTCCACTCTTTCCAAAGAGATGACATGGAATTTAATGAATGCATGCCATTTACTTCATTATCAGACCATTAACTTCATCTTCCAAACCTCTCTCAAGTTTTTTGTGATGTATGTCTTGGTACTTTCAGTGAGAAATAATGTTTAAATATACATAGCATTAAAAAAGTGCTATGGATATTGAAAAAGATATCTAAAGCTATGTCTGACACAAAAAGAACAAACTGTCTTTTTTGTAAGAAAAACACTTTCAACTCCCATTTTTCTTTTGTCTTTTCTACTAAGAAGAATGATCTCTGTCCTGACAAGAATAGCATAGACAGGTTATGAGAGAAATGATGTACAAGACCTCAATAACAGAGATAATTTGAATTGTTTTCAGAGGAATATCTTCTCCCGCATATAATTTACCTTTGATATGATAAAAGAATTCAAGGTGTTATTGGATACTCATTGTTTAATCATATATTGTATCATACGAATAGGATGCTGCTTCTAAAGTCTTATCATGTCATTCTTTCATTAAAATCCTTCAAATGTTTTTCATCCTTGCATATAGAGTTTTTTTTTTTTTAACATCTTCTTCCTTTTTATTTCTCTAACTTCATTTTTTGTCACTGTCCATTTTCTTTAAGGTCAAAGCCTTCCTCCACAGTATTTAATGAATACTGTAATTGTGTTAATTATTATAGTGTGTTTTTTACTTGGTTTATTTGTTCTTCTCCAGCAGGTCTTTTATAGTAGTCACTACTGTTTCCTCTAGGCATAATAGAGAGGCTGTGTATTCCAGAATCATGCAGATCTAGGTTCCAGTCCTGGCTTTTCCTTTTACTAGCTTGTCAAAGATGATTAGCCAAGTTGGTTTTTTTGTGGAGAAAAGAGGGAGAGATGGATGGAATAGCTATACAGCCAGTGACTAAATGTTTTTTTTTTTCTTTTAAGCTGTGCCAATATATATGATTGGTGTATATATATGAGGTATGATTATGTGACTATTGATTGTGGGTTGTCATTGGGAGTATTACCACTTTCTCTGAGGCCTTTAAGAAGTCAAGCACCTTCTCTATGTTTTCCTTCTTTCTACTTATTAGATTAAAATGATTGTGAGCCTGTAAATTATGGAAAGAGCTTTGGGGTCTGAATCCTTGCATGGAGAGCTGCTTGATGACTAGGAATCTTTCATCTCAGTCTGTCATTCATTTGAGAAGTGACTTATGTTTATTTCTTGTTCATACATTATTATGAATTATTGTGTGTTGGTTTCTATAAAGATGGCCACCAATAATTTCTTTGCTCGTGGTACACATTTGTCACTCCTCACTTCACAATGTAGGGCTTATTTGACCTCTTTTTGATTCTGTGCTTATTTTGACTGGCTTTGGCAATTAGAATGCAGCAGAAGTTCTAGCTCAGGAGGCAAGAGGTTCACAACATTTTACTTCCTCCTTCCTGGAACCCAGCCACATTACTGTGAGAGACTTATGCCACACAGAGAAGAACTAAGGCCTTCTGATTGATAGTTCTAACCTCTGGGCCAGGCAATTGTCCAGTATGTGAAGGAGCTGGATCAGTCAAGACCAGTCAAGACCTCAGACAATGGCAGCCCTGGTAGTGATCATGGGGAGAAGGAGAACTCACCAGTCATCTCACAGAAACATGAGAAAATATAAAGTGGTTGTTACATGCACCAAAGACCTTTTGAGTCCATTTTTCAGCACTAAGCACTGCTCTAAGTAGGACACTTGCTTAGTGACATCGGTACAATTACTTAACTGGCCTTAGCTTCTAGTTCATGATTTGTAAAATGGGAGAAAAAACCAACTGAATTCATACAGTTGTGATTCAATAAGACAGTGATGGAGACTTGTTTATTTAGTGACTGGCATATGGTAGATAATCAATATAAGCTTATTTGAGTAAGTATTAATCTTTGCTAAATTTTAAAGTGATGTCCAGTGAGAAAGAAAACATCCATCTCATTTGTAATCAGAAAATATAAAATTATGTGATAGAATAACATCTCAATTCTGCACTTTATTGCCTTGAAAGTAGACTCACATTTTGTTATTGCATTTTGTTTCTTCAGCCAGCTCCCTTTTCATCTTTGCATTCATATCAACATATTTTATTCTATGAATTCCCACTCTAGTTTTATATAACACATCTATTCTTGTATCTTAGTGAGAACACTAAGAAGATATTCTCCTACTAATTCTTTAGCTTGCAATTATTTTTTTCTTCAGATGTATTCTCCTTTTCTATAGGGTGAGGAATTATACACAGATCTCATAATGATTGTCTTATTTATTAATTCAAGAAGCAGTGTGAACTCACTGTATGCTGGACACTAATTAGATTTGATTTTTCTCTGCACACACTTCATCTCTCACTATTCATCACTTCTATTTTTTAGATCAAGAAAAATTATAGTAAAAATATAATTTACAACAAATTACTCCCCATGGCTCACATCTGGCTCACATCTGTTTTTGTCAATTAAGTTTTATCAGAATTTAGAATGTTCATTTGTTTACATATAACTTTAAGTGTAATTTGAATATATATAACAATTAGCTTCCTACCCCCCCCCCCCCAGAAACTGAACAAAATTAGTAAACAAAATGGTGCAGGAAGAAAAATGCAGCTTGCAAAATATTCCACCTTGCTCCTTTTCTCCGTTGACTATCCCACATCACTCCTCCCATGACTGAAATAAACTTTTATGATATTACATGCCAAATACCTTGCATTTTCTTTCAATATTTTATGAACATACTAATTTTTTTTTCCAACTTGATTTTTTATTAGCTTACATAAACTTGTTCTCACTGTTCAGTTGATGTGTTCTTCTATTTACAAAAGTGTTTGCCTATCTTATGTTGAATGAAACAGATCATGATTCATCCTATTAAAATAAATGGAACTATTTTTATTTAGTAGCTTTTTACTTGATGGTAGGGCTTTCAGCAAAAAATTAAAGTTAGTGAGGGATGAGAATATTTCATTAAACTCATAGAATCTGGAGTCAAATTTCTAGGTTAAAATCTCAGGCTGTAAACTCAGAAATTGTATTTTTTTTTTGGATCAAGTTAGTTATCCTTTATCTGCTTCAGTTATTTTCTTTGTAAAAGATGGACAATATCTCATAGGGTTGTGACAAAGGAGATCATACACAAAGTGTGAGGGAGACTCGGGGTTCAATGACTGACTTAAACTCACAAAGATATTTGGTATCAGAACTTGGAAAAATGTGGGTCTTTCATTTGGAAAGTCTTAATCGTAAATGTTAATTATCATAGTAAGAGGGAAAATAGTAAAGAATATGGCACTTTCAATATTTTAGATTAAATACATACCTAGGCTTTTATTGGAGATACATATCTCCATGACATTTAAAAAATGTATTTACTTCCTTTTCTTGTGAGACTGATTGCCAATCTATCTCTTTTGAAGGGATAAGTGGCCAGTTTTGTACTGTTTTTCCTACAACCTTTTTTCCCCCTCTTTCAACTCCATCCTTTGTTCCCTGTTGCTTGAGTGGTAAGGCACGACGTTGGGTTCTAGTTTTAAGACAGAAGCATCATGAGCCAGTATACATTATTTTGGAAGGGGAAAGTGACTGAAAAACTAAGAAAATATACTTTGTATAAAATATACTTTGAGTGGGAATAGGAGAAAAATCTTCTAAATTCAATTATGTAACTTGGTTTATATTCAGCCAATTTTACTTTAGCTCTAGAAGGAGTATTAAGAGAGATTAGAATACAGGCAGGCCCTACTTTGCAGTGCTCCAATATGCATAAATTTCAGTTTTCACAGTCTAGTTGAATAATATAATATGATTTAAATTTCAGTTACTGTGGTATATTTTGTGTAACTGCATAAAGTGTAAACTTACTGCTAACCCTTTGTTCCACAAATCATTGGTAAACAACAACAGTCATCATGCTCAATGACCAATCATGTCACTTGCAGAGCCTGTTGGTGATTGACTACCGTGCATTGGTTATTTGGTTCATATACCAAGAGCAAAGCAGTACCATATACAGCAGTGCTCATGTGTAATTGTATTGCCTCCCTCAGTGATCAATCTATGTGACATTTCACAAAGACAGATAGGAAGAAGAGCAAACAGGCCAACAGTGATGAAAGTCCAGAGGAGAAACAAAAAGTGATGATGTTGTGAGGGTAATTTGCATTGAAAACACGTGGAGTTATACAAGGGCTAGCTTGACCGTGGAAACCCTGACACTCCCACCATTTGAGAAACTCTAGCTGTGCAGTCAGAGGAACTTGGTGATGGAGATCTTACCAACACAGGTGACGAAAGTGGCCATGACGAAAAGGATGAAGATGACTCAGAGGAAGTGATGCTGGGGAAAAAACTTCACATTAGAGGAAGTTTTGGAAATATGTCATAACATAAAAGCATAGAGGAAAAAAATGTTGAAAGTTAATTCAAACTTAGGAAGGGGTATGTCAATTCACCAAGGCATAGAAGAGATGATCATGTCTATACTGTGAATGGTATGATGAGAAGAAAGAAATGGAAGTTCAAACTACCTTTGAGAAATTTTTGTTTCTATTGTAAAAGAAATAAAACATTTTAATTCTTCATGTTTCTAAAGTTTCCAGTTATAGTGCATTAAATAAATATTACTTTTGCTATTTTTCATTTTCATATACCTTTATAACCAACAGAAATTTAAAAATATATTGACAAAAATTTTTAAGATCATGGAAAATTGTAATTTTCCCCACTGAATAGTAAGATCACATGGCATGGGTTCAACTTGCACAGTTATTTATATGATCCATACTACCTTGCAGAAAGAGGACTATATACCTAAAATGAGGGAGAGCAAACATTCCACATTTCCATCTTGAAAGACAGCACTTTCTGGCTAAGAGAGCAAGATGTTTACCTTATAGTTTAAGACTCAATCTTCACAGTCATGGAGTCACTGATTGTCCATAGAGTATTTGAATACAAATTAGAAAGAAAGAAAATTGCTCTCAACTATGATGTTAGAGCGGAGAAGGCAATAGCACCCCACTCCAGTACTCTTGCCTGGAAAATCCCATGGATGGGGGAGCCTGGTAGGCTGCCGTCTATGGGGTCGCACAGAGCCGGACACGACTGAGCGACTTCACTTTCACTTTTCACTTTCATGCATTGGAGAAGGAAATGGCAACCCACTCCAGTGTTCTTTCCTGGAGAATCCCAGGGACGGGGGATCCTGGTGGCTGCCGTCTGTGGGCGCACAGAGCCGGACACGACTGAAGCTACTTAGCAGCAGCAGCAGCATGATGATAGAAGGGCTTCCGAGGTGGTGCTAGTGGTAAAGAACCTGCCTGCCAATGCAGGAGACATGAGAGACACGGATTTGAGCCATGGGTTGGGAAGATCCCCTGGAGGAGGGTATGGCAACACACTCCAGTATTCTTGACTGGAGAATTCCATGGACAGAGGAGCCTGGCAGGCTATAGTCCATAGGTCATTTCACAGAGTTGGACACAGCTAAAGCAACTTAGCATGCAGTCATATCCCTTTAGATATAGCCCTGCTGTGTACTACACTGCATGGTGATGTATGGGTGTCCTGGGCTGGTTTCAGAGAATCTCTGTTCAGGTGACAAAGATAACAACACACGCAGCTGGATCACGGGCACTGAGGAGAGAGCTCTTATTACTATCAGAGCAGGCAGGAAAAGCCTCAAGGTGAACATGGGTGTGGATCAGTGTGATGAAGTCTAAAAACCAGGGTACAAATTATGCAAATGCTGAGTCAGATCCCATCTTCATGTAAATTTTTGTTACTCATCACCGTTTTTTGCGTTAATTATCTTTAAAAATATTGCAAAAAATGTTATTTAGTTTGATTACAGAAGTTTTGTTTTGTTTTGTTTTTGTACCTTCCCCTAAATTTTGTGCTCTGGTGAGAGTTTCACTTACTTCCCTTACTGTATTCCTCAACATAGAAATTTATGAGGCAGCTTGATACCTGCAACTGCTGATTTGCTGTGAAAAAGCAAGGGAAAGAAGATGGCCAGAATTTCAGGTACTGGAGGAAGAAATTTCTCATTGTTTTTCCTAACATGCTTTAGTACTCTGAATTTAAAATACAGCCAGCGTTCATAGTTCAGGTTTTGCTACAAGTGACAGGAAACTTTAATATCCTCTGAGTATCTGTCAGAATGTAAGCATTTGACTGTAATTTTATGACAAGCTATGAGACTTTCTGCTGTATTTAGAAATTCAGATGTATCTTGACACCCAGGTAGAGTTGCTGGACTTAGCAAATGAAACCATGAGATATCCAGTTAAATCTGAATTTTGATAAATAACAGATACTTTCTTAGTATAAGCATTCTCCATAAGATATTTATAAACTTATCTTAAAAATAATTATTTTTATGAAATTCAAAATTAATTGAGTGTTCTGTATTTTATCTGATAACCCTATGCCTCATGCACTTGCAATGGCTCAGGGAAGGTTAATTCCCCCCTTTTACCTTAGCTGTTATTCTGCAACGTAAAAGCCTCAACATGCTAATGAATGTCCCATTACTGCTTTGAATGAAGTGGTTTCACAAACAGTATATTTTTAAAAATGCTTACTCTGAATAAAATATCTTCTCTTAGGCATGCTTCTCTTTTTTTGTCCTTTTAATGTTGTAATTTCTTTCCTTCCTTGGCCTTTTAGCTCATCAAGATTAGGCTAATAGGGGTCAGCCTTTGTCTTTTCATCTTATACCTTAGACAGGTAAGAACAGAAAGGAAAGTAACTAACTCGATACCAAAATATGAATTCGGGCATCCAGATTGCAACTTAGTGTTGTTTATTCCCCTGTGTGTAATACATTAAAGTACTTAATTTCAAACAACTTTTCTTTCCTAGTCCATAACTGATACTGATTCACTGTGTGTTTTGAAGTTATGGTAGGTTATCTATCTGTCATCTATCACTGTATCTAGCTAGTTATCAATCATATTGAATATTTATAGTATGATTAATTGGATGGCTAAAAGTTAATTCAGTATTCAGTGATACAGTTAGGAAAATTGCCTCTGTTAATCATAGTAATTTAAACTTTCTGTTTAGATCAGGAAAATCTTATTATGCTATATTTTTCACTCCATTTTGGATTTGAAGTAGTTTGTTTATTTCTTTTGTTTTCAAATTTTCCTTTTTTAAAATATATTATTATTATTTTTTATTTTTTTACTTTACAATATTGTATTGGTTTTGCCATACATCAACATGCATCTGCCATGTGTGTACACGTGTTCCCCATCCTGAACCCCCCTTCCTCCTCCCTCCCCATACCATCCCTCTGGGTTATCCCAGTACACCAGCCCCAAGCTTCCTGTATCCTGCATTGAACCTGGACCGGCAATTCGTTTCTTATATGATATTATACATGTTTTAATGCCATTCTCTCAAATCATCCCACCCTCTCCCTCTCCCACAGAGTCCAAAAGACTGTTCTATACATCAGTGTCTCTTTTGCTGTCTCATGTACAGGGTTATTGTTACCATCTTTCTAAATTCCATATATATGCATTAGTATACTGTATTGGTGTTTTTCTTTCTGGCTTACTTCACTCTGTATAATAGGCTCCAGTTTCATCCACCTCATTAGAACTGATTCAAACGTATTCTTTTTAATGGCTGAGTAATACTCCATTGTGTATATGTACCACAGTTTTCTTATCCATTCATCTGCTGATGGATGTCTAGGTTGCTTCCATGTCCTGGCTATTATAAACAGTGCTGCGATGAACATTGGGGTACATGTGTCTCTTTCAATTCTGGTTTCCTCTGTGTGTATGCCCAGAAGTGGGATTGTGGGTCGTATGGCAGTTCTATTTCCAGTTTTTTAAGGAATCTCCACACTGTTCTCCATAGTGGCTGTACTAGTTTGCATTCCCACCAACAGTGTAAGAGGGTTCCCTTTTCTCCACACCCTCTCCGGCATTTATTGCTTGTAGATTTTTGGATCACAGCCATTCTGACTGGCGTGAAATGGTACCTCATTGTGGTTTTGATTTTCATTTCTCTGATAATGAGTGATGTTAAGCATCTTTTCATGTGTTTGTCAGCCATCTGTATGTCTTCTTTGGAGAAATGTCTATTTAGTTCTTTGGCCCATTTTTTGATTGGGTCATTTATTTTTCTGGAATTGAGCTGTAGGAGTTGCTTGTATATTTTTGAGATTAGTTGTTTGTCAGTTGCTTCATTAGCTATTATTTTCTCCCATTTTAAAGGCTGTCTTTTCACCTTGCTTAGAGTTTCTTTTGTTGTGCAGAAGCTTTTAATTTTAATTAGATCCTATTTGTTTATTTTTGGTTTTGTTTCCAATATTCTGGGAGGTGGGTCATAGAGGATCTTGCTGTGATGTATGTCGGAGAGTGTTTTTCCTATGTTCTCCTCTGAGATTTTTATAGTTTCTGGTCTTATGTTTAGATCTTTAATCCATTTTGAGTTTATTTTTGTGTATGGTGTTAGAAAGTGTTCTAGTTTCATTCTTTTACACGTGGTTGATCAGTTTTCCCAGCACCACTTGTTAAAGAGATTGTCTCTTCTCCACTGTATATTCTTGCCTCCTTTGTCAAAGATAAGGTGTCCATAGGTGCGTGGGTTTATCTCTGGGCTTTCTATTTTGTTCTGTTGATCTATATGTCTGTCTTTGTGCCAGTACCATACTGTCTTGATGACTGTGGCTTTGTAGTAGAGCCTGAAGTCAGGCAGGTTGATTCCTCTAGTTTCATTCTTCTTTCTCAAGATTGTTTTGGCTATTTGAGGTTTTTTGTATTTCCATACAAATTGTGAAATTATTTGTTTTAGCTCTGTGAAAAATACTGTTGGTAGCTTGATAGGGATTGCATTGAATTTATAGGTTGCTTTGGGTAGTATACTCATTTTCACTATATTGATTCTTCCAATCCATGAACATGGTATATTTCTCCATCTATTAGTGTCCTCTTTGATTTCTTTCATCAGTGTTTTATAGTTTTCTATATATAGGTCTTTAGTTTCTTTAGGTAGATATATTCCTAAGTATTTTATTCTTTTCGTTGCAATGGTGAATGGAATTGTTTTCTTAATTTCTCTTTCTGTTTTCTCATTATTAGTGTATAGGAATGCAAGGGATTTCTGTGTGTTGATTTTATATCCTGCAACTTTACTATATCAATCAACTTTCATTGATTAGCTCTAGTAATTTTCTGGTGGAGTCTTTAGGGTTTTCTATGTAGAGGATCATGTCATCTGCAAACAGTGAGAGTTTTACTTCTTCTTTTCCAATTTGGATTCCTTTTATTTCTTTTTCTGCTGTGATTGCTGTGGCCAAAACTTCCAAAACTATGTTGAATAGTAGTGGTGAGAGTGGGCACCTTTGTCTTGTTCCTGACTTTAGGGGAAATGCTTTCAATTTTTCACCACTGAGGATAATGTTTGCTGTGGGTTTGTCATACATAGCTTTTGTTATGTGGAGGAATATTACTTCTATTTCTGCTTTCTGGAGAGTTTTTTTTTTTTATCATAAATGGATGTTGAATTTTGTCAAAGGCTTTCTCTGCATCTATTGAAATAACATATGGCTTTTATTTTTCAATCTGTTAATGTGGTATATTACCTTGATTGATTTGTAGATATTGAAGAATCCTTGCATCCCTCCAGGAGGGAATGGCAAGACATACTTAAAGTGATGAAATATGAAGGAGAAATCAAAAGGTTTACAGATAAGCAAAAGCTGAGAGAATTCAGCACCACCAAAACAGCTCTCCAACAAATGCTAAAGGATATTTTCTAGACAGGAGACACAAAAATGGTGTATAAACTTGAACCCAAAACAATAAAGTAAATGGCAACGGGATCATACTTATCAATAATTACCTTAAACGTAAATGGGCTGAATGCCCCAACCAAAAGACAAAGACTGGCTGAATGGATACAAAAACAAGATCCCAATATATGTTGTCTACAAGAGACCCAGCTTAAAACAGGGGACACATACAGACTGAAAGTACAGGGCTGGAAAAAGATATTCCATGCAAATAGAGACCAAAAGAAAGCAGGAGTAGCAATACTCATATCAGATAAAATAGACTTTAAAACAAAGGCTGTAAAAAGAGACAAAGAAGGACACTACATAATGATCAAAGGATCAATCCAAGAAGAAGATATAACAATTATAAATATATATGCACCCAACATAGGAGCACCGCAATATGTAAGACAAATGCTAACAAGTATGAAAGGGGAAATTAACAATAACACAATAATAGTGGGAGACTTTAATACCCCACTCACACCTATGGACAGATCAACTAAACAGAAAATTAGCAAAGAAACACAAGCTTTAAGTGATACAATAGACCAGTTAGACCTAATTGATATCTATAGGACATTTTACCCCAAAACAATGAATTTCACCTTTTTCTCAAGCACACATGGAACCTTCTCCAGGATAGATCACATCCTGGGCCATAAATCTAGCCTTGGTAAATTCAAAAATATTGAAATCATTCCAAGCATCTTTTCTGACCACAATGCAGTAAGATCAGATCTCAATTACAGGAGAAAAAATATTAAAAATTCCAACATATGGAGGCTGAACCACACGCTGCTGAATAACCAACAAATCACAGAAGAAATCAAATTTTCCTAATCCTATCTTAATGCCAGGGCTAACACAAGGCACAGTGATGAATTTGGGGAAACCTGTCTGGATGTCATCCCTGCTCTCAGGGGTCATGTCGACAAACTGCCAGGCACGTCTCCTGCCAGGCAGGAAATGCATGCCACTTCTAGTCTACCTGGGAGTATTCTTGCTATTTAAATACAGAACATTGGAAATAGCCAATCTTCTGTTCAGCTCGTTTTCTGTGATATTTAATTTATAGAAAGAAAAGCCACTCTTCCTGCTTCTCTATGGATTTATTTCATAGCCTGGACTCCATATTCTTAAGGCTAATGAAGTCACTGGTCAAATCTGTTGGACTGAGAACTTGTCTAGCAGGGATCAGAGTAGATGCATAATGTTTAAAAACCTGGGGACCCCTCAAGCATCTTGACAACACGTCTGGCACACTGTCATGCTAAATGCTAAGGATGCAGTCATAAATCCTTTGGTTTTAAAGCGTTTGTATTATTGTAGGAGAGAGAAACATACACAAATGATTTGATTCTAATGTTATTTAATACTGGTGTTTTGCACAGAGAATTATGTGAACTAGAGTCATTTCTTTTTTTTTCAAGCAAGACAGGAAAGAAGTTAGCGTCATCACAAACCAGTAGTGTGGTTACAGGTTCACACTGTACCGTTAAGTGACTTTCATCTTATAAAATGTTGACTGTAACACTAAACATTATCCACAGCGAACATTGATTTTGAAATCAAATTGATTTTGAAGATAAATACCAAGATGATGGGGGAAATTTTCTTCTGAATGTGCAACTAAAGTACCTTTTCAACCTCTACCATTTTCAATAGTTGGGTATGAAAAATAGAGCTCTAACTAAGAAGAGGTTAGTTGTAAGATCAATTAAATCTGTCAGGAAACACTTAAGTTTGACAGGTTTCCCAGCAGTCACATAGTTTGGGAGCCAAGCAGAAACATCCCACTAAGCTAAACACTAAGGACCTGTCACTATTCAATAACTGTTTGTCTGTCAGCAGTAAAAGTAAACGAGCTTTTGAGGGTGATTGTTCCAGATTCTTGAACTTCCTTACTGCCAGAACTATCAAATGTAGATATTTTTTATCTTTTTGAAAAGCACTTTCTATTTTTTTTAGCAGAACCCTGGGCAATTTTTAAAAACATTTTTTTTTTCAAAAAGCGAGAAAAAGGTAAGTCAGAAGAAATATGACATCTGAAGCCTTATGGTCATAAAGTATTTGATGGCATGAAAAAAAAAATCCTGAAATCTAACTTAAAAGAAAGTCTGAGCCCTGGGATAAGGGCTGTCTTCACAGTCCCCACAGGGGTAATTTAGTTCCTATATAAACCTGACTTTGAAGCCCTGGGGCTATGACGGTGAACTTTATCAACAATAAATCAGGCTCCACTCCACTGTGGTTGCTAGCTTTTCTGAAGTTGGAGCCTAAAGGCATGTGAGAACACTGTCTTCTTTTTGAGTGTAGGCAGTTCGATTTGATTCAAGAAATATTTGTTGATTACTCCTGTGTACTGTTTACAGTAATTGGAGTGGTGGGTTTTGAGAAAAAGGTGGCTAATTCAGAGTTCTTTAATTCACACTTCTCAGATCAAATCTAGGACAACACCCAGGGGATCCATGAGTTGTGCTAAATGAATGCTTGAAAATGACAGTATCGGATGTGATTTATTTTGAATTATTTGGCATAATCAGTGACACACATAGTACATTCTAGTTTTTGGATCTGTTAATTAATATTTGTGGCGCTCTAACCAGGAATATGGACTTCCCAGGTTGTCAGTGGTAAAGAATCTGTCAAGCATGAGACATGTGTTCGATCCCTGGGTCAGGAAGATGGCAAACTGAAGGAAATGGCAACCAACTTCAGTATTCTTGCCTGAGAAATTCCATGGACAGAGGAACCTGATGGGATACAGTTCATGGGGTTGCAAGTTGGACATGACTTAGTGACTAAACAACAACAACTAGGAATATACATTCCAGAGATGCTTGTTTGACCTTTTAAAAAGTAATCAAAGCCCAGTCTCCAGAGGTGGCTGGTAAAAGTATGCTGGGTAGCTTCCTTCATTTCCTGATGAATCCTACAAAGTTAAAAGATTGCATAGTGGATGTTGGTGAACAATTCAATTCAAATTGGGGAAACAATTCTTGTTTAACACATATGGATTGGCTGGAAATAATTTTTTTTGGCTTTATTGAAGTAGACTTGACATATATCATTATGTGAGTTTAAGATACACAGCATGTCGATTCTGGTACACTTGTATATTACATTATCCCCACTGTAGTGTCAGCCAACACCTCCATCATATCACGTAATTATCATTTCTTTTTTGTGGTGAGAATGTCTAAGATCGTCTCTCTTGGCAACTGTTGAGTATTTAATATGGTATTGTTAACTATCACCACAATACAGTACTGTGCATTAGATTGACAGAATTTATTCACTTTATAACAGGAAGCTTGTACTCTCTGAACAGCATCTCTCCATTTCCCCTGCTCTGAAACCCCTAGTAGTCACCATTTTACTGTTTCTAAGAGGCTTTTTATTTTTAATTATTTTTAATTTTTTATTGAGGTACAGTTGATATACTTATTATTTGATTTACAATGTTGTATTAGTTTCTGGTGTATAGCAAGTTGATATATATATATATATAAAAACTAACACATTGTAACATGTATATGTATATATCTATATATGGTTTATATGTATATATACATGTATATATGTGTGTATATACATGTATATAGTTTATGATTTCCATTATGGTTCATTACAGGATATTAAAGTATCAATAATTCCCCTGCCTTGTCATTTATCCATTTTTTATATAGTGGTTTGTACTCAGTCAGTCAGTTCAGTCACTCAGTCATGTCCAACTCTTTGGGGCCCTATGGACTGAAGAACACCAGGCTTCCCTGTCCATTACCAGTTCCTGGAATTTCCTCAAACTCATGTCCATTGAGTCAGTGATGCCATTCAACCATCTCATCCTGTCATCTCCTTCTTCTCCTGCCTTCAATCTTTCCCAGCATCAGGGTCTTTTCCAATGAGTCAGTTCTTTACATCAGGTGGCCAAAGAATTGGAGTTTCAGCTTCAGCATCAGTCCTTCCAATGAATATTCAGGACTGATTTCCTTTAGAATTGAAGTCCTTGCAGTCCAAGGGACTCTCAAGAGTCTTCTCCAATACCACAGTTCATTAATTCTTTGGCGCTCAGCTTTCTTTATAGTCCAACTCTCACATCCATACAAAGCTTCTGGAAAAACCATCGCTTTGACTAGATGGACTTAGTTGGCAAAGTAATGTCTCTGCTTTTTCATATGCTGTCTAGGTTGGTCATAGCTTTTCTTCCAAGAAGCAAGCATTTTTTAAATTTCATGGCTGCAGCACCATCTGCAGTGATTTTGGAGCCCAAGAATATAAAATCTGTCACTGTTTCCATTGTTTCCCCATCTATTTGCCATGAAGAAACACAAGCTGGAATCAAGATTGCTGGGAGAAATATCAATAACCTCAGATATGCAGATGACTCCACCCTTATGGCAGAAAGTGAAGAGGAACTCAAAAGCCTCTTGATGAAAGTGAAAGTGGAGAGTGAAAAAGTTGGCTTAAAGCTCAACATTCAGAAAACGAAGACCATGGCATCCGGTCCCACCACTTCATGGGAAATAGATGGGGAAACAGTGGAAACCGTGTCAGACTTTATTTTTCTGGGCTCCAAAATCACTGCAGATGGTGACTGCAGCCATGA
>NW_011495086.1:338998-353044 GCF_000754665.1 Bison bison bison
CCATGATCTTAGTTTTTTGAATGTTGAGTTTTAAACCAGCTTTTTCACTCTCCTCTTTCACTTTCATCAAGAGGCTCTTTAGTTACTCTTCACATTCTGCCATAAGGGTGGTGTCATCTGTGTATCTGAGGTTATTGATATTTCTCCTGGCAATCTTGATTCCAGCTTGTGCTTCTTTGGAAAAACGTATATTCAGTTTCTCTGCCCATTTTAAAGTCAGATTGTTTTTGCTATTGAGTTGTATGAGTTCCTTATACATTTTGGATATTAACTCCTTATCAGATAGATGGTTTGTGAACATTTCTCTCATTCTGTAGATGCCTTTGTGATTTTGGTGACTGTCTCTTTTGTTGTTCAGGAGCATTTTAGTTTGATGTAATCCCAGATATTTAATTTTTGCTTTTTTTGCTTGTTCTTTTGGTGTCCTACCACCAAAAGCATTGCCAAAATCAATGTTAAGGAGATTTTTTTTCTATTTTCATCTAGGAATTTTATGGTTTCATGCTTTATGTGTAAAGTCTTTAATCCATGTCAAATTAACTTTTGTTAATGGTATTGATATAAGATAAGGATCCAATTTCATTTTTATGCATATGGTTTTCTATTTTCTCAGCACATTTACTGAAGGTTATTTTTGATCCTTTGTCAAATATTAGTCAATCATATATGTGGGGGATTATTTCTTGAGTCTTAATTCTGTTCCACTGGTCTATGTGTATATTTTTTGCTAGTATCATACTGTTTTGGTTACTATAGCTTTATAGTATTGTCTGAAGTCAGGATATGTGAAGCTTCTGGCTTTGTTCCTTTTTCTCAAAATTATTTTGGTTATTAGGGTTATTTGTGGTCCCATTCAAATTTCAATATTGGTTTTCCTTTTTGTGTGAAAAATTCCATTGAAATTTTGACAGGAGTATTTTAAGGCATGCTTCCCCTTGAGTGAACAAGATGTAAGATTCTAGTGAGGTTGACATTTCTGCTTGATATTGTTGTGGGGTTAGGATTCCCATCAGTTCTGTGGCAGCTGAATGTGGAGAATTTTGCTGTTTTATTTTACCTACCTTATTAGCCGAATCCTGCTGCTGGGAAATTATGGCATATACTTTGAATAAACTTATTAGGCAAAGTGAGGCCCATGTACCTCCAGGTCAGAGAATAAAAACTTGATCTGGTTTGTAAAACCAGTTCATGACTCTATGTGTGAATGGATATGTTACTGTTTTTGCCATTCTGTATGCATGCTCATCCTATGGTTGTAATATTTTGTGAGAGAAACCCAGGAGCCCTCATGAATGAGGTGAACTATTTGTGTTGGTGACCAACAATGTCTAAAAAACAATTGTGATATTCATGAATGGTTTTTGGTGAGCTCCCATCAGTGTATTTTCTGTGTCAACAAATACTTAACAGAGTTTTTTCCTTTTGTAACACTGGAGGGGGAAGGACTTCGCTAATTAGAAAGATGACTGAAGAATATGATGTGGTTTATCTCTAATTATTTTTTCTTTACCTTTAGGTGAGACTTCTAAAAGGTATTTGGTGTTTGAAGAGTTTTCAAAAGAATTCTCCTTTTATGCTTCATCTACCATGACATGACATCTTTTTTTTTTTTTTTCTGGGAGTAATGTCAGAAAAGGGTATTTTGAAAGAAAATTCTGTTGCTGTGATTAAAAGAAAATTCACAACGTATAAAGGCAGTTTTATGTGGAAGAAGCCTAGTGCTGAAAGTGAGGTCAGGCAAAGACTGGGAAATAGATTTACCCAAACCTACGTTAAGGACATGTTAAAATATATTTTTCACAAAGTTCTCTGGATTTAAATATACATGGTAGACATTTGTTTGGTGACAAAATAAAGTGATGTTTTGCAGACTTCACAGGAAAATCAGAACATTTTGCTTGTAGTTCTTCTAAGGTTAATACTATGGCTGTGCTTAGTTGCTCAGTTGTGTCTGACTCCTTGAGACCCCATGGAGTAGTCCACGAGGCTCCTCTGTGCATGGGGATTCTCCAGGCAGGAATACTGCAGGGCGGGGGGGGGGGGTGCTGTCATGCCATCCTCCATGGGATCTTCCCAACCCAACCTAATGTCTACTGCATTGCAGGCGGATTCTTTACTCTCTTGAGTCCCCAGGGAAGCCCTGGTTAATACTATAGGAACACTAAACGGATCAAGAAAAGCAGCCTTATTAAGTAATGAAGACTGAAAAGGGAAGAGAAGAAAATTACTTGTTTGAAATATAGCTGTCTTTTCATAATCTTTTGCTTATAGTTTGAGTTGGAGCACTCTGAGTTTCCAGGAAATGAAATGATTTGCCTTGCAACATTCTCTTCCCTTGCTTGAGTATGCTGCTCATGCTCTCATAAGAAATGACTTATCGTGTGTGCTTTCCCTTGTAGAAAATGAACTTTATTAGCATCTAAAGTTTGCATATAACACATTTGCACCACTTCATTTGTTGGAAGCAGGTAATAAAAATGAGGTCTCCTTTAACAAAATGATATTCTGACAGTCATAAAAATGAAGTATGGAATCAATCAGTCCACTTAGGAGAAGGCCACCTGACAAATGATGAGTGAAAATAACATAAAATACAATGTCAAAGTTTTTCAAGTAATAATATGCAAAAGCAGGGAGAAAAGAACAATTCTTTTTACTGTAATGTGCCCTATAAGGAGCCCAGATTTTGTATGACTAGTATGGATATGACTAATGAAAACCAACAGTTGGTATGTGCTTAACTTGCTCTGAGCTTCACTTCCTCTTAATGAGCTTCCCTGGTGGCTCAGACGGTAAAAGCGTCTACCTACAACGTGCGAGACCCAGGTTCAATCCCTGGATCGGGAAGATCTCCTGGAGAAGGAAATGGCAACCCACTCCAGTATTCTTGCCTGGAAAATCCCATGGATGGTGGAACCTGGTAGGCTACAGTCCATGGGGTCGCAAAGAGTCAGACATGACTGAGCAACTTCACTTCACTTAACTTACTCTGAAAATTTGTAACAAATTGAGACCCAGAGAAATATTAATTCTACAAGGACCATTATGAAAGTGGTATAACTGGTTTTTGTTTTTTAAATGGTGTAAACTTAAATTCCATAATCTCAGGATAAAAGATTGCTAGACTAATAAAATGTTGGTTAAATAATACATCAATTTCAAATAAGTGGATCTGACTTCTATCATTTTTTTCCTAATTAATGTCACATTTATATTAAAAAATTTTTTTTGGAAGATAATTGCTTTATAATTCTGTGTTGGTTTCTGCCATACATCATCATGAATCAGCCACAGGTATACACATATCTGCTCCCTCCTGAACCTCCCCCCATCTCCTTACCCATCCCACCCCTCTATGTTAGCACAGAGCACTGGATTGAGCTCCCGGTGTCACACAGCAAATTCCCACTTGCTATTTATTTTACATATGGTAATGTATATGCTTCCAAGCTATTCTCTCAACTTATCACACTCTTTCCTTCCTGCACTGTGTCCACAAGTCTGTTTTCTATGTCTGCATCTCCATTGCTACCCTGCAAATATAATCATCAGTACCATCTTTTTAGATTCCATACACATGCATTATTATACAATATTTGTCTTTCTAACCTACTTCACTGTGTATAATAGGCTCTAGGTTATCTTTCCTTTATGATTGTGCAATTTATCTTTAAACTGTATTTGTGGGAAGTTGCAAGTAGAAAATATTATATGTTTTTTTTCATACAACCCTTTCATCAAATGTTTTCATTTCCACTTTTTTGCTAATGAAAAGGTAATGACAAAGCTGTTCAAGAAATAGTTGCTCACTCATAAATGAATTTTTTTTAAACACAGAATGGGCAATATCTGAAGGCCAGTTGCTCAAGGTGAAACAGTTGCTCATACTTCACAGATTTTTGTAATGCCTTGTGAGAAGATTGTGATAAAAACATAGTTTTATTTATTCTTTATAGTTTCTCTACTGTTTTGCCTCTGGGTCACCTCCTATCTTTTTCAGTTGAACCCTGAGGTGAAATTATTAATTTAAAAAACAGCATCATTAAAACATAATGGGAAGTCAGTACCATAAATGCCTCAGACTATGACAATCAAAACTAATTACACATGATTTTTATTTTGGTTTTCATTACTTTCTAATACTAAACAATATCATTGACAGTTTTTAAGTACAAATGAGTTAAAATGAAGTAACTTGTGTAGAATTATTGAACTTTACAACTAAGAGATTTTCACTTTATCTGTTCCAACTTCCTTACAGGTGAGAAATTGAAGGTCTTGTAGATTGAATGACATGTCTGGTTACACAGGTCCTGGGCCCTTAGTCTATTGCTTCTTTCCCTAATGTTATGTTCAATTAGCTTCTTGTGCCCTGGGAGCCCACGAGCCCTTTGAATACTTTGGTGGCTGGCTGCCCCTATTTCTCCATCTGTGTGGACATCTGTTCTACATGATCTGTGCTCCTTCTGAGGGATCAGAATCCTTATTTCCCATCTGACTCACTATCTCTAAGCCGGCCAATACACCCACTTGCTCAAAGGGCTGAGTCCTAAGAATCCCTTGGCTCAGGGGACAGCAGAAGGTTTGCAGTAGCAGTGATTTCTGCTGGTACTACTAATTATTCTTGCCCCATGACTCATGCACACATGAATACGCATTAGTTCTACTATTTAACTATTGAAAAATGATTTTTGAACAATGATCTAAAATGGTGTATATTTTTGCTAGTTTCAATAAAAGGGGGTGCTTCCATATTCATTACTTGATACATTGATGTAATTACATTGAAAGAATTCAAAACAAGGCATAAATCCAAATCTTAATTTTGGTAGAGTTTGATCAAACATATAATTTGAAAATGAAAATTAACTAGAGATTTTTAATTAAGAAATTTTTTGCCTCAGATGTTATGATGAATTTTTAATCTTTATCCTCTTAGGAAATGAAGAAAATGTAGGCTTTGAAAGAACAGGAGCATATATCTGAGTTATCATATTTTATTTTCTTTAGCTTTTTATTTTTATTGCAGAGAAAGAGCAATCTGAAATTATGCTCATTTAACCATAGATAGAAACCATTAAAGACCTATTATTTTTATACTTCTCTCTTTTTCTTTTTGGTGTACTTTCCTTTCCAGATTTTGATATTAGAGTATGCCAGCTTCATGAAACAAATTTGTATATCCTCTCTTCTGTAATACCTTAATGAGGGGAACACAGATAAGAATGAACAATCCAATTTCCAGTGGCTATATCTACTTTAAATTATGCTATTATAATGTTACATGTATCCCTTGCAATTCAAATCCATTAGACTCCAAGTTGGGATAATTAGAGTCCCAGTAGTAAGTTTAGATAACAAGGGCCATCATGAATTATCTGAATCCTAAATTTAGGATATTCATAGCCTAAATTTTGGATACTAAGTAATAAGAATTTGGAAATGTAGGTAGGCCTCTCTTCCAAAGAGACCTATGTTACCAAATTTATCTGAATCTATTTTAAGTTTTGGTGAGTGAGAATTTTAGTAGGAAGTATTACCTGTATTTTTGAGTCTGTAAGCTTAGACCTTATTATTATCCCTATTTTGTAGATTAAAAAAAAACAAAAAAACAAAAAAACTAAGATTCAGAAGACTGAGTAAAGTCTAAGATCACACAGCTAAGAAATGTCAGAGCTAGGTCTGGCAATCTACCTGCAAAGCCCTTGTTCTTAATTGCAATATTATTCTACAAAATGATTCTACAGATCTTGGGGATTGTTTTTGTTGTTGTTTAGTTGTAAGTCATGTCCAAATCTTTTGGGATCCATGGACTGTAGCCCATCAGGCTCATCCGTCCATAAGATTTCCCAGGCAAGAGTACTGGAGGGGGTTGTCATTCCCTTCTCCAGAAGATCTTCCTGACATAGGGATCGAACCCACGTCTTCTGCTTGGGAGGGGGATTCTTTACCACTGAGCCACCAGGGAATCCCAGGGGATACAAGGGAACTAATATTTGGCAGTAAAGTTGGCAGAGTTAATATATATACATATGTATATATTGTGAAAGTCACTCAGTCATGTCTGACTTTTTGCGACCACATGGACTATACTGTCCATGGAGTTTTCCAGGCCAGAATACTGGAGTGGGTAGCCTTTCCCTTCTCCAGGGGATCTTCCCAATCCAAGGATCGAACCCAGGTTTCCTGCATTGCAGGTGGATTCTTTACCAGCTGAGCCACAAGGGAAGCCCAAGAATATTCGAGTGGGTAGCTTATCTCTTCTCCAGGGGATTGTCCCAACCCAGGAATCAAACTGGGGTCTCCTGCATTGCAGGTGGATTCTTTACCAGCTGAGCTACCAGGGAAGTCCATATGTGTGTGCATATATATATATATATATATATATAAACAAATGGTCTCTATTTGTAGTCTTGTTTCAAAACAAGTAAAATTCAAGATATTTGAATTATACTGTCTTATCTATTGTAAATAGATAAGTTTCAGTGTTGTTAGCACTGAATTTCTTCAAGAAAATATGGTTCTCTCTCAAAGAAGTCTTCAGGATATGTCAACCCATCTCTTAGGTATAAAATCTATTAGAACATAGAAGGAAAATACGTAAGTTAATTTTACAACTTTCATCTCTGGCATAGCTTCCCAATTATGTTGATGTTTACCTTGACCCTTACATGTTGTTGTTTTAAATTTTAAGGCATGGAAAAAATTATATTCTTGTATGTTTTCACTGGAGATATGTGAACCTAAGTGAATTGTGAACTTATTCTATCTGTTGTCACACATTACTCTGGAACTCCAGCCTTAGTAGGTACCAGCTGCTGGTCTAAATAGTTAGTGATGTGAGTGAAAACAGAGCATCATGGCATGTTAGGGCTGAAAGAGACCTTGGGATCAAACCTGTCAGTGGGGATGAGAATGGGAAAATTGAAGCTCAGGACCAAGACAGTGGTGGAACTGCTGGTACCCACAATAGCAGTTATATATTGGTTGAAAGGGTGCAGAACAGGGAGTCAATTTGATGTCCAATCTCTTTGAGCTGCAATCACACTGTTGGTCATTTGGGATGTGTGTACTGAGGGAGAAAATTGGAAGTTAGAATAAAGTATGTTGCTCTTGGGTTAGGAGAAGAATATTATTTTAGACTGAGCTTTATTTTCCTCAGGTGGCTCAGTGGTAAAGAATCCACCTACCAATGCAGGAGACATGGGTTTGATCCCTGGGTTGGAAAGATACCCTGGAAAAGGGAATGGCTACCCACTTCAGTATTCTTGCCTGGGAAATCCCATGGACAGAAGAGCCTGGCAAGTTACAGTCCAAGGAGTTGCAAAGAATCAGACACTACTTAATGACTGAGCATGCATGTATTACTTTTCTCACACTCATTTATCAGGCTAAAGGTGGAAAATATTTCATCCTCTCCCTTCACTTTACCTTTTCTCCTACATCTTAGAGTTACTACTGAATATTTTGGTTTTTGTTCTGATGTTTGAGAAAGAAAAAATAATTTTTCCATTTGAATTTCCTTTCAGTTTGCCTAATTAAAATTTGATATCATGTATCAAATGATTCATCTGTAGCATTTATATCTAGTCATTTGGGCAAGAAGCCCTGCATAAAAGCAATTATGTTGGGTAATACCCAATTATTCACATGCATCTCAAGCAGATATATGCTCTTTAAAAATCTCCAAATGCCATTTCAGGAAAAAAAAAAAAAAGGCAAAACAGAAATATACTGTTCTCAGCCAAAAGCTTCTTTTGGAACAAAGTTCTAGATAACAACAATGAAAGAGCTAAACCAGGGCTTATCAATCTTGCCACTATTAACATTTTGGACTGGATAATTCTTTGTTGTGAGAGTTGTCCTAATCATTCCAGAATGTTCTAGTTCTCTAAAATGCACTCGGTGATGTTTTATAAACGATTCTGATCTACACATGCATTTCTTTTAGATACCTGAATCCAGTGATGATAAACAGCATCGTCTTTCATATTTCTAACAATGCAGGTTAAAAAATCTAATAAATGTTCACATGACTAGCAATCTTCAAAACACTCTAAAATAGCATCTACTTTTTCCCTCATAAAAGCCTTGTAAATTATGTTAAATGTTTGGTAATATCAAATAATCATGAATATCATGAATAATCATGGTCATATCATGAATAAAGGTGCACTTAAGGTCATATAGCTAAGTCATGGAATGATGGATTTAGAGTTTGAGTCTCTTGCAGCTGCAAAGCTCCTGTTGGGCATTTGTGGTGAGTGGGGAGAACGTGGCTGGGATGGCTTGGGTTGAAATTTTGGTGCTACCAATTACTAGCTTTGGGTAACTGGGCTATTAGTTTAATCTCATCATTTTTCAACTTTCTCCTCTGTAAAATAAAGATTACCCAATACGAAGTTAGAAAATATTTCAAAACGTATTGCAAGGAATAAATAACCAGTGCTTTTATGTACTTAGGAAGTGATAAGAAATATTAGATATTAGTATTAATAATAGTCATAAGAATTATACAATTAAAATGAAATATAAAGATAGACTGACTTGATTTGGGCCAAGTTCCATCAGTTATGGGTCATGTGACCCTACCATGCTGATGTACCCTCTTTTTTTCTTAGTTTTCCTGTCTGTGGAAGATAGAAGATGACAATGATGGGAATTGCCTTATCCCATAGAGTTTTTGTGAGAATTAAATGCCACACAATAAAGAGTTGTTACATGTAAATAATAATAGTTATTATTATGATTCACTGAAGGGAATGGTAGAGGATGAGATGGTTGGATGGCATCATCGACTCAATGGATATGAGTTTCAGCAAACTCTGAGAGAGTGAAGGACAAGGAAGCAGTCCATGGGGTCACAAAGAGTCAGACACGACTTAGCCACTGAACAAGAACAACAACAGCGAAATTTAGCCTTAGCTTAGTAGTCTTGTCACTATCACTATCAATAGTCTTGTCTGATACCACTCTTATCACTCAGATTTTTTGTTTGTCAGCCAGAGAAAGGAAAGACTAAAAAAGAAGTTCTTGGACAAACGGTGGTGGTGGTTTAGTTTCTAAGTCATGTCTGACTCTTGTGACGGCCAGGCTCCTCTGTCCAGGGGATTCTCCAGGCAAGAATACTGGAGTGAGTTGCCATTTCCTTCTCCAGGGGATCTTCCCAACCTGGGGATCAAATCTGGGTCTCCTACATTGCAGGCCGATTTTTTACCAACTGAGCTATGAGGGAAGCCCATTCTTGGACAAGCACTGTTAGATAATCGGGGTAAGGCTGAAGGGAGGTCTGGGTCTGAGAAATGGTAAGACACGGAAAGAGGCCAGGAATCTGTGATCAGGAGCCGTAGTGGGAGTCACCGAGCAGGACCGAAGTGGGTGCTGTCACTGTGGCCCATAGGCTCCAGGTCCCCACAACCTCTGGAGAGTCAAGCCCAGGAAAGGGGTCTGCCTGGCTTTTCTGAATCTGCTTTGGACCCTAGTGTTGGTAGGCACAGCCTCTCCCCAGAACTGCACAGCACATAGGATTCAGGTAGCTCCTAAACAGATGTGGGCGGTGTTATGAGGAGCCTGCATTCTGAGCAATGAAAAGGCTTACGCTTTGCTGCCAAGGTATCTACTGTGTGTCAGGGGTGGGGGGGAAAGGCACCCTGGCTTTCTCCTTTAACAATTAGTCACTATGGTCCTACTATGCTTAGTCACTCTGTCATGACCAACTCTTTGCAAACCCATAGACAGTAGCCTATCAGGCTCCTCTGTCCATGGGGATTCTCCAGGCAAGAATACTGGAGTGGCCTGCCATGCCTTCTTCCAGGAGATCTTCCCAACCCAGGAATCAAACCCAGGTCTCCCACATTACAGGCAGATTCTTTACTGTCTGAGCCACCATGGAAGTCCATGGTCCTACCAGAGAAATTTTATTTTTTTAAGTAAAAAATCAGATCAGTTTTTCTATTTTATGCCTGAGTATTTGTTTTGAGTACAGTCACAGTCAAAATGTCACTGGTGGGAATGATAATGAAAAATTATTGACTATTGAAGGAAATGTGTAAAATGGTAAAGGAGGAAAAGGAAATTAATCCTGAGTTCTCATTGGAAGGACTGTGGCTGAAGCTCCAATAATTTGGCCACCTGATGTGAAGAGCTGATTCATTGGAAAAGACCCTGATGTTGGGACAGATTGAAGGTAGGAGAAGAAGAGGATGACAGAGGATGAGATGGTTGGACGGCATCATCAACTCAATGGACATGAGTTTGAGCAAACTCCAGGAGATAGTAAAGGACAGGTAAGCCTGGCATGCTGCAGTCCATGGGGTCACAAAGAGCTGGACATGACTAGGGAGTGAGTAACAACAACAAAGGAGAAAAATGTCAAATCACTTCAGCTGCTTTTTATTGGGCACTTTCCATGCACCCAACACCAGACCAGTGCTGAGGACTGAAGATGCAGAGAGCATGATTTTTTTTTTTTTTTTTTCCTCTAGGAAGCTAGTAATTTAACTAAAGCTTGAAAAGTGAGGGCTTCCCTGGTAGCTCAGACAGTAATGAATCCGCCTGCAATGCAGGGACCAGAGTTTGATCCCAGGGTCAGGGAGATTTCCTGGAGAAGGGAATGGCTATCCACTCCAGTATTCTTGCCTGGAGAATTCCATGGACAAATATGACTTAGCAACTAAAACTTTCACTTTTGGGCTTCCCTGTTGGCTCAGCTGGTAAATAATCCACCTGAAATGCAGGAGACCTGGGTTTGGTTCCTGGGTTGGAAAGATCCCCTGGAGAAGGGAAAGGCTACCCACTCCAATATTCTGGCCTGAAGAACTCCATGGACTGACTATAGTCCACGGGGTCACAAAGAGTCAGACATGACTGAGCAACTTTCACTCACTCACTTGAAGAGTGAAAGGGACAAACCAAACAAACAGTAGCTGTAATAGTTTGTGAAAGTGTTTTAATGAAGGTGTATGCAAAGTGCTTTGGGATTATAAGAGTAAAGACATGATTATAGTAATATAAGGCCAGACTTAAAGTAGCATTTGACCAGGATAAAAAGGGAAGATGATATTCCAGTAAGAGAAAAATCAAAGGTGAAAGAAAAATCAGGAAAAAAAAAAAAAGAATAAATTCCAAGCCTATTGTAACAACTTGTCCCATCACATCATGTTTGTTTTATTGTCATTTTTATGTCCCTTGTGATTGTTTTTTTAAAGAGATGAAGTTGCTGTGTAATAGTCAGCTGTCCCACTAGATCATGCTTGGTGTGAAGAGCTATGTTTCTGGAATAATTTTATATTAGTCATTATTTCTGAAAGTTCCCTTAACCTAGGACTGCCATGGAGAAAGCTGTTATGTAGATACTATTTGGGGAAGGGAAGCAATGCCAGTATTTGGGGAATAAGATATCTCCTCTGCCATTCTAATTCCATTTCAACATGTCTTTAAGCTCATTTTGATAAGACTTAAACCAGCAGATTTGGCTTAGGTACAACTGTGGTTGTATCTATTCAGGTTAAGTGCTGCAGAGGGTGGCCCAATTGTGGAATGAATTAGCAACCTTAATTACCTACTAAAATTAATTAAGGCGGGCATTAGGACAAATGACCCATGTGGGCAATTAGAATAGTTCCAGATACCTAAGATAATCTGCCTCTCTTTTCTGCCTAATCACAGTAAAACCAGAATTTATCTCCTTTGAAAAAGTATTAAAAGAATCAAACAGGCTTTAAAAAGACAAGTGTAGCCTGACTTTCAATAAAAGGTGGGAAATGATGAGCCCATATTTTATTCTACTTAGATCAGGGCTTGGCAGACTTTTTCTGCGAAGGGAAAGAGAGTAAATATATTAGGCTGGGGGGTCATAAGTCTGGGTGTGACAACTGTTCAACTTTGCTCGTAGTGTGATAGCATCCAGAGACAACATATAAAAGAACAGATAGAACTATGGTTTAATAAAATTTCATTCATGGACACAAATAAAAATGTCACTAATATTCTCGTATCATGACATATTCTTCTTTTGATTTTTTTCACCCACTTTTAAACATGTAAAAAATGTTCATAGCTCTTGGGCTATACAAAAATAGATGGCAGATCAGGTTTGTCCCATGGGCTATAGTTTGTCAACCCTTGGTTTAAATAATGAAAAAATTATGAAATGAAGTGATAAAGATCTACAGTTCCATGTGACCCAAATATGATAAAAATAAATAATATATACAGTATCTTAGCATCACTGAGTATAAAATGACATGGGGGAACAAACCACGTTTTAAAAACCATATTTCATCAGGTTATGTGGCTGGTCTCCAAGTTGTGATTTGATCACATATTAGTGAAGCTTTTTCAGAAATTATCTGGCAAGAGGTGCTACTTATCTTGTCCATGCAAGACTGGGACTTCAGTCACTTGGAGCCAACAGGTTCAAAAGTCTTTTCAGTTCAGTTCAGTTCAGTCTGTCAGTTGTGTCTGACGCTTTGTGACCACATGGACTGCAGCATGCCAGGCTTCCCTGTTCATTACCAACTCTCGGAGCTTGCTCAAACTCATGTCCATCAAGTTGGTGATGCCATCCAACCATCTCACCCTCTGTGGTTCCCTTCTCTTCCTGCCTTTAATCTTTCCCAGCATCAGGGTCTTTTTCAATGAGTCAGTTCTTCACATCAAGTGGCCAAAGTATTTGAGCTTGAGCTTGAGCTTCAGTCCTTCCAATGAATATTCAGGACTGATCTCCGTTAGAATGGACTGGTTGGATTTCCTTGAAGTCCAATGGACTCTCATGAGTCTTCTCTGACACCACAGTTCAAAAGCATCAATTCTTTGGTGCTCAGCTTTCTTTATAGTCCAACTCTCACATCCATATATAACTACTGGAAAAACCATAGCTTTGACTAGATGGACCTTTGTCGGCAAAGTTATGTCTCTGCATTTTAATATGCTGTCTAGGTTGGTCTTTTAGTTGTGGTTAAAATTTCTTCTTGTTTCAATTTTTTTTTTTTTTATAGAAACTGACATTTACTAGAAATGAGACGCAGATTCTACACCTAACAACACTGACATAAAAACCTCACTAGGAGTGTTGAGGAAGACCCGTGGTGTAATGTTAAATTAGTATTATTAGACTGGGCTTCCCAGGTGGCTCAGTGGTAAAGAACTCGTCTGCCAATGCAGGAGATGTGGGTTCGATCCCTGGGTTGGGAAGATACCCTGGAGAAGGAAATAGCAACCCATTCCCGTGCTTTTTTGCCTGGAGAATCCCATAGACAGAGGGGCCTGGTAGACTACAGTCCAAGAGGTCACAAAGAGTTGGACATTCACTCAGTAGATTGGTATTAATTATTCCTGAAAAGAGTGGCCAGGTTAGGACTTTCGTATTGATTTTGATCTAGGCTTCCCTTTTATTTTGTTTTGCTTATCTGAATGATCTGCTGATGTGCCTGGCTGTGTCCATGTCCCACTCTACTCTGGTAGATTCCTGGTATTATTATTATGTTGTTACTCTTTCTCTGGTTACAATTACATTACAGTTGAGTTCTCCCCCACCCAGTTTCAGCATCCCTTCCTTACTGCTAAAGTTGCCCACTAACTGTTTTTGTACTGCACCATTTTTCTATTTTTATTTTTATTTGCCAATTCAAAATCCAGTGGAAAGTTGGAAGTGTTATTATTTTGTAATATGAAAGATTCTCCACTGAGAATTTTTCTGAAAACAAACAAACAAACAAACCAATTAGTGCAGAATACTTTTCCCAAATGTGTGTAACTATCGTGCGGTGGGAAAGGCTTTGTACATGTCTTGAATTCTGATGGGAAAAGAGGTTGGGGTTAAATTTTGCTTAAGAAAGACTGTCCTGGTATCAACATCCTGTTAGGCACTGGCCAGAAAACCTTCCCATCATGCACGTCGTTTTACATGTATGAGTATGTAAAGAACTGATGCTTGAATTGTGATGCTGGAGGAGACTCTTGAGAGTCCCTTGGACTGCAAGGAGATCCAACCAGTCAATCCTAAAGGAAATCAGTTCTGAGTATTCATTGGAAGGACTGATGCTG
>NW_011495086.1:353278-359042 GCF_000754665.1 Bison bison bison
GAACTGACTCATTGGAAAAGACCCTGATGCTGAGAAAGATTGAAGGCAGGAGGAGAAGGGGACGACAGACGATGAGATGGTTGGATGGCATCACTGATTCAATGGACATGAGTTTGAGTAAATTTCTTGAGTTGGTGATGGACAGGGAAGCCAGGCGTGCTGCAATCCATGGGGTCACAAAGAGTTGGACATGACCTAGCAACTAAACAAACAACATATATATATATATATATATATATGTATATAGTTATTATATATGTAATTATAAATTATACACGTGTCTTAGCATTGTACAGAGTAATATAAACACGTGAGTCACAGAACTTTAGAAAGTCAAGATAAAATTAAAAATAGACATTCTGTTGTTTCTCTTTTTCAGTTTTGTAAATTGCTCTATGCACTCTGGGATATCCCCCACCCTGGAGGTCAAACATCCCAATGGCTTCCAGAGTCAGGATTAAAGGATTCTGTTTTCTGCTTTGTTAAAGTTTTGTTGAGGGCTTCCCAGATGGCTCAGTGGTAAAGAACCCGCCTGTCAATGCAGAAGCAGCAGGAGACATGGGTTCAATCCTTGGGTCAGGAAGATCCCTTGGAGTAGGCAACCCACTCCAGTATTCTTGCCTGGAAAATCCCATGGATAGAGGAGCCTGGTGGGCTACAGTCCAGGGGGTCACAAAAAGTTGGATGTGACTGAGCATGAGCACAACCATTTTTGGGGCTTCCCAGGTGGCACTAGTGGTAAAGAACCCGCCTGCCAATGCAGGATGTGTAAGAGACACCAGTTCAATCCCTGGGTTTGGAAGATCCCCTGGAGGAGGGCATGGCAATTCACTCCAGTATTCTTGCCTGCATAAGTCTATGAACAGAGGAGCCTGTCAGGCTACAGTTCATGGGATCGCAAAGAGTTGCACACGACTGAAGTGACCTAGCATGCACGTAAGGTTTTGTCATTTAAGGGCTTCACACTTAGTGTGGTGCATGGCACACTGAATCATATTGTTGTTCATTTGGGTGTGAGTGTACAGAATTAAGCATCTAGGATATTCTTTTAATCGTGGCCTGTGATGGGTTTGATGAGTCTGGCGATTTCCACAATGAAGCAGGTTTCTGGAGCACAGTTAAGCTGATGCAGCCTATGCATGAGAAGGGGGCCTCAGGGTCAGGCATTACAATGGCAAACACCACAATACCACGTCCATTTGTTCTGGTTTTAGCTGAATTTTACATTCATTCTGAGGGCTGACTTTAGACAAAATTGATCAGTTTTGAGGGAGTTTACGATTTTCCTAATTGCTACCTAAGAGCAACCTTAAGCCCCTTAAGGGTGGGTGCATTTCATTTTATGCTACAGTGAGGGAATCCAGCACCATTCATACATGAAAGTATCTAATCATCTCTCTACCATGACCTTGACACTGTGATATCCCTTCTCTGCAGAGTTGAATGTAAGTTCTCATCTAAATGTTGAATCAAGTAATTGCAAACATTGGTAATTTGACAGTGAGACGCATAGAGGTTGGAAAGCTTCCTGGTCCGTCTGAATTCTCTCTGTTGGTTGACACACTTGCCTATTCTCCCCTTCTAAATACTTTCTCAGTTATTTGAAAAAGAGATAATCTGCCAAACCAGGTTTAATTTCTGAATACTGTCACAAAAGTTGATGTTACCAAGAAAACAAAGTAATTCATGATTTTCTCTAGAACAGCTAAGGCTATATGGCCAGCCAAAGGGAAAGGATGATGTCGGAGGAGGGTCAGTGTCTCTTTTGCACTGGTACACAAAGGAAATTGCAATTTGGGGAAAATTATCTTCCAATTTGCATTCTCCCCTCTTGATCTTGAACCTCACATTTACATTCATTTTAATGATGAAGATGTAATAGAATTAATTAGGACCTTTTGAAATCATACCAAAATGGAGAATATTTTAAAATCAAATTAATAGCAGAATGAACAGAAATGGGCATAAATAGGTGAGTGAAGCAGTAATGCTCATTAGAAATATACAAACAATAATATAGTATGCAGATGGGCTGATATTTAATACTGGACTGAAGATCTGGAAGGAACATAGGGTTGAAAAAAAATTGGAAATGGCATTTCACTGACAAGCAGAAAAAGTAATAATTGGCTACCTGGAACACTTCCTAACTGAGGGCTTAATAGACTGGCTTAATAGATACTTCAGAGGTTTGAGTGAAGATGGGAAACTAATAAGTTTTATCTTAATTAATTATGTTAGTGTTAGATTGAAATATTTGAGGTAAATCTTGGTGGTGGTTTCTGAAACAGTTATGAAACATACTAGCAAGATCAGTAATATCGATCATATATTGATAGTTGCAAATGTATATTTTGAGACCAACAAAATATGGGGATATCAGGACTTGATTAAACAGCTAGGCTAGGAACCATATGTTTATGCTTGAGTTTTTGCCATCAGCACTGTGCTTAACACGGCCAGAAAACGTACTCTGGAGCAAGTGACAAAATCAGAGTGTGTGCGTGGGAAGTCGCTTCGGTTGTGTCTGATTCTTAACAATCCTCTGGACTGTAGCCCACTATCCAGGTTTCTCTGTCCATAGGATTCTCCAGGCAAGAATACTGGAGTGGGTTGCCACACCCTCCTCCAAGGGATCGAACCCTTGTCTGCGGTATCCAACTGCATTGACAGGTGGGTTCTTTACCACTAGCACCACCTGGGAAGCCCCAAAATCAAAGTAGGAGACATGAAATTTATATTTAGCATGCTGAATAGAGAATGTGACCCAGTCTCACAGACCAAATGCAATATCTATGCTACTATAAGTTTTTGCCAAATTTATATTAATATTTGTTATTCCTTCCAAGGCATTTTGAACATTATGATGAAGGCTCGAGTGGCAAAGGCACCCTTTGCCAACTTCAAGGCCATTTTGAAATGGAAAGAGGCCTAATGCTAAGTTCAGACTACAAGTCTGTCATGTTTATAGATTTGGTATCACACTGTCCCATGAGTTCCAGCAATAAATATTCTTTAAAAAGCCTCACAAATCTTCTTGAGCATCAAATATCTTTTCACAAATGACATCTGGGTGAGTTGGATATAAATAAGCCAAAACTATGATGAGTAGATTCCTTCGGGCATATAAATGAAGGGGGAAAGTATGTGGTTAACTGTGGCCAGAAACTGTAACTGGAGTTTCTGTGAAATGTTTGAAGAGGAAACCACTGGATTCAATAGGGTTTCTATGTAATTCTTTTCTGCTGGACACCTTTCCTGGGCTGGGTCAGCTGCTCAGTAGCTAGAATTTGATCTGGTCCCCCCAGGCTTTATTTATTTCCTTGTGGCAAGTTTGTTTTTTTGCTCTTCTTCTGTGCATCCTTTCTCTATCTCTAAAATTCCATGTATTTTAAATGACTATATTTTTTCTTAGCAATATCTCCTACAGTTATTTATTCTCCTTCTCTCCTCCCCCCACCCCACCCATTCTCTTTCCTCTCTCTCTTTTTTTTTTTTTTTGAGAATGTACTCAGATACTGTTAGAAAAGACCCCAGTGAGGTTGGAGGTCATCTTATGTACATGTGAGGACAGCAACGTTTGGAAACTTGACTTCTGTTGTAATGAGAGATTCATTTCTGGAGACTATGTCTTTTGACTCTCAGTTCTTTGCTTTTGACCTCCTCGAGGATAAGCCTCATCACCTTGTTTGGGACATCTGAGAAGGGCCTCTCTCTTCTGATAGCTTCTCTTTTCAATTTCCTCTGCACAAGTTATTAAGGAAAATATCTGTTCTTTCAGTAATAAATATTTAACTTATATGTACCAGGTGTTTTGCTAGAGCCTGGATACCTGTCTGCCCCTTGTAGGGCCAGCTACATAATTTAAGGGACTCTGTGAAAAATGAAAATGCAGGGCCGCTTGTTCAAAAATGATAAGAATTTTCAAAATGGCAAGAGCAAGCACTAAACCATGTGTAGGCTTCTTTGGAGTCCAGACCTCTGGATGACTGACTGCACACACCCATGAAACTGACCTCAGCCCTTGGATTAATTTTCATATAGTCCTCTTTTCTTCATGTATCTCTGTTTATACATTTCTAAATGGTGCCTAGTAGTTTTTAAATTCTTAGAATCTTTAACCTTTTGGCCCGAACTTGACTTTTCCTCCTTACTTATCTTGCTTCCACTAAGTGAATGTGGACTGCATAACTAATGCAATAATATGTGTTGTTGTTGTTCGTGTCTGACTCTGTGACTCCATGAACTGCAGCACACCAGGCTCCTCTGTCCTTCACTATCTCCCAGAGTTTGCTTAAACTCATGTTCATGGAGTTGATGATGCCACCCAACAATCTCATCCTCTGTCTCCCCCTGCTCCTCCTGCCTTCAATCTTTCCCAGCATCAGGGTCTTTTCCAATGAGTCGTCCATTGGCATCAGGTGGCCAAAGTATTGGAGCTTCAACTTCAACATACAATAATACAGAGGGGGAAAATCCACCTTCTTAGCACCTAGAAGCAGAATGGCAAACTGTTCTAGGAAATGGCCTTGATGAATTTCTCAGATGGGAGAAGTGATCTTCACAGAGACACTTGCAAGAAAAATATCTAAGCTCTCTATGTAACAGAAGAAGGAGAGAGGGAGGAGTAGGGATGGGGCAGGGCCCAGGGGGACAGTCTCAGCAAGAAAGACTCATGATTTCTCTGGCAGCAAGATTTCTTAGAGAAGAAACCATTTGAATGAAAGGGCTGTGTTTGTGTGTTGGCTAGTGTATCATGGAAAATTTCCACCTTTCCTACAAAATCTTTTATTAACTTTACCTTGCTGGGTAATGCGTTTGGTAAGAATGAAGTCTTTTTGGCTATTAATGGAAATTTTGCATTGTGTCAGGGTTGGTTTATTACAAAATCAGTTACTTCATGAGAAGACTTCCAACAAATGAATTCTACAAGTTATTTTCCATTTCCTCTTTGTTTCTAACATATCTTTCCCCTCCCTACTTCCCCTTCCCCCACTATTCCTTCCTCTTTGTCCTTTGTTTCCTTAAAACCTATACACGTTTTAGGTCCAAATGAAACTCTTCTTTTTCTCAGAAATCCTAAGAGCCATTCTGACTCAAAATGATCTCTTCTGATACAGATGCACTTTGTTTTTTACTAACCACTTGGCACTTACTTATTTCCTCTCTCTCTCTCTCTCTATATATATATATATATATGTATATATATATATATATTTAATATGACTTTGCTTGATCTTCCTAGATATGGGAAGCTCACTGAGGACAGAGCTTTTCTATTTATCTTTTTTAATCATCACACCCAGCCCAGTACTGTGTCTATAGCTGAAAGAATGCTGATCCTAAATGAGAGAAATTGACTGGGTTACAGAAAACCTTAATGTCAAAGAGAATAAAAAAGAGGAGCAGAAAGTACTTAGGTTTTAAAGACAGGTGATAAAGCCATAGCTAACAATGGGTGACCATGTTTGAGAGAGGCAAAATCTTTTATAAAAGTCTGTTGGTAAATATTCTCTTCTAAAAAGTGGTCTGCCCAATGTTCATCACAGCACTGTTTATAATAGCCAGGACATGGAAGCAACCTAGATGTCCATCAGCAGATGAATGGATAAGAAAGCTGTGGTACATATACACAATGGAGTATTACTCAGCCATTAAAAATAATACATTTGAATCAGTTCTAATGAGGTGGATGAAACTGGAGCCTATTATACAGAGTGAAGTAAGCCAGAAGGAAAAACATAAATACAGTATACTAACGCAT
>NW_011495086.1:359300-363508 GCF_000754665.1 Bison bison bison
ATTATGTAAAGTTTAAAAATAAAATAAAATTAAAAAAAATAAAAAATAAAAAGTGGTCTGTTGATCAGATATATTAGCAAATCTAAGACTTTTAAATAAACTTGCTGAAGCAAGTGGCAGATATTCTAATATAGGAGTCACAGGACAAATGTTGTAAAGCACGCACTGAAAACACACAGGCTTTTCCAGAACGTTTCTGTTACCAGTGAGAATAGGCTAAGAATAATCATCAATTCCTTGGGAGAAACGTGCTTGATATAAGTGCTCAGAGCATATTCCGTTATCCTGTTGCTGCTGTTTACTCACCAAGTTGTGGCTGATTCTTTGTGACCCTTTTGACTCCTCTGTCCACAGGATTTTCCAGACAGGAATACTGGAGCAGGTTGCCATTTCCTTCTCCAGGGGATCTTCCTGACCCAGGGATTGAACCTGAGTCTCCTGCATTGGCAGGCAGATTCTTGATTACTGAGCCTCCATTGATATCTGGCCTTCCTTGATAACGGAAGCCCTCCATTATCAGAGTAATCATATTTAATCAACTCTATACAGTTTTCATGGTAGTGCAGGGGTTTAATCTTCCCATCTAAATTATTTGTCACATTCATAATGTTCTGTAGGTACTTTTTGAACAGACACCTGATGGATAAAACCTGTGATTATCAGAGCCAATATCTTGAGGCCTAGAAGAGTCCGCAGGCAGGTAGGTAGCACATTTTGTAGAGCTTAGTTTTAAAGATGTTTATTTCTGTATGGATAATCTACATAGAGTTCTGTTAGAAGAGATGGAAGTTGGGATCAGGTGAGAAAGCCAGAATTGACCCTCTTGGAGGAGAAACCCTGAAGTAGGAAGACATTTTTGTTATATTAACCAGTATGATAATTTGATACCAGAAGACTTTCATAACTATGAAGTTAAACATGGTGAAAATGGTAGTGAAGTGAATAGATGAGCACACCACAGAAAATTCACATCATCTTCTTGTATGATGAAGTCAGGTGAGTCAGTAGTAATATAGATTCAACAAATGAGCTGGTTGGGAATTTAGAAGTCTCAATCAGAAATGACTCGCTCATTCAAACAACTTTCTGTCTGAAGTTCTTTTCTGTTAGATATCTACCAAGGAGGCATTACTTTGGAGTTATTAAGTTGCCTAGGCTTACAGACTTGGAGGCTTGCTTTTGTTAGGCAGTTCAGAAGCATCTATCTCCAAGGCTCAGATTTGTATTAATCAGCTTAATGCTGATATATGGACAGAGAATGCAAATTCATCCATTTGCAGGGAGAGCTGTAACTGTCATATAACCAGAATATTAATGATCTCAGCACCAGGACATTCTCTCCCTACAGGTCGGCCTGAAGAAGAGACAGATTCTAATCAGAACACTTGCTAGCAAGGCATCAGAACATAAAGCATTAGTTTGATGACCTGCAATATTTCTTGACAATAGGCTAAGTTAGCCTGTTGTTTCTGCCATTGCAATATGAAAAACCTTGACGATGGACTACAGTATTCTCTGTCTTCTAGCTGGGTCCACTGGCTTTTTAAAATGCTTTGATGAGCAGCTCACAGGTAACTTTTTAATTCTACTTTCATAGCTTCCATAACCCACCAAACCTACTTTGGAGTTACATAGGGCTTCTCAGGTGGCAGTAGTGGTAAATGCGGTAGTAGCCAATGCAGGAGTCTCAGGACATGCGGGTTTGATCCCTGGGTTGAGAAGATCCCCTGGGGTAGGAAATGGTACCCCACTCTAGTATTCTTGCAGAGGAGCCTAGTGGGCTACAGTCCATGGGGCCACAGAGTCTGACACGACTAAGCACACACAGTCTTTCTTTAGACTTGTTAATGAACTCCCTCCTATCACATTCAGATCCATTAGGTTTAAGCCCTTGATGTGGCCTTGCACATTGCAATGGCCTGTTAGAAATAATTTTATTTTATTCTTTTCCCAGCTTCATCAGTGATTATTTAAACTCATGGAAAAAAAAAAAAAAAAGCCTAGTCATTGCTGGTGATAGGAGTCTGGTGTAATTATTGAATACTGGGGTTGGGAGTGACAACATCTTCAAGAAGAAAAGTGGAGATTAGAAAAGGTTTCTAGACACAGGAGAGACCAATCTGTGTTAGGAGTGGGGAGACTTGGGGAGAAAATATGCCAAGTTGGTTGTGGAGTGCTGACCTACTGCTGCAAAGACCTTACCTCAATCATGCAAATGCAGATGAGTGATGGGTCTGCTCTGGTCAATACAAAATGGTGCAAGCTGGACCTTGTATAAACTGAAGACATGGATGCCTGAGGCTTGGAGAAAAGGCCTGACACAAAGAGTGGGCTTGGTAATTCTTTTTGGAATACCCAGTCCTATTCTGATTGATGAAGCCTACAGAGAAGGCCAAATATTCACTGTTTCTCATTGTTTATTCTACCCTTCTTTCTAATTGAGAGAAAGTTAAGTTGGAGTGTGGAAACATTTTTCTTCTAAAGGTTTAACTAAGATCTTAATTAGTAGTCATGCCCATGTTTTTCATTTTCTTTTTTCACAGTCATATTGTTACAGAATTAGGATAAAATTTAATTTATTTTGGAAAGCATTATAGTACTCCCCACTAAAATAGCAAAAGTAAATACCTTTCAGAGGAACTGTTATTGGTTTCAGACAGATTTTGGTAACAAATCCAAACTTTGTCCTAAAGTAATGTATAACCATTGCTTTGTAAATTGAAACCAAGACTTTATTAAATTGCTAGCAAGGCAAGAAGTAGACCAGTTCTTTAATTTACAGTTTTTGTTTTTTTCTTTTCTACCCAAGATAAGGAAGGGAAAAATATTATAATCATATAAGCTATTCAGCACATATGCCCTTTTGACAATGCTGTGTTGCATACCATGGGACTTTAGGAAATAAGTTTTGCAAATATATAAGAATGGGCTCTTTGCAAATAGTTCTGTTCTGGTCATTGAGCAAACACGAACCAAACCATTTAATTCCATTTCAGTGGCATTAAATTGATTTTAACCCTTTGTTTTCATCAGGCGATTCTTTTGCTCCTATCTTGATGTTTATTGTACACGTTTTTTCTCAAGGAGGTACTTCAGAGAAGTAAGAGATGGTGGTGGAATTATTTTAATCATGGAAAGCATGACAGCATTTAGGGCGACATTAGCATCCTGCTGTTGTATAGATCTAGTTTAAATGTGACCATTTTAGAGCAAGATCTCTCAGTTAAATAAATGCATGGTTTTCAGTGTCAAGAGTGGATTTTCTTATGTTACATAGTTCTCTATGGTATGTTGTTGGGTTGGTTGAATTTTTTTTTTTTTTTAAATTCTGATAAATTTTCTTTGCATGGTGGTTCTAGTGGTAAAGAATTCACCTGCCTATGCAGAAAACTCAAGAGACATGGGTTCCATCCTTGGGTCTGGAAGATCCCTTGGAGTAGGAAGTGGCAACCCACTCCAGTATTCTTGCCTGGAAAATTCCACACACAGAGAAGCCTGGCTGGCTGCAGTCCATGGGGATGCAAAGAGTTGGACATAACTTAGCCACTGAGTATGCACACACTTGAAAAGTACAAAGAAAGTCAATTCTGCTATAACATGCCATATGCTCCTAAAAATCAGCCTCCTATGAAAAATGACACAACATAAAAGACAGAGCTTGTGGGAAAAAGAGTATTACATTGAAAATCTTTGGCATTGACACATACAAAGAAAGAAATATAATAAGACAGGTTATGGACAAAGCTAGTGGAGTTGATGGAATTTCAGCTGAGCTATTTCATATCCTAAAAGATGATGCTGTTAAAGTGATGCACTAATACGCCATCAACTTTGGGAAACTCAGCAGGGCCACAGGACTGAAAAAGGTCAGTTTTCATTCCAATTCTAAAAAGAAAGGCAATGACAAAGAATGTTCAAATTACTACACAGTTGCACATATCTCACACGCTAGCAAAGTAATGCTCAAAAACCTCCAAGCCAGACTTCAACAGTATGTGAACTGTGAACTTCCAGATGTTCAAGTTGGATTTAGAAAAAGCAGGGTAGAGGAACCAGAGATCAAACTGCCAACATCTGTTGAATCATAGAAAAAAGAGAATTCAGAAAAACATCTACTTCTGCTTTATTGACTATGCTAATACCTTTGACTGTGTGGATCACAATAAACTGTGGAAAATTCTGAAAGAGATGGGAATACCAGACCACCT
>NW_011495086.1:363789-365972 GCF_000754665.1 Bison bison bison
GCAAATAGATGGGGAAACAGTGGAAACAGTGACAGACTTTATTTTCTTGGGCTCCAAAATCACTGCAGTTGGTGACTGCAGCCATGAAATCAAAAGATGCTTGCCCCTAGAAGAAGAGCTATGATCAACCTAGATAGCATATGAAAAAGCAGGGACATTACTTTGCCAACACAGGTGCCTCTAGTCAAAGCTATTGTTTTTCCAGTAGTCATGTATAGATGTGAGAGCTGGACCATAAAGAAAGCTGACTGCTGAAGAACTGATGCTTTTGAACTGTGGTGTTGGAAAAGACTCTTGAGAGTCCTTTAGACTGCAAGGAGACCCAACCAGTCGATCCTAAACGAAATCAGTCCTGAATATTCATTGGAAGGACTGATGCTGAAGCTGAAGCTCCAGTATTTTTCCACCTAATGTGAAGAACTGACTCATTGGAAAAGACCCTGATGCTGGGGAAGATTGAAGGCAGGAGGAGGAGAAGGGGATGACAGAGGATTAGATGGTGGGATGGCATCACCGACTCGTTGGACATGAGTTTGAGCAATGTCTGGTGATGGTGATGGACAGGGAGGCCTGGTGTGCTGCAGTCCATGGGGTCACAAAGAGTCGGACATAACTGAGTGACTGAACTGAACTGGAAACATATAGTACAATCTTATACATCTTGCATGCTTTTATACACATTTTATACCTTCTTAAAATGTTAAGAAACAAATACTACATATTGCACTTTAAATTTGCTTATAGAATTGCTACAGCTTGGGAGTTCTTGTGAAGTGGCTACAGGGCAGTTATTTTGATTTGTAGGCTTCCTGATGGTTTTCTGCAAAGTGAGACCATGGAGGAGTGAAAAGGAAGTTGAGGGTGTTGGGGGCCATGAATAGTGAGCTTGAGGAGTGTGATTGGTTGACTCGAATCACATGAACACAGCTTTTCTTATGATTACCAATGCACATGAAATACAGAAATTCAAGGATATAACTAAGTTAGTTCAACACCAACTTCTGAAGGACCTACTGACTTCAATTTAACTTGCTGCTGCTGCTGCTGCTAAGTCGCTTCAGTCGTGTCCAACTCTGTGTGACCCCATAGACGGCAGCCCACCAGGCTCTCCCGTCCCTGGGATCCTCCAAACAAGAACACTGGAGTGGGTTGCCATTTCCTTCTCCAATGCATGAAAGTGAAAAGGGAAAGTGAAGTTGCTCAGTCATGTCCGACTCTTAGTGACCCCAAGGATTGCGGCCTACCAGACTCCTCTGTCCATGGGATTTTCCAGGCAAGAGTACTGGAGTAGGTTGCCATTGCCTTCTCTGAGTTTAACTTGCTACTTTTCAGCAAAAAAGCAAACCAGATCATGGGTATTATATGAAGTCTATTTTACTATTGAAAATGCAAACTGAAAAAAACTGATTTTATGCATCATTTAGTTGACATTAAGTTTATTTTTAATGATTTATTGATTTATATTGACAGTATAAAAAATTATACCATGCTGAAATCTCACATTCTCTAAAAAATTAATACCTATTATATTATTGTATAAACATAAAAATACAATGTTAAAGCTAAATAATAACATACTAGTTTATATCTTATGTAAAAAGTTTAAAGCAAACTTATAAATTTATAATCAAACATGAGTCCATGAAATTCTATGCTCTTTTTCTCAAAAGGGCCAAGGGTATAAAATGTAAGTAAAACCCAATATAAATGACTAGATCTTGAAACTTATATAACAATTAAAGGAAAATATTCAGGCAATACAGAAGAAAATAGATCTTATTTTTGTATTAATTAGCTTAACAGCCAACTAAGGGCTAGAGTATAAAATATATTGCAAGGAAGTACCAGGAAAATCTCAAGTGAGTACCAGGAACATGCTCTATGAGAAATCTCAGTCAAACTGGATAAAGCAATTGCTATTACTCTGATTTGGCATTTGAGATGTGCTACTTAAATCTGGATGGGAAGTATGGAAAAAAATGTTAAACTCAGGACCTGTCATGGACCATGATTTTGCCAGTTTACAATGAGTGAGTACTAGAGGCTAAATTACAGAGAGATATAGAAATAAAGGACAGGTAGAATCCTGTGCTGTAAAAGCCTGTGGAGCCCCTGCATGCATTCCCAGTTTCATTCCTAGCTTGTTGTTTTATCTGTTACACCAATTCCATGAATCAATTTAT
>NW_011495086.1:366072-394377 GCF_000754665.1 Bison bison bison
CAATTTATTTTCCATTTTTGTTTAAGACTCTTAGGTTTCTGCCAGTGGTAACCATACCACTGTATCTACATGTTGACCCCATATTTAGTGCTTTTTGTGGCTCTGCAGCCTTAATATTCCTCCCCAGGAGAAGGGTAGGGGGAAAGGATAGTCAGGGGGTTTGAGATTGATATGTATGCACAGCTATATTTAAAATGGATCACCAGCAAAGCCCTACTGTAGAGCGCAGGGAACTCTGCTCAATGTTTTGTGGGAACCTGGATGGGAGGGGAGTTTAGGGAGAATGGATACATATATATGTATAGCTGGATCACTGCTGTACATCTGAAATTATGACAACATTGTTAATCGTCTATATGCCGATATAAAATAAAAAAAGATAAAATTAAAAAAATTCATCCCCAAACACTGAAATATCTTTCATCACACTTCTGAGAAATTCATCTGATGTTTCTACTTGTTAGCTTTCTATGTAATGTGGAATCTCTAAGTCTTAGTGCCTACTTGAGTAGCAGAAAATAAAATCTCTATTTAAAAGACAAAAATGGATAGTGATTAGTTTCTCCTGAGTCCGAGGAGAGATGAACTCCTTTCCAGGGAAGAAGCAGCTTCTCCTGAAACTACTCACAGTTGCCTTTTTGGCGAATAGAGAGGGTATGGAGAACGTGCCCAGGCTAGTCTACTTAGGAAGGGAAGAGGCAAGAGAAAGTTAAATTGCTCTGCCTGAAAAGAGAAGAAAGGAGTTTTAAAGTTGGACAAAAGTCAGAATAAAGTCACAGAGTTTATCAGCATGTATGTGTGCAACAGAGGCAACAGAGCCACTACCTGTGAACATGTGCAAAGACTCCCCCAGAGAAGTTTCTGAATAACTAAACTTTCTCGTTAAACTTGGTATCATGTTCAGGGTTGGAAAGTTAAGCTCCTTCAATGCTATTTTTGACGTATCATTAGATGTGTGAGTTAAGCGCATTCGTTTTGGTTCTAGTCTGTCTTGAACACACAGGCTTGACCTGATAGACCGTTACTCATTTTGGGATCAGCCTCATCACTTCCTTAAAACTGTTTCTGCTCGTACATATTTTCCATTTTATAGTTTTTGGGATCTTAAATTCAATTTAAAAGTCGCACTCATTATCGTTTAAATTTTCTAGTGCTGGACTGAAATATAGCAAGTTGGACATCTACAGGAGTGGGGGGCATGGGGAACTATTTTAGTCTATAAGCTTTGAGAGTCTATATGGCTCCTTCAGGGATGGTTCTGACATCAGCCCTGAGTATATGAATTTTGTTGCATGTATATTTTTTTCTAAGGTACTTTAATATTTAAGGTGCCAGAGGGCAGACCATATTGTCTATAAATTATGGGCAATAAACTACCATTATTTTAGGAACCATACCTGAAATACAGGATAGATGACCACAGAACACATCAAAGGAGTTTAAAGTCTATGCTGACAACTCATGAGTCAAAGATAGAATTAGAAGGATTTTCTTTTCTTTTTTATATTTTTAAAGTAGGATGACTGACTTAGGGATAAGATTAATATAGAGGAAATAATACCATTAGTTAAGAACAATCTGCAATGTTCTAAATCTCCATTTCTTTCTTTACTAAAAAATAATTATTTTGAGTTGCAACCTGTTAGGTCTGGTTGTTATTAGTGAACATTAGCCGATTTTGCTTCTGCTTTGGCATTATAATGTCAAGTTTTTAACTTTCAAGAATTTGCGAGTGAAAAAGTGAAAGTGTTAGTCACTCAGTGGTATCTGACTCTTTGCAACCCCATGGACTATAACCTGCCAGGCTCCTCTGTCCCTGGGGTCTCCCAGGCAAAGAATACTAGGGTGGGTTTCCATTTCCTTCTCCAAGGGATCTTCCTGAGCTTGGATTTCCTGCACTGCAAGTGGACTCTTTACCATCTGAGCCACCAGGGAAGCCCGAGTTTTTAACTTTCATGAACTTAAGGAACTTAAATTTTAAATTAAAGAAACATTGCATTTTCCCAAGGGATGGTTTCTCATAACAATAAGTGACATTTACTAAATGTTTGCACATTAGATTAACTTTTTGAAAAACAATATATTTCCCCCGATAATGGGTTATCCTTAAGAAAAGTCTGTGTTTTAATTTAATCCTTCAATGCACTCTCATCCTGTGAATAAGGTCATTTTAATGAATTTTACATTAGTTCAAAAAATTCTGAGCAACCTAATACATTCCTATAAATTACATACTTTGGGGATTTCAGTGCCAAGCTTTAAATCTAATTTAATAACAGTAAAAAATGTTATTGTATCTTTTGTGATGGCTTCTGAATTTTATATAGGTTACAATGATGAGCAAGCTGATTGGTAGAATCAGTGCCATGTCACAGGTCTTATGATGAAAACTCAGACCACAGAAGAGAGGAGATAGAGGCAAAAATAGGAAGAAGAAAGCAACAAGATACATAAAGTCAGGCTTCCCTTTTAAGAAACACACAGAAAATGAAGAGGGTACAGGGATCACACGTTTCATTGTTGACTTTAAGATGAGTTGTTGTCTCCTGTTTTAATTTTTTTAATCAATTTTTTTTCTTATTTTCTTATCCTGTTTTTAGTGTAAGGATATGGAGAAAATGTATATGTTAGCAGCTCTTAAAGATTATAAAGGGAGATTGACCTTGCAGATAAGACACTTTTTAAGTTCACATTTCAAGGAGAAGAGAGTTCCTTGTCATAATAAAGGAATGAGAGGGAGTGGAAAGCAATGTTGCAGAGGGCAAGGTTGGAGAGGACAACCAGTGGCTGCAGATAGAAAGCATGCATTTATTAAAAGAGACAGTTGAAAGATTTATTTTTAGTGGAATCCTAGAGATCCCATTGAAACAAGGCTTCCATAATCCTACCCAAATTAAGATATTCTGATGAAGATAGATTTCTTAAAGAAAAGAAAAACACCAATACAGTATACAAACGCATATCTATGGAATTTAGAAAGATGGTAATGATAACCCTGTATGCGAGACAGTAAAAGAGACAAAGAGGTATAGAACAGTCTTTTGGACTCTGTGGGAGAGGGAGAGGGTGGGATGATAGAATATCATATATGAAACGAATCACCAGTCCAGGTTCGATGCATGATACTGGTTGCTTGGGGCTGGTGCACTGGGACGACCCAGAGGGATGGTATGGGGAGGGAGGAGGGAGAGAGGTTCGGGATAGGGAACACGTGTACACCCGTGGTGGATTCATGTTGATGTATGGCAAAGCAAATACAATATTGTAAAGTAATTCAGTTCAGTTCAGTTCAGTTCAGTCGCTCAGTCGTGTCCGACTCTTTGCGACCCCATGGACTGTAGCCCGCCAGGCTCCTCCCTCCATGGGATTCTCCAGGCAAGAATACTGGAGTGGGTTGCCATTTCCTTCTCCAGGGGAATCTTCCCAACCCAGGGACTGAACCCAGGTCTCCCGCACTGCAGGCAGACGCTTTAACCTCTGAGCTACTAGGGAAGCCCATGTAATTAACCTCCAATTAAAATAAATAAATTTATATTAAAAAAAATCACTGACATCTTCCCTACCAAAAAATAAATAAATAAACTTAAAAAAAAAAAAAAAGAAGCTGGTAAATCAGCTGAGATCTGTGTTAAGATTGCATAACGTTCAAACAAAGTTCAGTTTAGTAGCAAAGGTAATTGCCTATTTTTTTTAATGATAAAAACTGTTAGGTAATTAGAACAGAAAAAGGAAGTCCAAAATAGTGGTGGATAAAAGACAAAGAAAAGGAAAATCCCGTGAAAAGGGAACAAAGGAAAAGTCTGAGGACTCAAAATCAGATTTTATTTAGTTAAAAAACCTGGTCTTAAGTGATATATTGTTTATATAGAGTATATTAATAGACACACAGTCCAGGTGTAGAAATTAGTTAGGAGAGATTAATTTTATATTACTTAGAATAAAGGAGGGAAACTAATTCACAAATTGAAGTTTACAAATCAAAATCCTTTTCTTCACATCTCTCATTAGCAATATCGTCCATATCCTGTGGCTCTTCAGAAACCATTCCATGTAGTCCTCTCTTTCCAGTTCCCCAAATCTCATCCCCATCCTAATCTCTTCCAATCTAATCTCAATAAATAGCAACAGATATTTATTCAACATCTACAACTAGTTAAGCAACCTGATGAATGATGAAGATATATCCATCAGTGGATAAAGCAGAAAGGCATTTTTTGCCTTCAGGATCTTCTGTGGCATTCATTCTAGGATTCATTCTAGTGGTGGAAATAGACAAAAAAAAAAAAAAAAAGTAGTAAAATATACAATACGGAAGAAATATACACATATATTGAATACATGCATATGTATATATGAGCAACTTTTAGTTACATATATATGTGTATATATATATATATATATGTATTACATCAAAAATATAGAAGATGAGAGCCAAAATCTTAAAGACGTGAAGAAGCAAGCCATGAAACTACACAAGGGAAGAACATTCTAGGCTGAGGGAATGTCAAGAACAAAAATCATGTTTGTGCAGTCATTCTGGATGACTGGGCTCAAGGATGGGACAGAAGGTCTGTGTGTTGAAGAAAATAGCAGAAGGGGAAGGTTAGTAAAGGTTAGGGTCAGAGAATGTGTATGACTTTACACATGATAGAAAGACTTCTCCTTTTACTCTCCATGAGATGGAAGCTATTGGGAATTTCTGAGTAAAAGAAAGATACTATCTTATTCTGCATGAATAGGTTCTGAATTGAGAATAGAAGCACTAGAGTGAAGGAAGGCAAGCATAGACACAAGAAACTCAATCAGGAGACTTTAACAACAATTTAAGAGAAAGACAAAAGTTTTTTGGACCAGGGTGATGGTAATGAGTGTGATAAGAGGTATTAATAGCAGGATGCTGAATACACTTTGAACTCAGCACCCAAAGAAATTTTTTTTGATAGACCATGTGGGAGTTGAAGAAAAAAAAAGAGAATTGAATTGTTGTTACCTATGATAACAAATATTGTGAATGAGTTTGTTTGGAGATGAATACTAGAAACTAAGTTTTGAATATATTCTGTTTGGGAGGCCTACTGTATACTTAAATTGATAGGTCATGTAGGCATCTGGCTATATGGCTTTGTGCCCGAGTCCAGCCCCTGTGGATCCAGGGAATTAGAAGCTGGGACGGCGTCGGTGAGGATCAGGAAACAATTGCTTAATTAAATGTTAATTAAGGATATAAAGAGTAATAGAATAAGGATAGCTCAGTGAGGAAATCCAGTGGAGAAAAGAGGCTGAATAATTCAGCCAGAAGGTGAGAGAAAGAACGACATGGGGAGACCAAGTTTTGGTGAACAAGGCCCTCACTTTATTTTCCAAAGTAGTTTTTATACCTTAAGTTATGCATAGAGGATAATAGGGGAAGGGGTAGAGTCATGCAGTAAGCCAGGCTTTCTTCCTGCAAACTTATCATATGCAAAAGTTTAGGTGATTTGCATCATCTTCTGGCCTGGAGGCCTGTTAACATTTTAAGACCCTTTCTTCAGAAAACTTATTTTTCTCTAAAGGTGATAGTCAGGCGCCACACTCCAAAAGCATTAGATAAAGTTGCATTCCTATAGGGCAAAGGTGTGGTGGGCTACAACAAGAAAAAGAATTAACTCAAGGATCCAAGGTTACAAACATTAAAGCTACTACTTACACCCATTATGTTAATCAATACACTGCCAGGGACACAGCAGGTAAGGGATATGGAAACTTAGCAGCAAACACTGGCCCAACAAGTGAAAAATCCTTCACCAATACAATTTCTAATCAATCTTTTAACTGCTCAAAGGAATCTGTATTTAGACAGTTTAGAACATCTTATGCCTCTCACAGTTGGGAGGCTCTGAACAATCACATGTGGCTGGAAAACCTATTCAGGCAGGCTAGAGGACTTCCAAAGGAGTTTGTAGGTTGAAACACTATCACACCCAGGAACTATTAACTGGAGCTGTAAGTTAACTTGTTTTTCAGAGAGAGGTAGTGGGGGACAGCCCCTGTAAAGTCAGAGGTGTAGGTGAGAGCACAAAGCAGAAAGTAGGCAGACTCTGGTTTTGGGGGTATATGCTCGAGAATTTTCAGGGGGACTCCTGAGGCTCGATCCCGCCTTTGCGTATGCAGAGCCTCCTTCCTCATGACCTTTGCCATGGGTGGAGTTCCTCCTGCTGGCTCCCGGCAGCTTTGAGTCTGGATTTTGGAAAGAAAACTGAGCAAGAGATATTAATTTCTGAGCATATAGGTGGTATTTTAATCTATGAAACTGATTGTGATCACTAAGGCAGTGAATGTAGACAACATAAGGACAAAGCCTGAACTTTGGGCGTTCTAACATTTAGACATGAGGTAAATAGAGAAACCCAAAAGAGACAGGAAGGGCCAGCCAGGGAGAAGTGAGAAAATAAGATGAAGGTACTGAATCTGGAGAACAAAGGAGAAAGTGCTTCCAGGACGAGGATGCCATTAACTGGGGTAATGCTTCTTACAGATGAAGTCTGATGTGGGCTGAAAAATGAGCACTGGGTTTAGTGATATGGAGACCACTGTGCTGTGCTTAGTTGCTCAGTCATGCCCGACTCCTTGTGACCCCATGGACTGTAACCCACCAGGCCCCTCTGTCCATGGGGATTCTCTAGCAAGAATACTGGAGTGGGTTGCCATGCCCTCCTCCAGGAGATCTTCCCAACCTAGGAATTAAATCCAGGTCTCCCACATTGCAGGTGGGAGACAACAGGGAAGCCCAAGAATACTGGAGTGGGTAGCCTATCCCTTCTCCAGGGGATCTTACTGGTCCAGAAATCAAACTGGAGTCTCCTGCATTGCAGACAGATTCATTACCAGCTGAGCTACCAGGGAAGCCCACGGAGACAACTAGTTACTGTGAAAAGAATTTTCGGTAGAGTAATGAGACAAAGCATGATTGAAGAAGGTGCAACAGAAAAGGAGGAGAAACATTAGAAACAGTGAGTTAAAGAAGGTCTTTTTCAAGGAGCTTTGCTATAACAACAACAACAAAAAGTAAATAAATAAAGAGAGCAACAGGTAGCAAGGAAAGTAAGGTCAAAAGAGGATTTTTGTTTTATCTTCCTATTATCTATCTATCTATCTATTATATATCTCTATCACAGGCTTCCCAGGTGGCACAGTGGTAAAGAATCCACCTACCAATTCAGGAGATGCAAGAGATGCGGGTTTGATCCCTGGGTTGGGAAGATCCCCTGGAGTTGGAAATGGCAACCCATTCCAGTATTCTTGCTTGGAAAATTCCATGGACAGACAAGCCTAGTGGGTTACAGTCCACTGGGTCACAGAGAGTCAGACATGTTAGGTGCAGAATTTGGACACAGATGCCATGAAGCAGGTATTTGCAATGTGGGAACACGTGAAAATTCTCGGATTGCTATTCCCTTTCTCAGTGGCAGGAAGCAAAGTTGTTGGTTGAGAGTAAAACTGTAGGCAGTTTTGGAGGTTTGATGAGGGAAAATCTGGGATGAAATGAATACCAAAAGAATGGAGGAGTTTAGTCTGGGAAAATAAAATAGCTGAGTCAAGTTTCTCTTGAAATAGGACAAGGTCTTTGAAGTGGTCCTCTTAAATCATGAAATTCTTCATGAGGCTTATTCTCTGTGTTACTGCTTCTTGTGTTCAGTGCAGATACGGTCAATACAGACTTTTCTGATCAATGCGACCATGTGAGGCTCATCACCTGGCTCAGCACCATCTCCAGAAATGTGTAGTGCCATGGGCCATTGTGGGAACAGGTTCAACATCCAATGTGGGGGCTCTTTTGCTGATGACAGAGTACTTGAAGGGATGTTACAAACAGGTTAGACAATTCTTCCAAAGGGGAAGGGTGCTACATTTATTAGAGAAACCACTATGTCATTAATAATAAAAGGGGAACAGCTCCTCAGCACCCTTTCAAAAAGCCAGTATTACTTGAGTGGTAGTGATTATACATTTAGATCAGGTAGATTTTTTTTTTTCTTTATCCATGATCAGCAGCACAGGGGAAGACATGCAGCAAGACTGTAGTTTGCTCAGACACATTCCACGAAGAGAAAGGCAAGGGAATTGACGGTATGTGCAGGGAACGAGTGATAATGATTGACTAGGGTAAAAGTTGGGGAGGAGGAAAGAGGATATGAGGCCTGGGGCATGAGGAAGAGAGGGGAAAAAAATGGCAAGATGGTATGACAGTTAAAGATCTAGAGAGTGAGATAGAAAGGTGACAGGGATGGTCAGAGACTGGAAAATTAGGAAGTAGTACTGTGGAGGGTTTGTAGTTATTGAAATGTCAAGGTGGCAAGGAACCTGGACCCTGCTTTAACTCCTACTTTTCCTTTTTCTTATTCTCTTCAATAGCTCCACCTTCTAAAGGTAAATTATCCTTTACAAGCTGGGAAATGCAGAATCTTGCCCAAAAGAATGGATGGGGGAAAAAGGGTGATGGTCAAGAGACCATGGAAACCTACAAAGAAAGATGGCAGCCAAGATGTTCAAATAATTCACATTTAGTACATATTTTCTCTTTTAACTCTGAAAAATCATTTATTTTTACAAACTTGAGTGGTTTATTGATGATTCTATTTCAATAAATAGATAATAAATAAATAAATAAATAAATAAATAAATTTGTGTCTCTGTCTACAGTATGGATGAGTTGAAAACTGAAAAAAATACATATGATCACCAATTGATTAAATAATGCAATGCCTGTCAACAACCTCACTCTTTTTCCACCACTGAATTGACTAATTGTTTTCCCCCACTGGAAGGACACAATATGGGTTTGAAGGTTTATACAGGAGTCCAGATTGTCTGATACCATATCAAGGGGATCTATTGTTCTATATGACACATTTTCTTTTGTTTAAACTTTTCTGAGAAGGCCATTACTAACTAGAAAAGAAGAAAGGGTAGAGCTTTATATTCTTTTGGGAAAGTTAAACATAGAGTTAAGAAATGCTGAAATTATGGAAATTCTTAATATATATATAATCTTATATGAACAATAGCTGGCATACAAAGGCAGGTAGTTTTGATAGCTCCTACAAGCTAAATGCCCTGGATTGAGATAGTTATGGATCACTGGTGACAAACAATGAGAATTTAATTTGGACCGTCTAACCAAAAAATGAATAATTTACCAAGTTAAGCTAATAAAACTTGTACTTTACTTAAGATACAATTATTTTAAAATTATGTATTCATACATATGGGGCTTCCCTGGCAGCTCAGTCAGTAAAGAATCTGTCTGCAGTGCAGGAGACCTAGGTTCTATATATATGCTATTGATACAAAATTCATATATAACAAATTTGATAGAGATAGTATGTATTTATATATTAACTACACATGTGAATAAAATGTATATTTAACATAAATTTGATAAAATCTCAATAATAGTTGGTTATAGACTCTTGCTGAGTTAAGTTTTTTGGTAAAAAGTTTTGTTGACACTGGAGACAACAGAGTTGGAAAAAGTAGTCTTGCTTTCCTGAGCTGGGAGAATGTTTCAGATTCTCTTTGCAGATGCCCTTCCAAGGCTATGCTCCTGTCTTTGACACCACAATTTTGTGTATAAGTATGTCTGCGCATGTGCACACACACACACACACACACACACACACACACACACACATACTGTTTTTTTTAATTGAAGATGTTTCCCAAATTGTTAAATTCTAGAACTAAAGAAGCCTGGATTCAATTCTGTCTTTGATCATCTTAAATACAAATGCATTCAGACTAGCAACTGCACAATTCTAATGTAGTCTGGTATAATAAAAAATCCCAGACTCATTAAATAGTTTTTTCTTCCCTGGCTCAGATTCAAATCAAACTTGGAAAGTTTGGCTGAGTGGCAGAGGTGGGGGAGTGGGGTGCTGCTGGCTTCTCTTCTCTTGTCTTTGCGCCCCTACTGCTCTGGTCAGCTTCTGCTATTGACCTCTCGAAGACTGGTCTCAGAAGGAATAATCATGGTTGGCTGGTTCAGTAGCGATCTGGTGTCACTGACTGCCCCCACAGCAAATGATCTCAAACTAACTCCTTCTCTCTTATACATTGCTTTGGTGGAGTCCTCAGCAGTTTTTTTTTTTTTTCTTTTTCTGAGTCTTCTAGGCTGCTCACCTGATGAGGACAATATCTTTCCTAGGATGGCTACCTGTGAGTCTTCTCCTGCCCCTAGATTCCAGTATCCACCCCTCTGTTTTGGTATCTCCTTACCCTATCAGATCAAGGGCTCTGTGAGATCCCTTTTAAGGGCTCTCCATAGCAAGGCCCATGTTTGGAATCTGGCCTACGTTGGAAACTTCTCTGGGTGCAGAAATGGAGATTGACCCAATGTACTCTCCTCCTTTTTCTCTGAGCCTCAATTTTCACAAATGTCTCCAAGTCATTTTCCCTTGACTTGAGGTTAAGGGGAAGTACCACCTCACTTCCCCATGGATGGGGTGTGTGGCTGTCAGCATAGTTCACTGACAGTCATCTTGAAAGAAATTGTGTCAGTCCTTCAATTGTTTTAGACTGAGGATAGCTACTTGCTAATGCTAACAGGGCCAGTATGGGACTCCTCTTGTCTCTTCTCCACATTTATTTGAAAATCCTGAAGGAATGGTTTAAATTAGCATTTGTCTTAACATCCAGGTGGATTTAGAGCTTACTGTTTTGTGCTTCACCTTGAATAGATTATGTGAAAGAAGGAAGAGTGGCATTTAATAACTTGTTCTAGTTCCAAATTGGAAAAATACAGCAACACAGAGATAAGTCTGCAAGAATATTTTGGAAAATGGAACCAATGTACAAAAATGGCAAGATAATACTGTAATGTGAGATGCTGAACACCCAAGTTTGGAGGGACAACTTGACACTGTGTGCTCAGAATAAAACCTTTCTGTTTCTGACTTGGCCAATGAGGCACATCTTTATTTAAAGTGGCCTATAATTTTCTTTTCTAATCCAAGTTTTGACTTCTTAAAGAGAAAAAAGACAGTTGCATGGAAATGCAAAATCTAAGAACCAAAGGACCTCATTTCATGTTGTAAATGAGGTCACAAGGAAAAGTATCTATTTAAGTTTCAACAATTTTATATTCTGGCTATTTCCTTGGTCATATGGATCCAATGCTACACCAAAATCTTCAGGCATCTACAATAGCCTAGAAAAATGTACTGTCCAAACACCCAGTAAGTTTATGTATTCTAGGCTAAACTGGTCCTCAGAAAGAAATAAAATTTTAATTCCTATCTCCATACTGTCTTTGGTATGGGAAATAGCTTAAAAGATTGTATTGTGTCAAAGGGATAAAAGGATTAAAATGTTAAATTTTAATACAGACGATCCTTGGTTACCTGTATCATAATGGCAGAATTTATTAATTATCTCAGATTTCAAATACTTGTTTTGAGAGACAGGATGACAAAGGACTCACACTTGTAGATACTGGTACACATTCTTAGGTCAGAATCAATTGTTATAAAACCTATATTAAAGTTAATAATCTGCTAGAATCCTCTCAGTTTGGCTTGTCTTGACTCAAGATCGAGTATGCCAGGCAAAACCAGAGTTCGGAGGTCTTTGAAGATAGACTCAAGAGTTCATCTGATCGCCGGAAGTGTGGTGAGCACTCTCGCGAGAGCTGAAGGTACCGACGATGATGACGGCAACTGGAGGAAGGAAGAGAAGGAAGGAAGAGAAGACCGGAAGTGCTACATCTTGAGCGGCCAAGGCAGAAAGCAACCTGACTTTGTTTACCGGAAGCCCTTTTCCAGGGTATAGGAAAACGGTCCGCCTGCCTGGAAGTCCCACATTTTTGAACTCCCCCATCTTTTCAGAAGTTTTCCTGTCGTCTATGCTTGCTTCTGTGCTCTTTCCCCGTTTTATCTGTATACCAGAAAAGGATTCATTAATGTCTGTCTCCTAGCTCTGCTAAACGGGTGGAGCCGGCTTTCCTTCCCTGTACCATCATGTAGCTAGGAAGTAGCACGTAGGGGCAGTTGGACCTCTGGGAACCCAAAGGAAGAGGGGGAGGGCACAGAACTCTGCTTATGCCACCAGGACACAGCCTCTTCCGCATTTCCCCCAGTGCTGTCGCCATGCCCCCTACAGCCCTCTGTCTTCCTGTGGTCGTGGCCACTCTGCTGTGGGGAGCGTCCCCTGTCAGGGGACTCATTCGAGCGACTTCTGACCACAATGGCAGCATGGAATTTGCAGACCTCCCAGCTCTCTTTGGGGCTGCCTTGAGTCCGGAAGGACTTAAGGGGTTTCTCGTGGAGGCTCAGCCAGCCAACGCTTGCAGCCCCATTGCCCCACCTCCCCCAGCCCAGGCCAACGGATCAGTTTTCATTGCATTGCTTCGAAGATTCGACTGCAAATTTGACCTCAAGGTCCTACATGCTCAGAAGGCCGGGTATGGTGCAGCCGTGGTACACAATGTGAATTCCAATGAACTGCTGAACATGGTGGGGAGTAACGAAGAAGTCCAGCAGCAGATCTGGATCCCTTCTGTGTTCATCAGCGAAAAGAGCTCTCAGTACCTGCGTGCCTTCTTCATCTACCAGCAGGGAGCTCAGGTGCTTCTGGTCCCTGACAATGGATTCCTCTCCACCTATTTTTTCATCCTTTTCTATGGGATTTTGGCAATGCTCATTTTGGGCACGGGAGCCATAGTGATAGTTCATTGGATCCATTTCCAGAAACAGCGCTGGCGGAATCTGCTGACCAAAGAGCAACTGAAACAGATTCCTACCCACGACTATCGCAGGGGAGACCGGTATGATGTGTGTGCCATCTGCCTGGACGAATATGAGGACGGGGATAAGTTGAGGGTCCTCCCCTGTGCTCATGCCTATCACTGCCACTGTGTGGACCCATGGCTCACTCAGACCAAGAAGACGTGCCCTATTTGTAAGCAGCCTGTTTGCCGGAATCTTGGGGAGGAGGAGCAGGAGGAAGGAACTCAGGTGCAAATGGGCCATGAGGAAGGGGGCCTGAGAAGCCGCCCTGCCTCAGAGCGGACCTCACTTCTGGGCTCCAGCACCGTACTTCCCACTAACTTTGGCTCCTTAGCCCCGGCCCCCTTTGTGTTTCTTGGGTCTTCAACAGATCCCTCACACTCTCCATCCTCCTCTTCCTCTTCCGCTGTCAATCTCATCTGATACTCCCTTTCCTTTCCACCTTTAACAACAGACTTGCACAGACCCTTTTCCTCCCACAAGTATTCCAAGTTGAGTGATAAGATATAGTTCTACCTCAGCTTTCTCCCTTACCCAACCCCTTCCTCCTGAGGGATTTGGACGTGCAGAGGGACTGGATCTTCACTTACTGGGGTAATAAAAATGATGCATGCAAATCCATGGGTGAGAGCTGTCAAAAACAATTTAAAGGAGCATATTTTTATTATTTGTGTTAAGGATGAAAAAATAATTTGAAATATTATTTTAAGTAACACAGAATATCTTAAATTGACTTTGCTATATTAACATTTCACATTTGTCCTCATAATGCAATTTCTCATAAAAAATTCAGTGTCTCTAGTTTACCTGTTTTAGAGTGGGTGCATATGAAGTAGTCTTCTGCTGCTGCTAATTCGCTTCAGTTGTGTCTGACTCTGTGCGACCCTATGGACAGCAGCCCACCAGGCTCCTCTGTCCACAGGATTCTCTAGGCAAGAATACTGGAGTGGGTTGCCATTTCCTTCTCCAATGAAGTAGTCTACACCTATCTAAATGTTTGTCATCAGTTAGTGCCTAAAGAATGCAAAGCCCCTGCAGTGTCTACATGGTCATGAGAAAAAAATAACTGGGTTGTAGGTCTCTGATCCTCTGCTTCTCCTGTAAAGTGGCTCTGTAAAAAGATTTAGTTGCCTTATAGCATGTGATCATTAGTATTCTAATCCTACTAATTGGGGTGGAATTTTAAGAGAATGCTTTTTAGCTTGTCTTTTCCTCTCTTGAAATTAAAAACCGATTTAAGTGAAGGGAACATGCAACATCAAGTACTTTTCACCTGAGAATGGTAACTGTTCATCCATGCCAAGTGTCTTCTGTGTCTAGAGATACCTGTGTAATTGCAAAAGATGGGAGTTGTATAATATGGAACCATTGAATATGCCCTTCCTTTTTAGAAATTAAGGTCATTTTCACCCTTTAATGATTGTTAATGTTAGCTAAGCTATTTTTCATTTGTATGGCCAATTTTAACTCATCTCAAACTTTCAAACACTACATTGATAATGCAAATGACTAAATACTCTCAATATAGCTCTTTGGATTAGAATGTTTTGTTTCATGCAAGCCTTGAAATAAACTAAATCACACTGAAAACTGTCTATTTTGGAATGCAGAATCAATAATCATAAGAAGATTTACTATTTAAATTAATATGCAATTTTGTTTCCATAAAGATGCATTTAAAATGGTAATTCTAGTTCCAAGGTCTTATTAAATCAATTGTCAATACTACTACAATTGCTTATCTATTCTATTTACTAATGTTACACTCCAGTTTTTTGATTGATATTTCTCACAATATGCATTGTTTGGCAGGAGGTTGCATTGATAAGCATTATCTGACACTGAAGGCTGTAGTATGCGGGGTCCCCAAGGAACAGATTCTGAAGTAGAGCTTTGTGTACATAAACTGAATGAGTTTAAGAAGTAGAGCTGGGTGGAGGTAAAAGTTGGAGGATGGTGTTGCTGCACTGGAAGCCTTAGCAGATCCCCCCAACCTCCACTCCCACCCGCATCCCCGCCCTCAGAGAGCCCTGGAGCTGGAATGGCCCTGCAGCATTGTCCTGCAAATTGAAGCAAAAGAGCAGAGTCCATGTGCCCCTTAACTGATTTGTCATTTCTTCCAGGCTGTCACAGGGACAGAGGAAGGACATTGGGTTGGGCAGCTTTGTTCATACAAGGACAATTCCTGGAGAAAGACTCAACTATGTGAGAAATTTCACTAGTTTTGTGTGTGTGCACACATGCGCGCAAAGGTCCTTTCTGTTTTAATATGATTCTCTGAGTCAGTCAAACTCCAGGAGATAGTGAAGGACAGGGGAGACTGGTGTGCTGCAGTCAGTGGGGTTGCAAAGATTTAGTGACATGATTTAGTGACTGAACAACAACAATCCAGAAATTGCCTAATTGATATTTTTATGAGCTTCTTCTAATGTGAGTTAATACCAAAAGGGTGGTCTCTGCTAAACTGAGTCATTTATGAAACAAAAATAGGAAATAAAGATAGCTAAAGGTTTGCAGTAGAATTTTACCCCGGTCCCAGGCTCGAAAGTGGTATTGCTTTAGACATATATTGCTCAATGTCTCATGTATTGATTACATGAATCTGTATTCATTACAAGCATCTGTTGAGCTTCTATAATGTTCCAAACCCTTCATGGACCAGTGATGGAGAAGAACGATCCCATCCCTAATTCACTGATCTTCAGGAAGAAATAGTCATTTTGTAGCTTGATGCTTGTGACAAGTAGCAAGAAGGGATAAATGATCTAGAAAGAATAATCAGTGCTATGCTGGAGTGGCTCATATGGGTTCAAGAGAGATAGCTGTTAAATTTTTAGGAACCTTGCCACATTGTTGCTAACTATGGGTATTATTAAAAATCATATTATATAAATTTACCATTAAATAAATTCTATTAAAAACATAGTTAATGCATATTCAGGGATTATCACTTCATAATTATTTTATTTTATGCTCTTGAGGTTCTCTATGACTGTTAGGACTATCTAGTGGAAAACCATGTAATGGTGTGTTGCTATGCCTATCTTCCCATCTCTGAGTTCAGTGACATTATATTGGAGCCTGAAATTGATCATGATGGGAGTATTTACGCCACAGAAACTGGCAAATGCTTTCTCCTTCAACTTACTCCATCAGAATATCATTTACTGTTTTGATGATTATCTAGACTTAACAAAGTAATGGAAAACTGTTAATAATATAGATTAAACTTGAATATGTCATGTCTAAAGCTAATATATTGTGAATAGTGCAACAAATTGAGATATTCTTCCAGTATTTGAAAACTGTTATCTGATTGGGCAAGTAAATTTTCATGTCATTGATGAATTAGTGAAGTTGTCACATACATTTTAATTTTCACACGTTTTTTTACCTCATTAAAATAGTGGAAATATCAATCAATATTTATGGCAGAACTACATTAGTTTGTCAATGATATGAACCACTTCTGAACTGGGAAGTAATCAAACATTTATTCACAGACTAATTTTATGAAATCATGGTGGAATTGCAACCATAGTTTGTCTATGGACACAAGATTTCAGCAAAAATAGGACAAATATCCTGTGAAAATGAACTGAAATTGACTATGCTGTATTTACAACAAAGATAATATTGCATATTTTATTATTTTCATTAATTGTGTACTTCATACTCCTTTTCATCAATAAAAATTATGTACATATAGGTGTTCATGCATTTTTTTTCCCCACAAGAGTGAATTGTTAAACCTTTTCCAGCGCACCCCTGGATAAACCAAAGCTAATATAGAAATTTGCACAGTTACTGTATGAACACATGGAGTGCCATGTAAGGACCAAAAAGGCTGGAGTGAGGGGGGAAGAAGAAGAAAAAGAAGGCTGAACTGAGAGCACCTTGAGAATTCAGGCTCCTCTTTTTCTACTGTACTGTGTTCCGCTTTATAGTAGATCATAAAGAAGGTAAAATGCACAAGGTCTTTTCCATTCTGTCATCAGTATTAGTGATCACAAACGCACTAATTATTGTTTGGACTAGCTGCAGATACTCAAATTCAGCACTTCTTACAGTCCATCCCGTTTCTGATACAGTCACATCTGTTGTGAGCCTATTAAGCACTGTTGAAATGACCTGCTTTCCCTCTTGAGATGCTTCTAGGCAGTGTGGCTCTGTGTGGTTCCTCTCTTAAGTGCTCACCATGGAAGAACTATTTCCTAGAGTTACTTGGGGAATTCTCAATCTTCCCCTCACTGTTAGAAGGCACATCTATTAATATTTACAAACAGCAGGACTATGTTTCCCAGGTCCTTAGTTCCATATTGTACACAGTGGGGCTCAAAACCTTTGAGACTGTGATGGAATGTTCTATTCAACACACCATAGGAGAACATTTCTTTAGGCAATATTCTACCCTCAGCCTTCCTCAGATCATTTTTCTTGGGTCTCAGGCCTCAACTCTGTTCCCTCCCATTTATTTTGCTAGTTTGCTCATATGAATATATCTTATTTAATCTTTGTAGAAGTCATATGATGAAGTATTTGACAAATAAATACCTTTGAATTTAAGTTCATGCTTTTTTTTTTTTTGCCAGTCAAAATAATTTTACAAAATTTTTAGGACTTTTAAAAAGTGATTTGTATTTTTTTTTAATTTTATTTTATTTTTCTATCTTTTTATTTTTACTTTTTTATTTTATTTTTTTTGAAATATTTTTTAAAGATGATGTAGAATTTTTATAACTTCATTTTATTTCTTTAAGATACTGTTTTATTTTTAAAGTTCCTTATATAGCACCTCCCAAGACTGTAAATTCCTTAAGAGAAGAAACTATAAATTTCACCTCATTATCCTGAGGTACTAGCTTGGCCTGAATGAATACATAAGTGATTATTTGAAAATCACTTCTTTAAACTTGATTGGAGAAGGCAATGGCAACCCACTCCAATACTCTTGCCTGGAAAATCCCAGGGACAGTGGAGCCTGGTGGGCTGCCGTCTATGGGGTTGCATAGAGTCAGACACGACTGAAGTGACTTAGCAGCAGCAGCAGCAGCAAACTTGATTATATAAATAGGATTTTAAACATTTTTTCATAGTGAATTTGGCTTGTATCAAATCAGTGTGGAGAGAAGTCAGTGGCATGTTTTGAAGATGTACTGATGGTAGCAAGGGCACTGCTGATTTCCACAGCCTCTGCCCTTTTCTCAGATAGCCATCCTAACTCCACACATTTAAAAACACATCTGTTCATCCATACCTCCATCTTCTACCCAACTACTCAATGAGTCATTCATTTTGTAAATATTAAGTTGTATCTGTTGTACTGGCTATATAATGGTATCAGGATAGATATGACTTTACCTTCATGTGAAGAAAAGGATATTAAGCCATCACATAAAATGTGAAAAATATTGTGATAGAAAAATTCTCAGAGTAGAGGACTTTAGGTGGGGGAAAAGGATCTAGACATAAAAATTTATGGGAGGAAATAAAAATTATGTTGAGACCTAAAGGGTGGAAGGGGGTTGACCAAAAATAGGAGAGGCAAGAGGGTTTAAGCTGACTGAAGTATGATACCTGTGAACTTGAAGGGGACGAGAACACAGCATGTTCTAGGAACAAAAAGACTTCCAGTATTTCCAGGACTTGAGCTGTGAAGCAAGACAGAAAGAGATGTGAGGTGGCCAGTATGAGTAGAGACTGGACGCTGAAAGGCTCAATGAACTTCTTAGAGTTTAAAAATTCTCTTAATTGTAGAGAATGGCTAGTAGGTGGGAAGAGAGGGCAAGATGAGATTTGGGAAGCCAGATGGAAAATGGTGCAATAACTCATATGAAGGAGATGTTCACTTGACCTCAGATACTGCCTGTGGGACTGGGGAATGGGGACGGTATCTCAAGCGAACTCTTAGCTACAAGGAACTGGGAGAACATAAAAGGATCCAAATGAAGAAATCGTCACAATCAGAAGACACAGGTAAGACATACATCTCTGTGTGGGCCAGGTGTATCATCTTCATAAAGGTGATCATTTTTGATCATTTATATTTGAGAGCTATTGTTTAGTTTTTCTTTTTAGCAAAACTGATTAAGCTAACAGTAGAAGAGATAGAAGAAACAAACAAGGGAATTGAAATAGAGGAGTATTTTCTGGTATTCTCTAGATTTATTGTTTAACTTGGGAGCAAAATCAAAATGAGATGCCAGACTGTGCTTAATATACATGCTCTCTGAGCCTATGCATATAATGTGTTTGGACAAACCAGAGGCAGAGTCAGGGTCTCTGGCGATATCTTTCAAAGGGGATTAAAAACCACAGACATGGACCAAAAAGCTGGGAGGACATTTCAGGTCTGTCCTCTTGATTGAAAAGGGCACTAAAGGATTTGTAACAATTTCAGGAGAAAGCAAATAGTAGTAAATAATAATTGTTGTATGAAAGCATGGCACTATTGGTTTATAAAAGCCCATTCAAAGTTTTAAAAATCAGAGACACATTTCTATAATATTTATCTAGAACATAGATATAATGCTTAAAGGAGCTTCATTAGTAAATTTGATCTTTATTCAACATTTGACCATGATTAGTAATTATTTGTGGGTGATTTGCTCTTATTATCACTGTAGGTTATTGTTCTTATGAATTTCAAACTGCCTATTTTTTTAAAAGATTATTTTATTTACTTAAAGATGAAGAGGAACTTTGTTGTCTGAGATTGCCTGTCGAGCACTTAATAGTCAAAGAGATGGTTTAGTTTGCCTGGAAAAGGAAATGTGACCCTGGGATTACACCCTTGAGAGATGATACTTCAATTCAAATTGGGATTCACAGAGTAATTGCAGCCTGTGGTAATGCATCTTCAACATCTTAAAATAGCTGTTATATGGGTAGAGCTTTCCCCTAGAGGAATGGCAGTGTTCACTAAGAGATGTCTTTTGTCTCTTTCAAACCACTAGAGCAGCCTTTGAACAAGGCTGAACAAAGAAACACAATGTTTTTCTAGAGTGATTTGAAAATTCACTGCAAACAAATATATTCTCTGTTTTGGATTGTGCTGGAAATAAAAAATAAATAAAACAAGTAAACAAAATAATGTCTGAAATGACTTCATGTTTGGGTTATTTTGTGTGTGTATGTGTGCTTCTAATAGTTGCCATAAAATTTGGACATCCTGGAGCTCTTCCTTAATGTGCAAGCAAGTCACTGAACAAACTCTTCATGTATGGGGTCATTAAACAGATTTTCTCTGTGTTCTTTTCAGAAAAACACACAGAATTAAAAATAAGTCACTTTTTTCTATCCCTAGTAGGCAAGCAGTGACTGACAGCTAACAGCGAGATATTTCTTAATTCTTAATTATACAAATTGAGCCAATGGTTTTCTTAAATATACAGTGAACTGAGTTGTTTCCCTTTTTTTTGTTGTTGGTGAGAGTTTGGACAAGAAAATTTAAAAAATCTTCTTTAGAAAAAAGGCCCTTAAAGGGTTCTTTATTCACAAAGAGAGTTGTAAAACACAGAAAAACATGAAGATGAAGTGGAATGTGGCAAATGGGAAGCTAGACCACACCTAAAAGATATGAGACTGTGAGAGTCAGTCTTTTCTCACATCCAGAACCAATTAGATGACAAACTGCCTCCAAGGAAGACTGTTAGGAAGAGAGTATGCTATCATGTCTGACTCTTTGTGACCCCATGGACAGTAGCCTGCCAGGCTTCTCTGCCCTTGGGATTTCCCAGGCAAGAATATTGGAGTGAGTTGCCATTTCCTACTCCAAGGATCTTCTCAACCCAGGAATTGAACCCAGGTCTCCTGCATTGCAGGTGGATTCTTTACCATCTGACGCACCAGGGAAGACCTGGAAAGAGAGTACCTAAGTTGAGATGAGAGAGCATGACTGTCAGAATGGTTATGAAAGTTCTAAACCAAGAAGAAAAGACAAAACCCATCAGAAAGCAACTGAAAAGATAGAGAGTCCAGAGAGAATGAATTTATATCACACTCGAAGAGCAAGAAAATAAATGACAGACAGGCAGCAAGGTTGGGTGATCAAGTGGACTGAGATAATAAGAGGAGGGACAAAATGTCTTCAGGTTGATCCAATCAGTTTAGAAATGAAATCTGCAAGGGCCCAGAGGCAGTTAGGCAATTAATTTAGAAATCCTTGAATATATGGTAGATGCTTAAAGGAAGTCCATTGGATACAATAGAGCACAGATAGAAACTTGGCATTAAAAATAAAATATCAGAGGCCCCAGTACCCAGGGACTATGAGAGTAGAAACAGAGAGAGATGCAAAGTGCAAGCCAGGTGATGTCAACAACAGCTCTAGAAGCTGTAGAGCAGGGTAGATTCACTAGAGCTCTACTCAAAAAGCATGGTTGCCTTGTGGGTACAGTGAATATGTTACAAGCACAAGGAGATATCAAGGTTGATTCTTTTTCCTCAGAAATCTGAAAATCTAATAGGGATTCTACCATCAGACATTCCCCTTTCTAAACCAAATAGATAGAGGTCTCTTGCAGAGCTGCTGCTATACATGACTTTACATTTATTTTGCTTTATACTAGGTAGGCTTTAGACCCCAGTCAGCCTGGTCCAAAGGCTTACATGTGCAAGATTTGCAAGAGTCCTGGGAGAAGTGATTGCTGCGCGGATGGGGAATAGACTGAGACTCTTTCTTGACATCCACCCTAATTTGTCTTCTAGGCATGTAACCAAGGGATGCTGAGCCGCACAGTAGTTCTGGAGCCCTTTCCTTGGCCATGCTAAGCATGAGGCCCAAGATGAAACTGCATGAAAGGTGTTTAGTGTGGTATTGATGAAGGAAATAAGGCTTGATTTGTTAAGAGCAGTATTAGTAGTGGCCATAACCATGTTATGAAAAAGTCCAGGAAAGTCTTAGCTACTCTAAGGAATGAATTTAATTCTTTAGGAAACAAGACTTAACAAGCCCACTGTGATCATTGTCATCCTTCAGTTGTCACACTATGCCATTGCAACCATTTTCCTTTCGCTGCTGATAAAGAATCTTTCTTACTTTTCCGTAACTGGTCCAGTGAATCTATGTTTGGTCAAATACTTGAATGTACTCTCTAGGTATTATCTGTTTAGGTAGATGATACTGGGATACAAGAAAGAGCATACAGCAGGGTGTGGGAAACCACATGGCTTGGGCTAATTCATGTCATTGTCTGTTTTTATATATAAAATTTTACTGAAACATAGCCATACTCATTCACTTATTGTTGTTATTCATTCACTAAGTTGTCCAATTCCTTGCAACCCTGTGGGCTGGTAGGACACCAGGTTTCCCTGACCTCTACCATCTCCCAGAGTTTGCTCAAATTCATGTCCACTGAGCTGGCGATGCTATCTAACTATTCCATCCTCTGCCACCCTCTTCTCCTTTTGCCTTCAGTATTTCCCAGCACCAGAGTCTTTTCCAATAAATCAACTCTTCGCATCAGGTGGCAAAAGTATTGAGCCTCAGCTTCAGCATCAGTCCTTCCAGTGAATATTCAGGGTTGAGCTCCTTTAAGATTGATTTGTTTGATCTCCTTGCAGTCCAAGGGACTCTCAAGAGTCTTCTCCAGCACCACGATTTGAAAGCATCACTTGCATATCACCTATGGCTACTTTCCTGCTACAGCTGCAAAGTTGAATAGTGCTATTTGGTCACAGTCAAAACCTTTGACCTACGACCCTTTGAGAAAAAAAAAATCTGTTGACTCCTATTCTACAATCAGGCTTCTCAGGTGACATAGTGGTAAATAATCCACATGCCAATGCTGGAGACTCAAGAGACTTGGGTTCAATTCATGGATTGGAAAGATCCCCTGGAGTAGGAAATGGTAACCTGCTTCAGTATTCTGGCCTGGAAAATTCCATGGACAGAGGAGCCTGGAGGCTATAGTCCACAGGGCCACAAAGAATTGGACACAACTGAGCACACAGCTATTTGTCTGTCTATTCTACAACCAGTATATTGCCCAGTGCTTAAAAGAGGCTAGTTTCAAATCCCACCTTTTCCATTTCCTAGCTTTGTGACCTTGGACAATTTATCTAACTCTGCTCTTCAGTTTCCATATCTGCAATGTAAGGTAATGTAAGGAGAAAAGGATGACAGAGGATGAGATGGTTGGATGGCATCACTGACTCAATGGACATGAGTCTGAGTAAGCTCTGAGAGTATTGGTGAGGGACAGGGAAGCCTGGCATGCTGCAGTCCATGGGGTCACAAAGAGTTGGACAGGACTGAGTGACTGAACTGAACTGAAGGTAATAACAGATCTACTTCATGAGCTTGATATGAGGATTAGATTGATTAAATCATGAATTCTTGTAATGATACTCATAGTGCTGCAAGTACTCAATGAAAATTAGCTATTGTTATCATTATTTGACAGTGCATTATTTTTAAAAATATATTCAGTTCAGTTCAGTTCACTCAGTCATGTCCGACTCTTTGTGACCCCATGGACTGCAGCATGCCAGGCCTCCCTGTCCATCACCAACTCCCAGAGTTTGCCCAAACTCATGCCCATTGAGTCAGTGATGCCATCCAGTCATCTCATCCTCTGTTGTCCCCTTCTGCTCTCACCTTCAATCTTTCCCAGCATCAAGGTATTTTCTAGTGAGTCAGTTCTTTGTATCAGGTGTCCAAAGTATTAGAGTTTCACCTTCAGCATCAGTCCTTCCAACGAATATTCAGGACTGTTTTCCTTTAGGATGGACTGGTTGGATCTCCTTGCAGTCCAAGGGAATCTCAAGAGTCTTCTCCAACACCACAGTTCAAAAGCATCAATTCTTCAGCACTCAGCTTTCTTTATAGTCCAACTCTCACATCCATACACGACTACTGGGAAAACGATAGCTTTGATTAGATGGACCTTTGTTGGCAAAGTAATGTCTCTGCTTTTTAATATGCTGTGTAGTTTGGTCATAACTTTCCTTCCAAGGAGTAAGCATCTTTTAATTTCATGGCTGCAGTCACCATCTGCAGTGATTTTGGAGCCCCCCAAAATAAAATCTGTTACTGTTACCCCATCTATTTGCCATGAAGTGATGGGACCAGATGCTATGATCTTAATTTTCTGAATGTTGAGGTTAGAGTAAACTTTTTCACTCTCCTCTTTCACTTTCATCAAGAGGCTCTTTAGTTCTTCTTCGCTTTCTGCCATATATATATATATATATATGTTTGATATCTGCAAAGGGCTAGTCAGTGAGTCTGGGCATTGAAGATGAATTAGGATATATTCTTCCCCTTAAGGAGTTCATGGTATAATGGGAAAGATAGATGTATACATTACTGATTATAATATAATGCTATAAATAGATTTTTGTTCAGTGTTACTGGAAATCAGAGGGGAAGTCAATTTGAGTGATGATATTTGGCCTGAATCTTGAAGTATGAGTGGATTTTTGTAAGGAGTGGGGTAAGGTAAGGAAATGCATGAATTCTTTAGGTCCATGGAAAAGCTACAGAGAAGGAAAATGGAAGTGTAGGAAATGGGAAGAAGAAACAGGTTTAATGTAGGTTTAGAAAAATTGCATATTTGAGCTGAGTTAATATGAATGGTGAGTTGAAGAACAATGGTACCAATTTTTGAGACTGTCTATTGATGGGTCATGGAGAGCAGAAATGAATCACATAAGGTGCTTGAAATGGTGCTTATTTATCACTATGTTCTCCATGCCTGACATTGTATATGTTCCTTAATGGAAACTTCAAGTTGCTGACTGTCAACATTGACAGTGAAACTGAGCAAGACCCTGTGGGGCTCCTCGGCATGGAAGCCCTTCAACCCCCATTTCTTGACTCCTGTCTCTATGACCTTCCCTGAGTTCTTATGAGCAGATTCAAATGGTTGCTAATCTGGGAATGGAGAGGATGAACAGACAGAGGAGATGGAGGGGCAGCCACAGCAATAATAGTGCAGCCATGGGGCAGGGTTCTGGTTCCACCTCAAGGGATGTACATAACATCTTTAAACTCTCCAAGATGTCAGCATTCTTCATACCAGAGAAAGACCACCTGAGGCTACATTAAAGGAACCAGGAAAGCTCATCAAGAAGATTACTTGAGACCAGATTAGAGTAGGGGAGGTCCTGCAGATACCCTAATCTTATCAGCACTCTCACCATTTATAGCCTTTGCTATGAAACTGCTCATCAGATCTTCCTGGGTTGGGACACATACTTTTCAGCCTGTGTCCTCCTTTGCCTGGCAAAGCAAGTAAAGCTATTCTTCTCCAATTCTCTCGAAACTCTGTCTTTAAGATTCAATTTGGCACCAATCTCATTATGGGCCCTTTAAGACTAAATCAAGACTCACTGTTCCCCTTTGTACTTCAGTGTTCTAAACTTGAAAGCATCAGAAATGATGATGAGAAATGGTCTTTTTTTTTTTTTCCCCTGAAGGAATATATATTCAGAGTCAGGAAAAAAAAATGTGTTCTCTTGTCATTGTGCTAAATTTGACTTTTGGAAGAATACACACAGGACTTGTCACAGAGATTGGATGAGTTTAGTCATTTCTTATAAATGGATGGCATCATGTTTTTATTTACCTGCCTAGGTTGCCCATCTGGAAATATCAAGAGTGAGGAGAGAATATCAATAAAAGTGATGCAAAAACTCAGGCTTTATGAGGTATCTCTTCCTATGGATCTTAACTCCCTTAGAGGATTCTACTCTCAATGAGAAACACATACCCAAGATAGAACCTTGTGTACAGGGAGTGGGTGAGATGAAAGAAAGGGGCATAACATGAAAATAAGCTTGTTCCAAAGTGTTACCATTTTGCTGGGCGCAAAGATGTTATCAGTTGCTTTAGTCAAGAAACAATCTGGGTTAATTATTACAACCAGAGAATAAAAAATGTACTGTTCAGTATTAACTATGACTTACTTGAATTTTGCTTGGTATTTGGCTACAGACAGAGCTGGTATTAGACAATACATGGAATGAATCAAGAAAGCACATAAAATATGTATACTACCCCGTTTAATCTGCTGATTTCTCAGTGGTTTGGGGAGATAGGTGCTGTAAATCAGATTCTTCCTGGAATAGCTAATATTCACACTGTGATTTCACAGAGTACAACAATTTGTTATTGAAGTTGAAGCATTAAAATGTACAGCCAGCCTCCTTATGTTCTTGAGAAATTAATTCCTTTTTCTCTCTTTATTAGCATTTTTTTTTGTTTACAAGAATAAAAATATTTTCATTTTCTAAGTGAAAATAAGGATGATGATGGTATATGTTTGCTGGTAAGTATAAGAAACTGGGGCACAAACTTAAAAGACAGTGTCCTATTTTTGATAATAAGTAATTAGAGTCCCTTGGATTGTAAGAAGATCCAACCAGTCCATCCTAAAGAAAATTAGTCCTGAAAGTTCATTGGCAGGACTGATGCTTAAGCTGAAACTCTAATACTTTGGCCACCTGATGCGAAGAACTGACTCATTGAAAAAGACCCTGATGCTGGGAAAGATTGAAGGTGGGAGAAGAAGGGGATGACAGAGGATGAGATGGTTGGATGGCATTACCGATTCAATGGACATGAGTTTGGGTAGACTCCAGGAGTTGGTGATGGACAGGGAGGCCTGGCATGCTGCAGTCCATGGGGTCACAAAGAGTTGGGCGTGAGAGTGACTGAACTGAACTGAATGACAACCATTTTTTATAGCCTACTTTCCCCACAGCTCTTAGCACTGTGGCTTCCTATTGTGACATACTAAAAGTGTGGAAATTCTAGATTTTTCTAAGCATTAACACTATCCTGTGACGTGTGAAGATTATCAGAGAGGTGTTAAAGAAGATGTAGGGAGAAAGCAAAGACAAAGTGCACAGAAGCATGGGAAATCATTCTGCGGTTACTGGTCCATCTATTTCAGACTTCTTTGTTAGGCTTCCTGTCTCTTTCACCCTGCTTACCCAACCGGTTAGCAAATACTGTACATTCTATCTTTAAAATAGATCTCAGTTCTGACAGTGGCTCACTATCTTCTTAGCTTTACTACTTTTCACGATTATTATCTTGTTCCTGTTTCCATAGGTGGTCTGCTACATCTCTTCCCTATAGAACAACAGGTCTTAAATTGAAGATCAGATCATATTAGTGCCCTGATTGAAAGTTCTCATGCCTCCCAGTCTTAAGGTACAATTCCCACTCCTTATTATGGTTCATGAGGCCTTCGTTGGGCAGACTTCTAGAATGTCCCTCAATGATCCCTGTCTCCCAGTAATCAGGCTCTTACATAATTTCTTATTTACTATTTGGACTAGACCTAGTCATTTATTTTGATAAATAGAATAAGGCAAAGAGATGGGACCTGACTCCTACTCAATTACAAAGACTGAGACTTCCATTTTCCTGGCAAATTTGACTTCTCCCTTTGCTCACTTTGATGAAACAAGCTGCCATGTTGGAGAGACCCAAAGTCAAAGATCTGAGGATAGCTTTTGGCCAGAAACCAGTGAGAAAGCAAAACCCTCAGTTCACAGTCCAACAGCTTGCAAAAAACAGAATTGCGAATTCAAAGCCCTGTGAATGAGCTTGGGAGTGGATCTTTCTTTTTTTTTAGATCTTGATTTATTTTTATTTATTTATTTATTTTTACTTTACAATATTGTATTGGTTTTGCCATACTGAGATGACCCAGAGGGATGGTACGGAGAGGGAGGAGGGAGGGGGGTTCAGGAGCGGGTTGAGGATGGATCTTTCTTCAGTTGAGACTTCAGATGACCCAGCCTTGGCCAATACCTTGATTGTATTACAAATAGCCCATGAGAGACTCTGAAACAGATGATCCAGCCCAACTGCAGGTGGATTTCTGATCTATAGAAGCCTGTGAGATAAATGCAAATATGGTTCCTAGCCGCTTATTCCTGAGGTGATTTGTTACACGGCAGTAAGTAATGAGTGTCTGGCTGTACAGGATCTGGTCCTAGGTTTCCTCTCAAACCTTGCCTCCCTGTGTTTCCCTCTCACTCACTTTTCTCTAACAACTCTACCTTTGTCTATTCTTTTTGGACATACCAAGATTATTTTTACTGCATGGACTTTTACTGTTTCCTGTGTTTGGAATGTTCTTACCCTAGACCTTCATAGACTGTTCTTTCATATTTTTAGGCTTTGTTTCACTAATCACCTTTACAGAGAAGCTCTGTCTGCCCTGCTTACATGGAGAAGCTATAGCTGCTGTCTCCCTTTTTGTTTACCTCCTTTTTGCCCCACCCCCTCCTCTGTCCTTTTACCTTGCTTTATTTTCTTTCCTGTCCTTCGGCACCCCACTCCAGTACTCTTGCCTGGAAAATCCCATGGACGGAGGAGCCTAGTAGGCTGCAGTCCATGGCGTCGTGAAGACTCGGACACGACTGAGCGACTTCACTTTCCCTTTTCACTTTCATGCATTGGAGAAGGAAATGGCAACCCACTCCAGTGTTCTTGCCTGGAGAATCCCAGGGACGGGGGAGCCTGGTGGGCTGCCGTCTATGGGGTCGCACAGAGTCGGACACGACTGAAGCGACTTAG
>NW_011495086.1:394477-408390 GCF_000754665.1 Bison bison bison
ATAGTTGCTTTACAACGTTGTCTTAGATTCTGCTGCACAGAAAAGTGAATCAGCTATGCATATACATCTATCCCCTCTTTTTTGGATTTCCTTGCCGTTTAGGTCACCACATAGCATTGAGTTCCCTGTGCTATACAATAGGTTCTCATTTGGTTTTAATTTTATATATAATGGAGTCAATATCATCTCCCAATTCATCCCACCTTCCCCCTCTCCCCACTGGAGTCCATGCATTTGTTCTCTATATCCGTGTCTATTTCTGCTTTGCAAATATGTTCGTCCATACCATTTTTTTTTTTTTTAGATACCACGTGTATGCATTAATATACAATATTTTTCTTTTTCTGACAGACTTTACTCTGTTTGACAGTCTTTAGGTCCATCCACATCTCTGCAGATGGCACAGTTTCATTTTTTAAAAAAATTTTATTTATTTTTTAATTGAAGGATAATTGCTTTATAGAATTTTGTTTTCTGTCAAATCTCAACATGAATCCACTTTCTTTTTTTTTTTTTTTATTGTCTGTCTCTTGCTTTAGATTTTAAACACCATGAGGGTCAGGGTTTGGTCTGCCCTCAGTGCCTAGGGTATGTAGTGACTAAATATTTATTGAATTAAAGAATATATTTTACTACAACAAGGGACATTTCCTTATTTACAAAATCATGATATTGAGACAAATACAATTAAATTCACATCTATAGCTAATCTTCTTGCTTTATAACTATTATAGCAAAGAAATGAAATATAGGAAATTAAGATGAGATTTGGAGTAAGGACTTTTTTTTTTTTTTGAGAAAACATGGGGCATGTGAGAGACTGTAGATACAGAGGATGTGAGATTTATGCACTTGCAGAAATACCATCTGGTGCATAGGTGCCCCATAGATCTTTCTATGATACAGAAATGTTCTATTCTGTGCTGCCCATTGCAGGAGCCATGAATTACCTGTGGTTACTGAGCTCTTGAAATGTGGCTAGTGTGACTGGGTAACTGAGTGTCAATTTTCATTTCATAAAAGTAAATTGAATTGGCCATTTTAGATGTTACAGTGTATAGCTCCTCTTTGACTCTGTAATCTTATCTTCCTAATCCTCAGCCAAATGAAAGGTAAGGGCACGCTAGGGTGGCACAGTTGTGTGGGTGGACTGACAGCAGAAATTGCTGAATGATATATCTATGTACTTGTGTGAGATTCAGGTCAAAAAAGAAAATTAGAAAAATATGTTTGCATAGAACCCAAAAGATACCATGAAACAGTACTCCTTCTCAGTACTGATTAAGTACCTTGCTGTAAAAATGACAATTTTCTACGTGTTTGAAAATTTTCTCTCCCCCCTCATTTTATTTTTTTCTATTTTTCAGTCCTTTCACTATGGTTTTGAGCCCTGGTGAAAGGAATCGAAATAAATGTTCAGGTTTTCTGTCACATCGAGAACAAGTGTTCATTACTTACCAAGAGTAACTTTGTGGATGATTCTGAACTTGAAATAATCCATTTGATTCTCTTGTTCTTTGGATTTATGTTGTCTCTCTTGTCATCTGGAATTTAAATCTCTGAGTTTCTGTATTTCTGCCCATCTTTTCTTAATTATTATCCCCTTTGCCTCCAGAGAGAATCTGAAATGTCTTTTAACAAGTGATAGATGCAATGAAATGTCAACTGCCTCAGCTACACTTTGTACTCAAGGGAACTCCCTTAGCCTAGGTGCTCAGCTGTAACTCCTGGCTTCTTAAAGAATCCATGTCCTTATTTTTTCTTTGTTTGATAGAGATGTAGAAAGACATGTTTATTTTCTTAGATAAAAATAATAATGACTCAAGGAAGTATTCCTTACTAACACACTAATGGGGTGACATCTCTGATAAGGCAGCATTGTTATACAGGACTGGAGATTAAAAGACTGGATTTAAATGTATGCTCTGTTCCATATTCGTATGTAACCTTGAGGAAGCTGCTAAACATCACTGCTTAGTTTCCATTCTCTCACAGACAAAAATACGGATGATACTATGCATGTTGCAGTAGGAACTTGATAAATCCCTCTATATGAAAACACTCCACACATGGGAAGGGGGGTTGAAGGTTGACGTGAGACTAAATTAACAACAGCACAAAAATATGGGTGCTCATTTAAGTTTTAGGAACTGAGATTGAACTTGATCTTTCTTGACATGTTTATCAGCTCCTCCCCCAGTCTAAATATCCCCTTCTAAATAGGTCTCATGTCTCATGTTGTCAGGAGAATCTCCCTGACCTGTGTCTATAGCAAATTGCCTTACCTTAAGCATAACTCTTAGGAGTGTCTGAAATGATCAGATGTATTTATTAGACTCTCTCTGTATTGCCTGCCACTCTTCCCACACCCCCGAGGATGTAAATCACTTAAGGGTAGGTATGCTCGCTGTTTTGTTTACTTCTATACCCCAATGCCAGAAACATTGTCCACATATAATAAGTGCTCAATAAATAATTTGTTGACTGATGAATAACTCTTAAATTCATCAGGAACACTCCTAAATTCATCAGAAGCCAGCTGCTTTCTTCCATAATAGATTGTTTTTGCTGAATTTATGAACTTTCCCACGTATTATTCACTTTAACAACTTGGCTGCCATGAAAGCCATATTTCCTTCTGGAGTTATTATGGATGGCTGTGGGAAATACAGATAATTTGTCACCCTGAATTCAGGTTAAATATTTTGGCAAAGAGTTCCACCGTTTTTCACGGGATGTCGGTACAGCCTGTAGTCTGTTAAGACAGGTCAAAATATATGTTTAGACCTAAAAAAGAGGCCATTAGTGTTTGTGTGCTACGCTTTTATCACACAACCTTCAGTGAAGTTATTTCTCTGTATGTTGTATAAAACCCATAAAGTAATTTTGGATTGCATGTATTTAATAATCAAATATTTTTCTATGTCATCCTTACTGATACAAATTAAATAGTGGTCCACCAGCAAGTATTTCAGGAAGTTTTCTCTTACTAGTGCCCCAGCAAGGAGAATTTTTGTTGTAATGGCTCGTTCAGGCTCTGAGGAATGGAAGGAATTTTTGGTGTCCCTAAAGTGTCACTATCCTAAAGAATGTCTGTAATTTGCAGCTTAAAATGTCCAGCCAACAAAGAGAAAGATGCTTAAAGTAACAGAGTGATTCAATAGCAGAAGAATTACTAGAATTGAACCACCCCTCCCTCAGGGTGAGACTGTTATATTTTGGCCTTGATTGATAGATTCAAAGCATTTCCTTGTGACAGATGTTCTATTTTTCTTAGTGGATCTCAAAGCTGGAAAACTCTTCTAAGTCAGGTGATGCCTTAGTTGTAGAGCAATTCCCAAGCATCTCCTAGTACTCTGAGGATTTGCAGAGAGGAGTTATAAACTTTCCTATGCATTAATTAGCCAAGAGTGTTAATGACATTGCTTTCACAAGTTCTTATGTTGGGGCCCTCTGATGGCTAATTCATGAACCACCATGTTAAATAAAAACTGGAAAATTCTTTTTTTTTTTCTGCCACGTGATCTATAAGTGACAATGGCATTATGGCATCAAACACATCCATTTTGAATTATTTGTATTTAAGAAAAAAAATAGAGTTGTATTTTAGACAGTGTATTAAAAAGCAGAGACGTCACTTTGCTGACATAGGTCCAGATAGTCAAAGCTATGGTTTTTCTAGTATTCATGTACGAATACAAATGTGAGAGTTGTATCTTAAAAAAGGCTGAGGACCAAAGAATTGATGCTTTTGAACTGTGGTATTGGAGAAAATTCTTGAGAGCCCTTTGGCCAGCAAGGAGATCTAATCAGTCAATCTTAAAGTAAATCAACCCTGAATATTCACTGGAAGGACTTAGGCTGAAGTTCCAATACTTTGGCTACCTCATGCGAAGAGCCAACTAGTTAGAAAAAACACCAATACAGTATACTAACACATATATTTGGAATTTAGAAAGATGGTAACAATAACCCTGTATGTGAGACAGCAAAAGAGACACTGATGTATAGAACAGTCTTTTGGACTCTGTGGGAGAGGGAGAGGGTGGGATGATTTGGGAGAATGGCATTGAAACATGTATAATATCATATATGAAATGAGTCGCCAGTCCAGGTTTGATGCATGATACTGGATACTTGGGGCTGGTGCACTGGGACGACCCAGAAGGATGGTATAGGGAGAGAGGAGGGAGGACGGTTCAGGACGGGGAACACATGTATACCAGTGGCGGATTCATTTTGATATATGGCAAAACCAGTACAATATTGTAAAGGTAAAAAATAAAATAAAATAAAAAATAAAAAAAAAGAAAAAACCCTGATGCCAAAAAAGATTGAAGGCAGGAGGAGAAGAGGGTGACAGAGGATGAGATGGTTGGATGGCATCACTGACTCAAAGGATATGAGTTTGAACAAACTTTGGGGATAGTTAGGGACAGGGAAGCCTTGCTTGCTGCAGCCCATGGGGTTGTGAAGAGTTGGACACAACTTAGTGACTGAACAACATTTTAAGTGTGTTCTTTTATGACATATTTATAGTGATTTTGAACTAAAATTACTTTGGTGAATGATGCTTTCTGCTAACCTTATTGAGTTCCCCTTTCTATGAGCCCAGAAATGCAGGAGAATAAAAGAGCAATAGAGGAAAAATGCTGTTGGACCAGAGAATGTCTTCTGTTTGACTACTGCTCTAACTTGATTTTTAACTTTGAAAAGTTTGGTGATGATGTATCTTGGTATGGTTTATTTGGGTTTATCACATTGTAGTTCACCCAACTTTTTGAATCTATATATCTATATATTTCACCAAATTGGGAAGATTTAAGCCATTACATCTTTGAGTATTTTTCTCATCTTCATCAAAGGCTCAGATGGCACAAATGTTAAATCTTTTGTTATATAGTTCCACAATTCTCTGAGACAATGATAATTTCTTTCAATTTTTTTTCCTCTGTCTTTTCAGATTTGGTAGTTTATTTTTTATTCCTCTGTCTTCAAGTTTACTGATTCTTTTATTTATGCCCTCCATTCTGCTGCTGAGTCCATCTGCTGAAATATTTTTTTCTACTTATCGTATTTTTCTATTCTAAAATTCTCATTTGGTCCTTCCTTAGAAATTTTATTTCTTTGATGAGACTTTTATTTTTCACTGTTTCAAGTGTGTTTGTAATAGCTCATTCAAATATGTGATGGCTGCTTTAAAATATTTCTCGAATAATTGCAACATCTTTGTCATGTTGGTGTTGGGGGTTCTTTGTTACTGCTGGATGATGACTGGGTTCTGATTCCCTAGAAGATCAATGGAGATCTACTGGAGAGATCAATTCAGGGCTAGGAGTAACTCGTAACTACTGCACACATGTCTTCTATTGACCCCACAGAGCAGTGAGGCGGCCTCTTTACGCTGGGTAGGCATCTTATTATTACTAGCTGTGGGGTTCCACTCACTTATTCAGTCGTTGGTAGGGTCCTTGTTACAGCCTTGAAGAAGGTCATTGACTGTGTTTCCCACTTAGATTTTACTGAAGAGGGTAGAAGTGGATCACAGTTTTTTTATCCTTCCCCCAGATATTTGGCTGGAGTCAAGTGCTTCTTCCTTAATAGTTTCTGTCTTGCTAGATCCCCTTTTCCTGGTCTTCTAAATAGAGAAATCAGGCTTTCATAGGGTTTATGTGTATGTGTGTGTGTGTGTGTGTGTGTGTCCACTGAAGTATTTCTAGGTTGTCAACTTCAGTTTCTTCAACTCCAAGTGTGGGAAATATGAGGCAACAAGAAATCCAGGGAACTCACTGCTGGGTGATTCCTTCAGTCTTGAGATCCATCTACCTTCTATGGTCCACATTCACATTTCCTAAGGTTTGTCTGCCGATAACATCCAAGTGTTTGAGGTGTACATAGTGGAGGTATCTGGAAAGTGTGTTTATTCTTTCTCTAAGTAAATCCTTCCATGATTTAATTTTTACTCTTCTTTACTTTGCAAATGTGTTTTTGAACCATTCAGAATTTACTTTGGTATAAAGAATAAGAGAGGGACCAAACAAAGCAGCTACCTTTTCCTTCTTGCTTTATCTTTCAAAACTTCCCTTTAAATCATTCTTGGGTCACAGGTCATTCTGTCTCAAGTGTCCCTTTGCATTTTGTACTTAACTCGGTAAACGCTTTTCTTACTATGTTGTAATGGTTTGCCTTCCCATGTGATAGCCTCAAAGCAGTGGATAATTTTTGCATCTTTTTCTGCCCTCTTCTTACCAGCCCTTAAGCTAGTGGCTGACAAAGAGAAGACTCTCATCTGAATGCTTCTGGAATGACTGAGTGAAGGAGATAATTCTTTATCTGCAGCTGCAATTTCTTGTATTTATTGGAATCTGAATGACCAATTTCTCACCTTTGACCATAGCAGATTTTTCTTGGTAATACTAGACCACGGCCAGGGCCTGGACAACCCCTGTGTAAGCCATCTCTAAAAAGGCCTAGGAAATAAAGGAATGCCATATTTGGACTTGATTTAATGGCCTTAAATAAAATTCTGTACATAGTATGATTTCATGTATGTGAAGGTCAAGAATAGGCAAAACAGATCAATGGTGACAAAAGATAGGAGCTGAGTTTCCTCCTGGGGTAAGGGAAATGAAGAACATTTCTGAAGTTCTGGACATCTTCTGTATCTTGTTGAGCATGATAATTACATGAAGTACACATGTAAAAAAATAAAATGGAATTTTACAGTTAAGGCTAGTGTACTTTACAGTATGTACCTCAATAAAAAGAAAAAAAAAGTACAAGAAGAAAAAAAAGATAGGAACCAAGGATTATTTTTTCTCTCCAATAACCATTCAATTATCTGAATGGCATTCATTAAATTATCCATCTATTCCTCATAGGCTTACAGTGCCACCTTTCCAATATATTAGATTGCTGTATAAATGTGAAGATATTTCTAAATTCTCTACTCTGTACCTTGATCTGTGCATTTGGCCTCTGGTTCTGAAATGTTTTGATTATTATTTTACTGCCTGGAAGGTCTGATTTATCCTTTTTATCATTCTTTATCAGAAAATTTAAGGGTATCACTGCAATTTGTTTTCTAGCTGAACTTTAGCATAAGCTTGGCAATTAACACAAAAGCCTTCTTTTTATAGCATCTTATTGGAAATATTGAATATATCAATACATTTTTGGATCATTGGGCCATTTAAAATAGTCTTCCTCTATGAGAGAACAATACTCATTTTAATTTATTGATGCATTCTTTTATGTATCTCAGGAGAGTTTTAATATTTTCTTCATAGAACTTTCACAAAAACCTTATTAGGTTTATTCTTTATTATGTATTTTATTCTTTCTTTAGGCTGTTGTGATTATGAAACCTTTTCTTCTATTACTTTCTGTTGTAAATTGCCTTCTTCACTTTTCTTTATAATTTGCTATTTTGTCTATTTTTGCTGATTCAATTTTGGAATAATACTTTTCTCTTGATGACAGAATTATTTCAATTAGTTTTTAGAATATAACTCAATCTTATTTTGGATTCTATTTTTTTCATTTAGAAAATATCTGTTGTTCTTCCCTATAAAGATGAGAACACTGGCAAAATGTTAATCTTTTATGTCCTTTCCTGCAACTCAAATTTGGCTGGTATATCTTATTTTCTTTATTTATCACCTTTAACTGATTTCTTTAAGTGGATTCTGGATTCTTCACTCTCAATTCTTTTAAAAACATCTATTTCCCAGAATCAGGACATTTTGACCTACAGCTTTTCCTGAAGGGAAGTGATGCTTTCTTCCTTTTAATGTGGGTATTAACATAAGGTATATAGAATAAGATTGGGTATTAATATAACAAAGTCCTGAGGGAAAGGCTATGAAGATGTTAGATCCTTGGTTTTCTAAAAAGAAAGTCACTTTTGGTCTGTATATACTCATTTCTCCCTCCCCATCCCCACTGCCTTGAGAAGAAATGAAACTCAGAGTCCTGTGTATCCCCAAGGCAGGAAATGTGTATGGAGATAAAGAGGAAGGTCCTTTGATGGGAAATGCTCAGCATTTTGCTGCCCTGGGAAGTGAAGAGTGTGACATTCCTACCACTCTCTACATGACTTCAGGTAAATAAAGGCTCCCAGCTACTGGCCAAAGGAGTTTCACAGCCAGAGAGGGAAGGAGAAATCAGAAGAAGCTCCTGAAGAAACAAGAGATGCTGGAAGAGACTACTAACAACCTGAAGAAACAGAAAATGCCTTCTAAGGGGAGTCGTCGAAGCCAAAAAAATAAATTTATAATACCTACAATATAATTTAGGTAAATGTTGAAAAATTACCTGAAATGTAAATTACTGACTCAAACACTGGTTATGTTTGTTCATTGGTTGGTTATGGTTGTTCATTTTGTCAAGATTGCCTTCCATATCCCCAACTATATTTTTTCTGCATTGCCTAAAGTCCCTTTGTTGCTTCTTATGTTATATCTATGTAAATTTCAGTGTCTCTTTAACTTCTAGCCTAAGAGTTTTCAGCTCACTTTTTTCTTCTTCTATCATTTTTTCTCTTTTTTGAGGTCTCTTTTTCAGAGAGATGATATTTTCTTGAACATCTTGGACTTCACACAAATTTTCTTGTCCCTAATTATCACTTGCCCCAGGTTAAAAAAAAATGCCAGTAGTCCAGATATTAACTAAAGGTCTCCCGTGGTTTGTATATAACATTGAGGAACTGGTATGGTTACTTGAAATTCCTTGCCAAACAGAAGAAAGCAATTAGAAGCACCTACTGTGTTCTAGTACAATGCAGGGCACTTTATATACTCTTTCATTTAATCCTTGGAAGCAAATGAAAATGTACAAAAAGAAAAATCTCTCTTTGATTCAAGCTCTTTCCATGGTTATTGTGGTCACCACTTCCTGAGCTAATACAAACTACTTCCCCCTTTTCATGGATACTGTAATTTTACTTAGGACATCTTTCTTTTTATCAAGACCTTTATTCTTTAAAAACCTATGAGTCAGATGTTCTACAATATTTAAAGGTATTACCAGTTCCTCACACATGAACATGGATGACATATGAGGAAAGAATTTTGCCAACAAATTGAGGTCTAGGAACTAAAAAGCCTGTTGATGAAAGTGAAAGAGGACACTGAAAAAGTTGGCTTAAAGCTCAACATTCAGAAAACGAAGATCATGGCATCTGGTCCCATCACTTCATGGGAAATAGATGGGGAAACAGTGGAGACAGTGTCAGACTTTATTTTTTTGGGCTTCAAAATCACTGCAGATGGTGATTGCAGCCATGAAGTTAAAAGACGCTTACTCCTTGGAAGGGAAGTTATGACCAACCTAGATAGCATAGTCAAAAGCAGAGACATTACTTTGCCAAAAAAGGTCCGTTTAGTCAAGGCTATGGTTTTTCCAGTGGTCATGTACGGATGTGAGAGTTGGACTGTGAAGAAAGCTGAGCATCAAAGAATTGATGCTTTTGAACTGTGGTGTTGGAGAAGACTCTTGAGAGTCCCTTGGACTGCAAGGAGATCCAACCAGTCCATCCTGAAGGAGATGAGTCCTGGGTGTTCATTGGAAGGACTGATGCTGAAGCTGAAATTCCAATACTTTGGCCACCTCATGCGAAGAGTTGACTCATTGGAAAAGACCCTGATGCTGCGACAGATTGGGGGCAGGAGGAGAAGGGGATGACAGAGGAGGAGATGGCTGGATGGCATTACCGACTCGATGGACGTGAGTTTGCGTGAACTCTGGGAGTTGGTGATGGACAGGGAGGCCTGGCGTGCTGTGATTCATGGGGTCACAAAGAGTCAGACACGACTGAGCGACTGAACTGAGCTGAACTGAGGCACTTCAAGAAGAGCATCAGAGATTTGAGCAGGAAAATAATGAATAATGAGGAAGACAGGGAACTGAATACAAAACATTTGACAGTTTTGTCCTATAGACCGAACTTGTGTAATTTCTGAGATGGGGGGTTTGTACCAATAGATAAGTGCCTTCTAATTACCAGCTCTGCCTAAAGAAGGGAAAATGAATTAGGTTATGCAAACTCTATGAACAGGTGAGAAATTGACAAGGAGAAATACAACTAAAGACAAAGAGGCTGCATCAGTGGTCTTAGAACAAGTCTGTGTGTTATCAGAGAGGCTGGTTATAGTTGATGTAATGTGAGGGGACCCTGAGGAGGATTCCCTCTGCTTCCGTTCCCCCTCCTCATTCCTGTGCCCAGGGCTCACAACTCCACCTTGGGTAAATAGCTCTGTTATCTGTTTGTTGTTTACCTGCTGGAGTTTACTTCAGTTCAACTCACAGTGGGTCTAGACAAATTTTATGTACGTTCTTTAGAAATCATAGGCCAGATTATTTACTGAATATTAGTTAAGGTTATTACCTTCTCTAAAATGTTTTCCTAATCATTTTCACAAATTATTTAAAGATTTCCTTTCAAGGAGACCCCTGATCAATCTAGCTCCAAATGGTCTATCTCATAGCTCTTGTCATGGCTGACAATAGATTACATACTCTGGAGTGCTTTTCTGGGCTTTTTATACAACTATCAGTTTACAGTTTACAACTGTAAACTTTATATATACATATATTTTATGGCTGCATCAAGTCTTTTGGAGAAGGAAATGGCAACCTACTCCAGTATTCTTGTCTGGAAAATCCCATGGATAGAGGAGCCTGGCAGGTTACAGTCCATGGTGTCACAAAGGGTCCGACAGGACTGAGTGCACATACATGTCAAGTCTTTGTTTCCATGCACAGGCTCAGTTGCGGCACAAGGGCTTAGCTGCCCCAAGGCCTGTGCAATCTTAGTTCCCTGACTAGGGATGAAACCCATGTCCGTTCCCTGCATTGCTAGGCAGACTCTTAACTACTGGAGCATCAGGAAAGTCCCTTAGATTGTAAACTTTTAAACTGCAGGTCCTTGCCTAAAATAAACATCTATTCCAATATACCACTGGCTGTTTTAATGACCTAATACTTGAGGATTGAAGAAAGGATTGAATAATAAAAAAAGAGTTTTCTTAATTTTTGTTCCTTTTCCCCACCTATGTGTGTGTGCTAAGTCATTTCAGTCGTGTCTGATTCCTTTCGACACTTTGGACCATAGCCCACCAGGTTCCTCTGTCCATGGGATTCTCCAGGCAAGATTACTGGAATCAGTTGCCCTGCTCTCCTCCAGGGGATCTTCCCCACCCAGTGATCGAACTCCCTCCCCGCTTATGTCTCCTGCATTGGCAGGTGGGTTCTTTACAACTAGCATCACTTGGGAAGCCCTCCTTCCCACCTGTGAAGTGAAGTAAAGTGAAGTGAAGTCGCTCAATCGTGTCCAACTCTTTGCGACCCCCTGGACTGTAGCCTACCGGGCTCCTCCATCCATGGGATTTTCCAGGCAAGAATACTGGAGTGGGTGCCATTTCCTTAAGTATATCCATAACTGTAGCCTTCCTTGCTCATTTTTCTTTTGTTCCAGAGAGAGAAATTTCTCTTCTCAGAAGCAAATTATGTGCCCCTGCCACAAATGGACACTCTTGATGTTCCCATTTTCTAGAATGTTTGGTCTTTCCATTTCTCACTAGTTTTTGGATTCTTCTCTCGGCACCTCACCCTCTGAACAGTCATCTCTAACCAGAGAGGGGCAAAAAGACACACACATTCCTCTCCAGTGTTTTTAATGGCGAGACGAGAATGGTAATCCTGCCTCCAAGTGAAGAAGGTGCAAGTAAGATTTTGTCACTGTGGATGGAGAAAAGCGAATGATTTTAAGGTGTGTATAGCAATTTTCCCTTTTAGTTGGCACGTGATCTTGATGATTCCCCTCTCTTACCATTTCTCTGTCATTCTTATTGCTCCTCTGTTTAGCCACTTTATCTGTTTTCCCTTCACATCCAAGTTTATGAGATATCATTGTTTGTCTTATGACTTCCACGCACTCCTGTCTTCTTAGTTATCCCCTGGTCCCCTAGACACTTATTTCTGTCACAACAGTCTGGTGAACTCCCCATGACTGCTCCCACGTTTTCTTTATTAGTAGCCTAGTGGACATTTTGCAGTGTCTCTTGGTTGCATTTTTTCATACATAAATTTATTTATTTTTAATGGAAGGATAATTGCTTTACAATATTATGTTGTTTTCTGCCAAATGTCAACATGAATCAGCCATAGGTTTACCACGGAGAAGGAAATGGCACCGCACTCCAGCATTCTTGCCTGGGAATTCCCATAGACATAGGAGCCTGGTGGACTACAGTCCATGGGGTCCCAAAGAGTTGCATGAGAGTTAGTGACTGAACAACATAGGTATACCTATGTCCCCTCCCTCTTGAACCGCCCTCCCATCTGCCTCCATCCCACCCTCTAGGTTGTTATAGAGCCCCAGTGCTTGGTTGTATTTTAAACTATTTTCCACCCTTAAATTTTGAGACTCTCTCTTAATTTGATTCCAGATCATCTTTCTCTTCACCTTCTCCTTCTCTGATTGTTTCTTCTCAATCCCCCATGGATATTTCTTCCTCACTTCCTCTTTAAATGATAGACTTCCTCAAGAATGTGTCCATGCCTTTCTTACCACACTCAAACCCTCCTTGAGAGTTCATCCTTCCTTATGTCTTCAAACATATCCTATATGCTAAGGTCATTCACATTTTTATTTCTGGTCTCAATATTTCCTGGCACTCTAGATCATATATCCAGCATCTCTCATGGTTACTGACCTACAACAAATCCATCCCATCCTGCTTCTCTTTCTGTAGTTTCTGTTTTGAGGAATTAAGGAGACCAAACCATCAACATAAAGATCACTCTGGGTTAACCCTCTCCTTCACCTCCAAATGTGGTCTCTTAACAAATCCTACCTGTCCACAATGCTACTATTTCAAGTTCTTTTTCCTCTACCCTCACTGCCACTGCCTTCATTTAAGCTCTTAACATTTTCTTCTTGAGCTATTTTAAGAGTCTAAAATCATTTCCCAGAGTACATCAAAATGATCTTTCTAGAATGAATTTCTGCCTTGGATGATGCTCTAGCTCCCTAGAAGACTGAGAAGCGTTGCTTCTTTGTGATGTGGCCCCTGCCAGCCTCTCTTCACATCTCCCACTTCTTTCTCCCTCCCTCATTCTGGGCAGCAGCTGAGCTGAACACTTGAAATCTTTCCCATAATTCTTACTTGTGTTTGCCACCCATCCCAACATCACTCTTTCCCTGCAGCTGTGTCTCATCCTGATTAATTTTTATTTTTCCTTTTATGATTTCACTCAGGTATCCTGACTTCTGTGAATTTTCCCCTACATCTTTATTCTAACCGTCTCACTCCAGACTAGACTAGCTGCCTCTTGCATGTTTTCTTAGCTCTCTGGCTATGTCTGTGTCTATCACTGCTATAACAAAACTGCAGTGTGAAGGCCTATTGATTCATCTTTTTTCTTTACTTATAAAGAACTTTCACTGCTCTGAGAAACTGATAGTTTTTTTTTTCTCTTTGTATTTCTCAAAACTAGCACAAATGCTTTCTTTTTGGATGAACGAATAAAACTCTGATTTGAATACCAATTGTTTTAATCTAAATTCCCTTCTAAGCATTGTTCATAGACAGGTGTCATTTTCCTTAATGTGTCCACATTTTTATAGTGTGCCATTAATCTTAACATTATAGAATATTGATCCACATTCTTCATATCATTTAAATGTAGGAGTGATATTCTATTAAACTGATGTATTTCTGCTTTATTGACTATGCCGAAGCCTTTGACTGTGTGGATCACAATAAACTGTGGGAAATTCTGAAAGAGATGGGAATACCAGACCACCTGACCTGCCTCTTGAGAAATCTGTATGCAGGTCAGGAAGCAACAGTTAGAACTGGACATGGAACAACAGACTGGTTCCAAATAGGAAAAGGAGTACGTCAAGG
>NW_011495086.1:408864-408964 GCF_000754665.1 Bison bison bison
GTGTAGTGATGCTTCCTAAGGCCCACTTGACTTCACATTCCAGGATGTCTGGCTCTAGGTGAATGATCACCCCATCATGGTTATCTGGGTCGTGAAGATC
>NW_011495086.1:409064-442303 GCF_000754665.1 Bison bison bison
GAGTGAACTCCGGGAGTTGGTGATGGACAGGGAGGCCTGGCGTGCTGCAATTCATGGGGTTGCAAAGAGTCAGACATGACTGAGTGACTGAACTGAACTAAACTATCACTTATTTGCATGTTTCTCTATTGCTAACCACTTTAATTGTAAGCACTTATTATTTATAAAGATAATGATTCTACATGTCTGACATGGCATTTTTCTCCATTCACTATCAATTATGTGCTTATGGGAAAATTAGGGTCTTGAATAAGAAAGGTACAATATCACCTGACCTGGCCTGGATAATTTGAAGAATGACATACTCAAGCATAATTTTCTCTTTTATCATTTCAGTTTTCCTGTAACATTTGATTGTGGGGATTATTAAAATGAAAGTCATGCCAAAAGCAAGGAATCAATGCTGGCACATCATCTTAGCACTACTGAAGCAAGTCTACAAAAATTGGACTCATATCCTTTAACAGGTTTCAGCTTAGAACAAACTGGCACTTGGGTTCTTAATTTCTAACCTGAACAAATGCCTGCAATGGATGTCTTGTTCTCTCTTGCCCTGGGTTTGCTTCCATGGAAGCAAAAAGTTAATAATGGTTGAATGCCGGCTGAGGTTGGAGAGCTGCTGTTTTACCCCAGAAAGGAAGTATCAGACTGTGTTATGGACTGAATGCTTGTGTTCCCCCAAAGTTCGTATGTTGAAACCCTAACTTCTAATGGGATGGTAATAGGAGGCAAGTCCTTTGGAAGATAACTATTAATAGGTTTAGACGAGGTCATGAGCGTGCAGACCAGTGTCCTTGTAAGAAAATAGATTACAGCTTTCTGCCTTGTGAGCACACAGTGAGAAGCTGTTGTTCAGTTGCTTAGTCATGTCCAACTCTTTGTGACCCCATGGACTACAGCACACCAGGGTTCCCCATGCTCTACTATTTCCAGGAGCTTGCTCAAACTCATGTCCATTGGATCAGTGATGCCATCCAACCATCTCATCCTCTGTAGCCCCTTTCTCCTCCTGCCCTCAGTATACCCTGGCATCAGGGTTTTTCCAGTGAGTCAGATCTTTACATCAGGTGGCCAAAGTATTGGAGCTTCAACTTAAGCATCAGTCCTTCCAAAGAATATTCAGGGTTGATCCTTGGTCAGGGAACAAAGATCTGACAAGTCACAGAATGCAGCCAAAAAAAGGGGGAAAAAAATAAATGAAATAAATAATGGTTACCCTGTCTTTTTCAAGGCAATACTCTTAGGTTTTAAAATGTGGAGTGAGAGCCACAAATCTGCTAGTTAAGAGTGAGAATTTCAGGCTCTGAGTAGGGGGGAAGCTATCCTTATAGGGCAAGGAGAGTTTCTTTTAGAAAGATAGGACGTCATCACTCTCAGCTCTCTCCATATGCTTCATTTACTTAGTCTAGGCATGTGGCCAACCTTGATTAGCACAACTTGACCTCATGTTGCTCCTGTTACTCTTTGTTAGAGAAAATCTCATCTCTCTGTAGCAATTGTATGCCCAGTTGACAATGAAACATTTATTACCTGTTTGTTCAGTAATTAATCAATTTAATTAATTTTTCTGAGTTTCCAATATTTTTGGAACATAATATTGGAAATATTGGAACAACACTTTAGCAAACATCAAGGAGCATGTAAAATGCTCTTTTACAATTAGACAGAATGTTATAAAGTGTTAGATTGACTAATCAGATGTCAAAGTGCTTTTGGGGGGAACTTGCTAAATCTGAGTATCACAATAGACATTATTATTGCTCACCAATGTTTCTAATTCTCCTTTCCTTCCTGGCTCTTTGTGGATTACAGTCCCGTGACCCTAAAAGTCAAACATGATCAAGAGCTTTCTTTTGGCAACAAAATGTGAGCAGAGTAATGTGTATCACTTTTGGAAAACAAAATATTTAAGAGTAGTGTCATATTAACCCTGCTATGAGAGATAATGAAAGTTTCTTGAGGGGTTGGCATGATGAATTGGTAGAGTCTATAGCATGCTGGGCCCCTGAGTGTAGCAATGAACCAAGCCCCGGTGTGATCAGTGTTGGATGAGAGCCTGCATGAGATTCATAGTAGGTGCTGATTAAATATTTTGGGGTAAAGGCAAAAATGCTTTGAATGAATAAATGGGAATCCTTTAAGGTGACTGTCTCAGCTTGGGATGCTATAACAAAAATAGCATAGATGAGTGGCATAAAAACAACAGAAATTAATTTCTCACAGATCTGGGGAATGGAAGTCTAGGACCACGGTGCCAGCACAGTCAGGTTCCAGTGAGGGGCTTCTTCAGGGTTGCAGATAGATGACTTTTTATATCCTTACACAGCAGAGAGCAGAGCAGCAAGCAAAACAAGCCATCTGTGATTCTTCAGTCGCTCAGTCGTGTCCGACTCTTTGCAAACCCATGGACTGCAGGACGCCAAGCCTCCCTGTCCATCACCAACTCCTGGAGTTTACTGAAACTCATGTCCATTGAGTCAGTGATGCCGTCCAACCATCTCATCCACTGTCGTCCCCTTTTCCTCACCCCTTCAATCTTCCCCAGCATCAGGGTCTCTTCAAATGAGTCAGTTCTTCACATCAGGTGGCCAGAGTATTGGAATTTCAGCTTCAACATCAGTCTTTCCAATGAACACCCAGGACTGATCTCCTTTAGGATGGACTGGTTGGATCTCCTTGCAGTCCAAGGGACTCTCCAGAGTCTTCTCTAACACCACAGTTCAAAAGCATCAATTCTTAGGCACTCAGCTTTCTTTATAGTCCAACGTTCACATCCATACATGACTACTGGAAAAAAAAATCATAGTTTTGACTAGATGGACCTTTGTTGCTAAAGTAATGTCTCTGCTTTCTAATACGCTTTCTAGGTTGGTCATGACTTTTCTTCCAAGGAGTAAGTGTCTTTTAATTTCATGGCTGAAGTCACCATCCGCAGTGATTTTGGAGCCCCCCAAAATAAAGTCTGTCACTGTTTCCATTGTTTCCCCATCTATTTGCCATAAAGTGATGGGACCGGATGCCATGATCTTAGTTTTCTGAATGTTGTTTTAAGCCAACTTTTTTACTCTCCTCTTTAACTTTCACCAAATGGCTCTTTAGTTCTTCACTTTCTGCCATAAGCGTGGTGTCATCTGTGTATCTGAGGTTATTGATATTTCTCCAGGCAATCTTGATTCCAGCTTATGATTCATACAGCCTGGCATTTTGCATGATATACTCTGCATGTAAGTTAAATAAGCAGGGTGACAATATACAGGCTTGACCTACTCCTTTCCCTATTTGAAACCAGTCTGTTGTGGCATGTCCAGTTCTAGCTGTTACTTCTTGATCTGCACACAGATTTCTCAGAAGGCAGGTCAGATGGTCTGGTATTCCCATCTCTTTAAGAATTTTCCACAGTTTGTTGTGATCCACACAGTCAAAGGCTTTGGCATAGTCGATGAAGCAGAAATAGATGTTTTTCTGGAACTCTCTTGCTTTTTTAATGATCCAACAGATGTTGGCAATTTGATCTCTGGTTATTCTGCCTTTTCTAAAACCAGCTTGAATATCTGGAAGTTCACGGTTCGTTTACTGTTGAAGCCTGGCTTGGAGAATTTTGAGCATTTCTTTGTTAGCTTGTGAGATGAGTGCAATTGTGTGGTAGTTTGAACATTCCTTGGCATTGCCTTTTTTTGGGACTGGAATGAAAACTGAATTTTTCCAGTCCTGTGGCCACTGGTGAGTTTTCCAAATTTGCTGGCATATTGAGTGCAGCACTTTCACAGCATCATCTTTTAGGATTTGAAATAGCTTAACTGGAATTCCATCACCTCCACTAGCTTTGTGTGTAGTGATGCTTCCTAAGGCCCACTTGACTTCACATTCCAGGATGTCTGGCTCTAGGTGAATGACCACCCCATCATGGTTATCTGGGTCTGAAGATCTTTTTTGTACAGTTCTTTTGTGTATTCTTGCCACCTCTTCTTAATATCTTCTGCTTCTGTTAGGTCCCTACCATTTCTGTCCTTTATTGATCCATCTTTGCATAAAATGTTCCCTTGGTACCTCTAATTTTCTTGAATAGATCTCTAGTCTTTCCCATTCTATTGTTTTCCTCTATTTCTTTGCATTGATATCTGAGGAAGGCTTTCTTCTCTCTCCTTGCTATTCTTTGAACCTCTGCCTTCAAATGGGTATATCTTTCCTTTTCTCCTTTGTCTTTAGCTTCTCTTCTTTTCTAAGCCTTGTCAGACAAGATTTTGCATTTTTGCATTTTTTTTTCTTGGGGATGTTCTTGATCCCTGCCTCCTGTACAATATCACAAACCTCCGTGCATAGTTCTTTAGGTACTCTGTCTATCAAATCTAATCCCTTGAATCTATTTGTCACTTCCACTGTATAATCATAAGGGATTTAATTTAGGTCATACCTGAATGGTGTAGTGGTTTTCCCTACTTTCTTCAATTTCAGTCTGAATTTGGCAATAAGGAGTTCATGATCTGAGCCAGTCAACTCCAGTCATGTTTTTGCTGACTGTATAGAGCTTCTCCACCTTGGCTGCAAAGAATGTAATCAATCTGATTTCAGTATTGACCATCTGGTGATGTTCATGTGTAAAGTCTTGTCTTGTCTTGTTGGAAGAGTGTGTTTGCTATGACCAGTGCATTCTCCTGGGAAAACTCTGTTAGCCTTTGACCTGCTTCATTTTGTACTCCAAGGCCAAACTTGCCTGTTACTCCAGGTGTTTCTTGACTTCCCCCTTTTGAATTCCAGTCCCTTATAATGAAGAGGACATCTTTTTGGGGTGTTGGTTCTAGAAGGTTTTGTTGGTCTTCATAGAACCATTCAATTTCAGCCTCTTCTTGCAATACTGGCCAGGGCATAGTGTGATGCAATTTTATTGGTTCTAATGGTGCCAGCTAATTCTCACCATATCACTAATTTCAAATATGTTTGATTTGTGGGTTTCCCTGGGTACATTTTGGTCAGAAGTGTTGTTTAAAGGAAAGTTCCTAGGTAAAATATCAGAGCTGGAGTCTCAAATAAGGCCAAGCTCTTGGTAATTATTTGCTAAGATGATACTAGGAGTTATCTGTAAAGCTTGTCACATGGGAAAACAGTGGCCTGTTGAGTGTAAATTTATTTGCAAAGTTACTATGGAAAGAAGAAAAATGTATTTCATGAGTGTGGAGAATGCCAAGGTAAGAGCATTATTGTACTTGAGAGGATCAGTGCAGTGCAAAAGAGTTACGTAGCAAGTGGAGGCATTTATTGTTAGAGTATGAATTAGCCTAATTCTGCAATTAGCAGGTGAGTGGGTGATCTTTTTTCCCCCCTTAATTTGATCGACAAGTTTATTCTAAACTGTAGCTAAATAAGCATTATTTCCAAATGTGCACTGAAAGGAAGAAAAATCTTTCATTTTCCATTTTCCTTGATGTCAATAAAAAAGTGTTTTGAGAATCCCAAAAGTGAAGATTTTGCAAAGATCTTTGAACTTTTATCAAGAAAAGTTCATTTGATAAATGAACCAACATTTCTTTTCTCTTCCACATCTGCATCGAAAAATCTATTGTCTTCATTGTTTTATCATATACACTGGAATGGAACATGAATAAAAAGGCCAGGTCCATTTTTCTTTCCATTGTTTAAATAGAACCCTACTTAGTGCTTGTGTATCATCTTTTCATTTAAGTATCTCTTTAGACTCTTAATATCTTTGATAAAGCATTGTTAAGAGTCTGGCATTAGGTATGCTTGATGTATAAGCATTTCGGCAGTTGATTTGCATGCCTAGGAGGAAACAAAGCATAGAGGTTTTTAAAAACGTTTAGCTGAAATAAGACATTCATAAAGAAGGAATTTTATTTTTATCGAAGTCACAGAATTTCACAACTAACATCTATTCCATGCAAGGAGATATGCCTAAACTATATCTCAGACATGCAAATATCACTGTACAAATTTACTTATGACACATACAGGTAATGTATAGTAGTTATCAGGTATGTTACAGGCAAAGCGGCAGGCTCTGAAAGATATATTACTAGAACCTTGACTCTGTCACAAGTCACTGAGCCCAATGCTATTCGAAGGATATTAGACCCTTATCAATCATTTCCATGTGCAATAACACAACAAACACTGCTTTAGGAAACAGTCCTACAAATCCTTCAAAGAGATCATTGTGTGGTCCTGAAAATTGTTTCAATTATGCTTAAACAAATAATTTTATGTTGCCTCATGTTGGATCTTTATACTATTTCTAATAAATATTGTTTTATATAGTCAAAATGAATAGTTATATTAATCATTATGTACAATCTTTTAAAAAATTCTCACAAATAAATACATGGCAGATGACATCAATAGCGCCAAAATTGTAGAGCAAATTCATTAGAATGCTAATTCTTCAGTAGTTAATAAGTCTAATAAAATATATAGCTATTTAAAATTTATCAGTGATTTCTAGGTGACTCTAGTGGTAAAGAACCTGCCTGCCAGTGCAGGAGACATAAGAGACACGGATTCGATCCCTGAGTCAGGAAGATTCCCTGAAGGAGGAAATGGCAACCCATTCCAGTATTCTTGCCTGGAGAATCCCATGGACAGAGGTGCCTGGTGGGGCTATGGTCCATAGGGTCACAAAGAGTTGGATATGACTGAAGTGATTTAAACATGCAAAATGTATAATAATCAGATGGGTGAAAGAAATTGATTTGAATAAGTAATATTTGTACAATAAATTTAAAAGATATTCATCTTTTATCTCATGCTTTGAGTTATTGTATATATATAATATATATATATAACATATGTATATATATAATTCAGAATTATCATTCATTTTATTCTATAGACCAAATATGATAGCCTTCTCTCTTGAAATGTCAGCAACCCAGTGTCTTTGTACCCTTGACATTTTTTATATTCTTGGATGACTACCCACTCCAGTATTCTTGCCTGGAGAATTCCAAGGACAGAAGAGCCTGGCAGGATATAGTCCATGGGGTCACAAAGAGTTGGACACTAGCGACTAACATTTTCACTTTCACTTTACACTTAATACTTATCTTCCTTGCCTCATACCCAATCAGCAGAGAATATTTTCAGGATCAAATGGTGCTGACAAACCCAAGTTACATGATTGTTAGGCAAAACAGGATGCCTTGCAGCATTTTATAAGCACAGTTTTGGTACCCTAATATTAAACACCTCTTGGGTCCAGAAATCTATTCGCACTCTGCCCCACTCCCACTTCCATACCTCCACAGTATTTTCTAGGCCTAGTACTGTGCTGCTCCAGATTTCACCTAGTTCTCCTTTATAGAAAACTAGGTGAGAGAGAGATGGGTTTTTGTTTTGATGGCTGCCACAGAGAAGTGCTCGATTCTGCAGTTCATAAATGGCACATCACTCTGCTTTTTAGTAAGAAAAGGCAATCAGCTTTTCTCTTTTATCTATGCTTCAAAAAACCAGTTATGCCTTTCTGTGCATTTTCAGTCTTTGTGCTCTATTAATAAGACCCTATCACCAAGCTGGTAACAGAGACTTTGGGAATATTGAGTTCTCTACTTGAATGCACTTATAAACAGGGCTCACAGGACAGAAATTGTAGCCTATGGATGAAATCAATACAATAATTTTATCTGACAACTTTTAATTACTTCTTTTTTTTTTGGTAAAGCATCGGAAACTTTTAAAAACATAAGATTCTGTCTCTGCAGCTCTAACTAAGCATGCTAGGATAAGGAATGGATCAGTTAACCGGGAATGGAATGTGGTGTAGAAGGTTCAGTACTGTGCGTGGAGCCAGAAGCCCTGGGTTTCAGGGCTGTCTTTATCACATGCAGCCCTGTGACTTTGCTTATGCAAATCCACTTCAAGACAACGGGATGCTAGCTCTCCTTTGGGTAAACCAGGGGCCCCTAATCCCTGGCCCACAGACTAGTACTGGTTCAAGGACTGTTAGGAATCAAGCTGCACAGCAGGAGATGACTGGAGGGTGAACTAGTGAAGCGTCATCTGGATTTCCAGCTGTTCCCTGTTGCTCACACTGCTGCTGGAGCTCTGCCTCCAGTCAGATCAGCAGTAGCAATACATTCTTACAGGAGCGCCAGCCCTACTGAGAACTGCGCATGCGAGGGATCTAGGTTGATGCTCTTTATGAGAATCTAATGCCTGATGATCTGAGATGGAGCTGAGGCAATGATGTTAGTGCTGGGGAGCAGCTGTAAATACAGATTATCATTAGCACAATAAGTAAAATGTGCTTGAATCATCCCCAAACCATCCCCCCTGTCCCCCAGTCCATGAAAAAATTGTCTTCCCTGGTGAAACCAGTCTCTGGTGCCAGAAAAATTAGAGACTGCTGGGATAAACCATTGAATTGATGCCCCTGGACTACAGCATAATCTAGACCAAGGGATTCCCAAATGTAGTTTGTGGATCCCAGTAGATCCTCGACACTCTTTCAGGAGGACTACAAGGTCTAAAACTACTTTCATAATAATATTGAAATTGAATGGTTTTTCCACTGAAGGTGCAAAAGCAATGGGATGTAAAACTGATGGTACCTTAGCATGAATCCTGGCAGTGGCACTAAATTCTGCAAACAGTCATTGATCTTTTTACCACCACAGTGTGAAAAAATGGCTAGTTTCCTTGAAAATGTCTTTGATGAAATAGAAAAAAAATATCAATTTTATTAAGTCTCTAACCTTGAGGACATATCTCTTTTTAATATGCTGGTGATGACGTGTTTCAGAGGAAAAACACCTATTCAATTGCTTGAGTTGTGAGCTGAACTAGTTGCTTTTTAATGGGACATTAATTCTGCCTTCAAGAATAGCAAACAAACTATGACTTTTCTGACTTGGCTATTTGGCTCAAAAATGAATTCAGTGAGCCTGTCACTTCAAGAATATCAAAAGGAAATATTTATAGTTAAGAAAAAAATGGGAGATTTCAAATGAAAATAAGACTTTTGGAAAATGTATTTTTGCCACTGTTTGTTCAAGTTCAGTTCAGTCGCTCAGTTGTGTCCGACTCTTTGCGACCCTGTGGACTGCAGCACACCAGGCTTCCCTGTCCATCACCAATTCCTGAAGCTGACTCAAACTCATGTCCACTGAGTGAGTGATGGCATTCAGCCATCTCTTCCTCTGTCATTCCCTTCTCCTCCTGCCTTCAGTCTTTCTCAGCATCAGGGTCTTCGCTGATGAGTCAGTTTTTTGTATCAGGTGGTCAAAGTATTGGAGTTTCAGCTTTAGCATCTGTCCTTCCAATGAATATTCAGGACTGATTTTATTTAGGATTGGACTGGTTGGATCTCCTTGCAGTCCAAGGGACTCTCAAGAGTCTTCTCCAACACCACAGTTCAAAAGCATCAACTCTTTGGTGCTCAGCTTTCTTTACAGTCCAACTCTCACATCCATACATGACTACTGGAAAAACCATAGTTTTGACTAGATGGACCTTTGTTAGCAAAATAATGTCTCAGCTTTTTAATATGCTGTTTAGGTTTGTCATAGCTCTTCTTCCAAGGAGCAAGAACCTTTTAATTTCATGGCTGCAGTCACCACCTGCAGTGATTTTGGAGCCCCCCAAAATAAAGTCTGTCACTGTTTCCATTGTTTCCCCATCTATTTGCCATGAAGTGACGGGATCGGATGCCATGATCTTAGTTTTCTGAATGTTGAGCTTTAAGCCAACTTTTTCACTCTCATCTTTCACTTTCACCAAGAGGCTCTTTAGTTCTTCACTTTCTGCCATAAGGGTGGTATCATCTGTGTATCTGAGGTTATCGATATTTCTCCTGGCAATCTTGATTCCAGCTTGTGCTTCATACAGCTCAGCGTTTCGCATGATATACTCTGCATGTAAGTTAAATAAGCAGGTGGACAACATACAATCTTGATTTACTCCTTTCCCAATTTGGAGCTGGTCTGTTGTTTCACATCCAGTTCTAACTGTTGCTTCTTGTCCTACATACAGATTTCACAGGAGGCAGGTCGAGTGGTCTGGTATTCCCATCTCTTTCTGAATTTTCCACAGTTTGTTGTGATCCATACAGTCAAAGGCTTTGGCGTAGTCAGTAAAGCAGAAGTAGATGTTTTTCTGGAACTCTCTTGTTTTTTTGATGATCCAACAGATGTTGACTATTTGATATCTGGCTCCTTTGCCTTTTCTAAATCCAGCTTGAACATCTAGAATTTCTTGGTTCATGTACTGTTGAAGCCTGGCTTGGAGAATTTTGAGCATTACTTTGCTAGAGTGTGAGACGAGAGCAATTGTGTGGTAGTTGGAACATTCTTTGGCATTGCCTTTCTTTGGGATTGGAAGGAAAACTTTTCCAGTCTTGTGGCCACTTGCTGAGTTTCCCAAATTTGCTGGCATTTTGAGTGCAGCACTTTAACAGCCACTGTTTTAGGGCTTGGAAATTTGTAAAGACTTTTTTGATAAGATTGGTGGTTGTTATGGATGAATGCTTGTGTCTCCCAAGATTCATTTGAAACCCTAAACCCTGACATGGTGGTATTTAGAGGGGGTACTTTTGGGGGTTGTTAAAAAAAAAAATCAGGGCTAAAATGGAGTAGCTTATGCTTAACCCTGAGTCACCAAACCAAGACTTAAGTTAATTACGGTTTCTGTTTTCCAGGAAGAGACTCTTCTGTCAGTCAGTCAGGAATCCTTTGATCAATAGCAGTTAAACAATCTGCCTCCCTAAGGAAAGCTACCTTGCAATGGCCAACCTACCGTTTTGCCTGGTATAACTTCCCGGTTCTTACTCCCTCTGCTTATAAAAGTCATTATACACAGCTCATCAGAGCCCTTTTCTGTCTTCTCGATTGGATGCTGCCCATTTCAAATTGATTTTTATTCGAAAATTTTAATATGTCTCAGTTTATTTATTTATTTTTTTAACTTTACAATATTGTATTGGTTTTGGCATATATCAACATGAATCCACCACAGGTATACACATGTTCCCCATCCTGAAACACCCTCCCTCCTCCCTCCCCGTACCATCCCTCTGGGTTGTCCCAGTGCACCAGCCCCAAGCATCCAGTATCATGCATCGAACCTGGACTGGCGACTCGTTTCATATACGACAGAGGGAACTGGGTATAGATACAGTCATGGGTGTAAGGCCTCCATTTGGAGACTGAAGCCTTTATAAAGAATAGGGAGAGAGATCAGAGTACACTCACTCACTTCTCTCTCTCTCTCTCACCCATTCATGGGAGGATATAGTAGGAAGGGGGCTGCTGGCAAGTTAGCAAGAGAGTTCTTATCAGAAACCTCCTTGATCTTGAACTTTAGGTCTACTTTCTAAGTCAGCCAGTGTGTGGCATTTTATTACAGCAGCCTGAGCAGACTCATAGTGGTGATGTTAATAAATGTGATTTAAAAAAAAATAATGTATAATAAAATAAAGTTTGGAAGATTCATATCAGCAATTTGAAATAGCTGTTGAAATACTCTACTCTTTTCCAGATAGACATCTGTATGAGGCCAGGTATTTTTATGCATATATATTCTTTGTAAACTTTAAATATTAATACTTTATACATTCTTTATATAGTTTAATATATATAAAGTATATATTCATAAAAAAAAACCTGGCCTCACACAGATGTCTATCTGGAAAAGAATAGAGTGTTTCAATAGGTGTTGCAGATTGTTTATATGACTCTTCCAAACTTTAAATTATTTTATTACACATAATTTAAAAAAATCACATTTATTAACATCATCACTAGGAATCTCCTCAGATGCCACATACTGGATGGGTAAAAGTAGTGCTAAGCTCAAGACCAGGGCTTCCCAGATGGCTCAGTGGGTAAAGAATCTGCCTGCAATTCAAGAGACCCAAGAGACATGGGTTTGATCTGTGGGTCAAGAAGATACCCGAGGAGGGCATGGTGACCCACTCCAGTATTCTTACCTGGAAAATCTCATGGACAGAGGATTCTGGTGGGCTACAGTCCATAAGGTTGCAAGGAATTGGACACAATTGAAGCAGCTGAGCAGGAGCAAGATATACTTTAAATTAAAAAAAAGAAGCAATATGTCATAACAGAACAATTGCATAGCTCAAATAAGAATCCAGCTGTCCTCTATCAAGTCAAACATCAAAGAGATATGCAAAAATGTAAAACAATGACATTCTTTCCCCTTTTTAAAGTTTGCTTCAGAAAATATAATAATTTTTCATGAAAAAGTATTATTTATATTAACACATAGTGGGTTCATCATTGCTACTTTAAAAAGATTTAATAAAATGCTTAAAAAATTTCTAAGCCTCAATTTCTGATATAATATATGTATTATATCATATTTATATATTATAATATAAAATCCACATAAACAAAAGTTGTTTACTTCTTTAATAGTTTTTTTTTTTTTAAACTGTGAAGGGGTCTGAGGGCCTCCAAGTTTGAGAACGTCTGATCTAGACTATTCATGTTCTGCTGTTTTTGTTGTTCAATAGCTCAGTCATGTCTGACTGTTTGTGATCCTATGGACTGCAGCATACCAGGTTTCCCTGTCCTTCACTATCTCTCAGAGTTTGCTCAAACTCATGTTCATTGAGTCAATAATGCTATTCAACCATCTCACCCTCTGTCACCCCCTTCTCCTCCTCAATTTTTCCCAGCATCAGGGTCTTTTCCAGTGAGTCAGTTCTTTGCATCAAGTGGCCAATGTTTTGGAGCTTCAGCGTCAGTAATAGTCCTTCCAATGATATTCAGGGTTGGTTTCCTTTAGGATTGACTAGTTTGATCTCTTTGCTGTTCAAGGGACTCTCAAGAGTCTTCTCCAGCACCACAGTTTGAAAGCATCAATTCTTCGGTGCTCAGCTTTCTTTATGGGCCAACATCCATACATGACTGCTGGATAGAACCATAGCTTTGACTATATGGACGTTTGGCGACAAAGTGATGTCTCTGCTTTTCAATATGCTGTCTAGTTATGTCATAGCTTTTCTTCCAAGGAACAAGCTACAGTCACCATCCATAGTGCTTTTGGGGCCCAAGAAACTAAAGTCTGTCACTGCTCCCATTTTCCCCCCATCTCTTTGCCATGAAGTGATAGGACCAGAATGTTGAGGTTTAAGTCAGCTTTTTCATGCTCCTCTTTCACTTTCATCAAGAGGCTCTTTAGTTCCTCTTCACTTTCTGCCATAAGAGTGGTGTCATCTGCAGATTTGAGATTATTGATATTTCTCCTAGCAGTCTTGATTCCAGCTTGTGCTTCATCCAGCATGGCATTTATCATGATGTACTCTGCATCTCGTTTAAATAAGCAAGGTGACAATATACAGCCTTAAATGTACTCCTTTTCCAGTTTGGAACCAGTCCATTATTCCATGTCTGGTTCTAACTGTTGCTTCTTGACCTGCATACAGGTTTCTCAGGAAGTAGGTGAGGTGGTCTGGTATTCTCATTTCTTTAAGAATATTCTACAGTTTGTTGTGATCCCCACTATCAAAGGCTTCACTTTTTTTTTTTTTTTTCTGTCAGCCTGGCTCCTTCAGGGTCACTTGAACAACACCTCACAGTGACCATTGCTGCCAAGGATGGCTAGGACCACTCTGAGTCCAAGTCACAAGTTCATCTCCTTACTCCCCAAAGTATGAGGTTGAGATTCTGATGTGGTGCTGATCTCCCGCAATCACTGCTCTACCAAACCCACTACATTCTATACATGAATGGAGGACACGCCTCTTGTCATCTGGGTCTCCCAGCACATCTGCTTCCCTGAGCTATGCTGTCAGCTCCCTGTGGACCTTTCTGCCTGAAGCGTTCTCTGAAACCTCAGTTGGGAGCATGTGCAACTAAGCATGGAGTTGTTCTGTTTTTTTACACTCTTTCATAGTGTTGGCTCCAGACAAAGTCCAAACCAACCAATAACAAAAAACACCTTGCCAAATACCCTTGCTCTTCCCCCACAGTTAATCAGACAAGCACGTTTAGTCCAAATGGCAGTTGAAGTTCAAACTGGATGCTTTGCTATCATGACCTTTTCTTTTATTGAATGCAAGTTAAGGTGCAAACAGAAAAGAAATTTGGCCCTCCAGCCACTAATCTCTTAAATTCACGCTGTAGGATAGTTTTCTCCATGCCCCTGGATGAACTCTTAGGCTTGCCTCAGATTTTTATTCAATTACACTTTGATAATAATGAGCTTCAATAAAACTGCAGAGAACAGACTCATTTCAGTCATTAAAATGTCCAGACTGGAATAATAGTCAAATTGTAAGATTGAAAATTAATGTTTCTTTCTGCTTGGCTCCATCTTGAAAGGGATGCTCATTCCAGATTTATCTTTCTCTCAATTTCTCTGTCTGTCCATCTTTCTTTGCTATTGGCTCAGGCCAACAGCATCAGACTCCCTCTTGACCTTCTATTTTGCCCAGGTAAACCAGGTATTAAGCATAGCTGATCTTTTGTTAGTGGCAGAATTTTACAAGTTGTTAAAATATAAGAATACTTTTCCAAGTTTGGTAGGTAGGTTACCTCAAGTTCCCCAGTTGAATCAGCATCTCTTTCTTGGCTTTCCTTTCTCCATGATTTTTCTTGCTTTCCCACCATCCAATAATGGAAAGGCCTTGTCTAGCACCTCAGGGCTCCAACTTCTGTGTTCTTGGCCTTGGAGGCTCAGCTGCATCAGAAAATATCTCATTTTTAACAATCAGTCACATTCTATTTGATATGAGCACAAATCCACCAAGAAAATTTGTGTCAATGCAGAATGCAGTTGCATTCTGATTGGATGCTAATATTAGATTCAATTATAGAGGACTTGTACAAAGATATAGAAGAGTTTTTGTTTTTGTTTTTGTTTTTTTAAATAAGAGGCCAGGGAAATTATCACAGGATTAATGAATAAGTTGGCTCGGTGGTAAAGAATCTGCCTGCCAAAGCAGGAGATGTGGGTTCAAACCCTCAGTCAGAAAGATGCCCTGGAGAAGGAAATGGTAACCCACTTGAATATTCTTGCCTGGGAAATCTCAAGGACAAAAGAGCCTGGCAGGCTATAGTCCATGGGGTCACAAAAGAGTCAGACATGACTTAGTGACTAAAGGATAAAAAAAAAAAAAATTGACAACAATTTAGAAGCAATTTTGGCATCTATGTGTTTGTTTCCATGGCTAATTATAGATAACTACATTTACATATACACTATATGTAATATATTAATTACATACATATGTGCGTGTGTATATGCACACATAGAATAATTGAAAGTCTGTTTGGAACATTAAAATACATAAAGAAGTGATAGTTAATGAGAACACAAATTTTCTTCCCTCTGTGTCCTCTATTCCCATCTCTATTTCCATCATGTCTCCTCTGAAGTTCTTCATCATTGTGCAGTTTCTATTCACTTATTTAAAATAAATCTTATCACACCAAGTGGAAGAAAAATGAGTCTTTTGCTTTAAAGAGACTGCTAAATGCCTGATCAGCACAAAGAGAAAAGCAGGAAAGGAACTAATGGTTGCCTTAATGTTGTTTGAGATGTTGGTAGGTCAAGGATTAAGACAGGGAGACAGTTCAGAATGCAGGGCTTACCTTGGTGGCTAATACTTCTCAAAGGAGCACAGGAGGTATGTGATGTGTTTTGAAAATATTGATGAGCGCTTACTGAGGGTCCTTGCAAGTCTGTGGTGCTGTCTTTCCCAATCTAGTGTCTGTATCTGGAGACAGAAGAAGCCTAGATTGCTCATAAGTGGATGTTGACTGTTTAATGTCCCACAGGTTTTTCACTGTTCAGTAAAATGACTATCTTTAGATTCAGCTACTCAAACATTTTGATTATTTTACATATGAGTGCTTTTGTCTATCTCCTATCAATGGTGACTTTGGAAGCTTTTTAAATAGGAAGCAGATTAGAAATCAAGAAATGGTGGCAGTGCTTTATATACATATATCAGGGATAAATCATGAGACAGATATTACAAATCCTTTATTCCCTCTATATTTGTCCATGTAGGTAGTTTTAGTGCAGGAGTGATGGAGGTGGAGAAATAGTTTAAAAACTTTAATTAGAAGATTATAAATTAAATTTAAAAGTTCATTATAATTTTTTAATGCCAAAATAGCAAATTACCTCATTTGTGCATATACTTGCAATTGATGACTATTTTTTTTGTATTTCAGAGTTCTGAAGACATTGGTGAAAATTGAAAATTATGACTGAGTGCAGTAAACTCAAAAACCAAGCCTCATGAGAATACTGTGGAAGTTTGTAAGGAAGGTATGTGTTTAGAAACAAAAAAGACACACTCATACATCCGTTATAAGCTTCTTAATTTAGCTACCTGGCTATCAGAACACCTTGAAGCAAACAGTTCTACAATTATTTCAGAGAACAAAAGAGGTCAAGATGTTCCCTGGGAGCAAGGACAGAAAGTGGAGCCCAGGGAAGCATGGTTTCCTGAGTGAGAGGGTTACAGCATCAATCCAGCATCTGCAGACAAAGCATGTCCTTACAGGATTATTTCATTGTTTCAGGAACTACCGATTTAGTTACCATTCATTTTCATGGTCCTAGAAGCAACAGTAGGAACTCTGATGGCTCAGTGGGTAAAGAATCTGCCTGCAATGCAGGAGACACAGGAGATTAAGGGTTTGATTCTTGGGCCAGGAAGATCTCCTGGAGAAGGAAATGACAACCTACTCTAGTATTTTGTCTGAAAAATCCCATGGACAGAGGAGCCTGGTAGGTTGCAGTCCATGGGGTCTCTAGGAGTCAGACACGACTGAGCGACTTCACTTTCACTTTTCACTTTCCTGCATTGGAGAAGGAAATGGCAACCCACTCTAGTGTTCTTGCCTGGAGAATCCCAGGGATGCGGGAGTCTGATGGGTTGCCATCTATGGGGTCTCACAGAGTCAGACACGACTGAAGCGACTTAGCAGCATATCTGACTGGCCTCTTGGTTTTTCTACTTTCTTTAATTTAAGTCTGAATTTTGCAATAAGGAGTTCATCATTTGAGCCACAGTCAGCTCCTGGTTTTGTTTTTGCTGACTGTATAGAGCTTCCCGATTCATCCTACCTTGACTTATTATCAGAGAAGTGCATCTCACCCAAACTCACATCCTTCTAGTGAGTCCAGATGCACCTCTTCAGACATAATGCTGTACCCCCAGCTCATACTTTCGTGCTTTCTGCAGCCCTACTGTTTACTTGATCTTCCTACTTTATATTTTGTGGGTCTTTTCTTTCATACTTCTTTCTCTTCTCAGGACTGATATTTTCAAATATCCTCTACTAATCTTTTCCAGTTTGCATTGTAATACCCCAGTTCAGATAAGAAGTTCATTACCTTCAGTCTTGGCTGCTGCTTCTTCAAATATTCCTTTCATCTTTATAATTTAATGGAGGTTTTCTGTCTCCATTCAAATCTTCTTCCTCCACCACTTTCCTCCCCAACAGAATCCAGTCTAAGAAATGCTACTTTACAGTAATTGTGCATCTCATGCTCTCCCAGTATTCTTATGGCTTAGAAGAAACATTTCCAAAAAAAAAAAAAAAGAAGAAACATTTCCTTGTAAAGTGGTACTAAAAACATATAAAACACATCATGCTAATTTTTTTTTGTATAAATTACTGTCCATCACTGGCTCAAAAGTTTATATAAAGCTAAACTTTATAACTCTGCATTTTTGCCTGTAGGAATTCACCCAATTTATTAGAAAACTTATGCCCACAAAAAACCTACACACCTGCACATGAATGTTCGTAGGAGTTTCATTCATAGCCGCCCATACGGCGAGAATTCCTTAGGCCTTTTAAAAGATGAATGGAGAAATTACCTGTGCTATGTCCATACAGTATTGTACTATTCACTAATAAAAAGAAATGCACTATCAAGTCATGTGAAAGCATGAATGAATCTTAAATGACTGTTGCTGAACGAAGAAGTCCGTCTTAGGATGTTATGGACTTTATGATTCTATGTACATGAGACTCCAGAATAAGAAATATTATAGAAATGGAAACCAAATCAGCGGTTGCTAGGGAAGTACACCTTCTCTCAGTCAAGTCTTGACATGACTGAGTCCTTTGAGACCAGGAACCTAAGGACTCAGCTAAGCTGTACCAGGTTGTCTGACCCACAGAAACTGTGAGATTAAAAAACATTTGTTTTAAGCTGCAAAATTTGAGGTAATTTGTTATGCAGCATTATATAACTAATCCAGTCACATATATTTTATATAGTATTAAAATTGAGTCACCAGGTGAGCTTCTGCTTTTATTTTTTATTTTTTTAGTCTTAATCATTTTTATTTGCCTTACTTGACAAATAATTACAAGAAAGTGTCTATGAAACCACTGGTAATATAATAAACTTTAAAGAATTTATTTTGACTTGACCCACTTATATTTCTCAGAATGGGAATATATACATTATTCATCAATAAATGCTTAATGCTTTAAATTTACAATTACCTTACTTGCAGAAATTTGGAAATCAATTAAATCAAAGTACAAAAGATTTTTTTGTTCTTATATTTAAAATAAAATTTCTATAGCAGCCAAAACCTTTAACCAAAAATTCAGAAGTGCAGTCTCTTAAGTTTAACAAAATGGCCACATTCTAATTTAATTATCTTCATTATTAACACAAGAAAAAAATATGGTGGCTCCTCAAACAAGGCAAATTAGTAATTGGTAGTTTTCTTTTCTGGGCACTCGAAACTGTCTTTATTTCATCTGTTCAAACAGTTGCTCCAACTTTAAAGAAAGTTTAAATGGATTTTTGACATTTAATATTGGTGATGCTTGCCAAGACTTAAGTACTCCAACAATGAGAATCAGAAAATGACCACAATTAAAATTATCCTAAAGGACTTAGTACTACACAGAGCAATCTGGTATTCAATAGTGTTTTTGAATTACATATTTTTCCACAAACATAGCACCTCATTAAATACCTGGTAAACCACTCTGCAGTCACAGTAAGGGTTGGGAGATTAAGTTCCAAAGAGAATTATGGAATTCGTTAAACAGAACATTGCAAGACAAAGCTCAGGCAAAATCAGCATAAGGAATGCAGTCTGTTGATTCTCACACTCTAAGGGGATGGTCATCTATAATGGGCACCATCTTATTGAGACATGGTATTAATACTATGCTTCCAAAATCCAGAGTAGATAAACATGGAAATGGACTCCTTCTTTACAAATGATCTATTAAATGCGCCTGTAAAACTAAAAAAATTTTCCAAAAGATCAGATGAGATATGGTTATTTTATCTCCTTAACCCAGGTAATTCTGTCAAAAAGATGATACTAAATGAAGTCCAATCTTAATATGTAAAGTTTTGGTGTAAAAGCTAATTGAAATCCAGTAGAGTTTAACTCTCTTCTGAATAACGAAACTACTACTCACTTTGCTGAGTTGTCACAAGCTGTACTCTTGACCTGAAGAATCACTTTTCTTGTGCCGAGGAGAGGGCGCAGTCTTTGTAGGAGACGGGGATGCAGTACCAGGTGAGTCAGTTCCTCCATCAGACGTACTTGGTGAAGATGCCAAGTGAGGGACTTTCTTTCTTCCGAGGAATCCTCCTCCTTCAAACCCTCCTTTCTTCCGTGACTCCACTTTATTTTCATTTTCATCTTCTGATGACCTTTTCTTGGATTCCAGAAAACCTTCGGCTAGTCTATGAACTTCCACTACACTATCTGATTCTCTCAAGCTTTTAACTTCTGTTCCAGGAGACTTCCTCTCAGACACATTACATTCCCTCACTGCCCTCTTAACTTCGGCTTGTATTGGACCCAAGTTACCATTTTCAGGGACAGCTCTTTCTATGTTTCTGTTCAAATTCACAGTCTGGAAGTCCCTATAACTGTGAAAGCTCTCAGTCCTCCTTGCTCTTGCTAACAAAGGACTTTCTCTGAAAGGCCTAATGGAGCCATAAGTAGCTGCTTCGTGGATGGTTTCATGGTGCTGGAGCTGAAGACTAGAACTTGATTCACGAAGACGGCTATGCTGAACCACAGAAGTTGCTGGACTGATATTAGGAGTGGCGCAGCGAGACGTGCTCAGGTCACACTGATCCAGTAATTTGAGTAGTTCTTCTTCAGTTGGACCACCTACATCCTTATCCTCGCTTTTGTTGACCATATCCATGGCAGTGGTCAGGTCCCACATCTGAATGCTGCCGTTGGTGTGGCCTGTGAACAAGTACCGCCTTGGCCTGGAGCCCATCCTGCTGGAGCCCTCACATTCTCTTACTGTAAATGAGGATAAGAAGGATGATATTGCAGTGTTGTGAAAATACTTTGTCCTGGCTCAATACATGTTAAGAGAATTATCATTGTATGTAGGACAGTTTGGAACCACACACGATACTACCTTTTCATTATAATCATACATTTCAATTTGAACTATATATCAAAGAAATGTCTTTGAAATAGGAGTTATTCTATTGCATTTTCAACTGATTTTCCCCTAAATTAGTGCTGACTCCAATCATTAGAAGAAGAAACAAAAATAAGATGTGCTTTTAAAAATGAAATAGGACAAAATAAATGTTTGGTACCACATTCTGCTTCCTCCTAGATGTGTCTACATTTAAACTTAACAGGACAATCTTCTTTCATATGGTTTATGCTAATGAAATGGAAAAGAGGAAAGGGATCTTTCTAGATAAGGAAGTAAAAGACTGCTATTCAGACTGAGAGGGAAATAAAAATCAAATAGCATCCAAGATAGAATAAAATGTCAAACCATAATTTGTCTGGTTCCTCATTCATAGCATGTTCAACACTGTTATCTCCACTGGGCTCTTTTCTGCACAAATGTGGCCCATTTCCTATACAGATATTTTCATTGCTACTGTTCCCCATATGCACAGATGAATCTTCACACCTTCTTATACTCATTTTGCCTCTTTTGGCATGTGTTCTATTTGCCTGCCATATGTAACCATCCTTGCAACAATTCCAGCCCCAATTTAAAGTTTGAAAAATATCCTTCCCCTCACTTTGCATTTCTATGCCTTTGGAACTTGGCAGAAAAGTCTGACTGATCTTCTTTTCCTTTTTTTTTTTTTTTTTAGCTAGTTAATTTCAAAGAAGTATTTCCTACTACTTTTATGATTTTTGGCCCACTCTGAGTTTAGAGAACACAAAAATGTAGCAAAAGCATTAGAGAAGCTCTTTGTAGTACTGTGAGGGCAATCCTAGTAGACAGGTGGTAGCTTTGTGGGATGACTGGATTAGACCAGAAAGTTCTCATCCAAGACTTTCAGCTGCTTTTTTTCCTTTATTTTTGGCTGTGTTGGGTCTTAGTTGCTGAACGGGCTTTCTCTAGTTGCAATGAGCAAGGGGCTACTCTCTCTACATGTGGTTCATGGGCCTCTTTTTGCTGTGGCCTCTCGTTGCAGAGCATGGGCTCTGGAGCACAGGCTCAGTAGTTGTGGCCTATGGGCTTAGTTGCCCCATGGCATGAAAAGCATGGAATCTTCCTGGATCAGGAATCCAGCCCATTGTGTCCTGCCTTGGTAGGTGAATTCTTAACCACTAGACCACTAGGGAAGTTCCAGCTGACTTTTGAATGTGTGAACCTCCTTTGGCTCAAGAAACATACAGCAATAAGTGATCACACAATGATGGTTTGTCACATGTGACATCTGATTTAACTCTAAAATTCATAGAATGGGCCTTGGAGAGATTGCCCTCAAACTAAAACATGGTTTCCTGATTTATCTGTTGTCTCTCTATGGACACAAGCAAACTATCCCATCAGTTTATATCACCCATCATGTCACAGACAGGGACAAATATGTATGTCATTACTCTGTTGAGTCTCCTTTCTCCTCTTCTACACTATCTCCATTTTCTAAGATTTAGGTCAAGTACCGCTTCCTTCACAAATCCTTCATGATTACACCCACATTGATCTCAAGTTTTCTCATCTCCTGAAACATTCATTGTCTTTCTCTTTTTAGCTCTTAATTATAGACTCACGCATCCTGGAACACTCGTCCTTCTCTCCTGTGCCTGACAAACACACACTTGTTATTAAGGACTCAGGCAAAGTGTCACCTCCTCCTTGAAGTCACCCTTGACCACTCCTATCCTCTAGCCCCCAAGGAAGTAAAGTGTCCCCTTGATGCTGCTCCCATAGCATCATCTAACTGAGAACAGGGCATGTGTTCCTCTATTCGACAACATATCAACCTTGTCATGTTCCCATTGCAGACTGAATTCTTTCCAGTGGGCAGTTTCTTATGTTCAGCTCTGCCACTCCAACACCTAGCCCCAGAGATGTACAACTAATAATCAACAAAATTCAATATACGGCTGATGAATTAATAAATGAACACAAAGTAAATGAATGAACACTAAGAATGAATTATTGCATTATGTGCATCAATAATAACCAATGCATATAAATTAATTCATTATGTGTACCAATTTATCAACTAATTGAGTGCATTAATCAATCATTATTTTTATCAACCTAGGTCCATCAAAGAAATTAATAATTTGTATCAATTAATGATTATTTGCACATTTACTTCTTGCTGAAAAGAGGGGAGAAAATAAGCAGATAAGATAAATATATGAACTCTCATATTTAACTGAGGGAGGAGATTTTTTTCTATTTACCCATATAGACTGAACGCTCGTGTCCCCTGAAAATTTGTGTGTTGTAACCTAATCCCCAGCATGTTGGCACCTGGAGGTGGGACCTTTGGGAATTGACTAGGTCACAAGGGCACAGCCTTCATGAATGAGACTAGTGCCCCGTTGCACGCGTGCTCAGTTGCTACTCATGTTTGACTCTTTGTGACCCCTTTGGACTGTAGTCTGCCAGGCTCCTCTGTCCATGGAATTTTCCAGGTAAGAATAATGGAGTGGTTTGCCGTTTCTTCCTCCAGGGGATCTTCCCAACCCAGGGATCAAACCTGTGTCTCTGGGGTCTCCTGCATTTCCTGAACTGGCAGGTGGATTCTTCACCACTGTTCCACCTAGGAAGCCCTTTGAAAAACGCCCTAAAAACCTCTCTTTTCTCTTCTACCATGAGAGGCCACAAGAATCAACAGTCTATGAACCAACAAGTGAGACTACATGAGACACTGAATGGGCTAGCACCTTGTTCTTGGACTTCCTACTCTCCACAAGTGTGCGAAATGAATTTCTGGTATTAGAAGCCACCCAGCCTGAATGAAGGCATTCAAAATTTGCATATTTTTAGCACAATATTTCTCATTATGAATATAAGTTTTTATTCAATTTTAAAGATGTTAGGAAGATAGAAAGGAAAATGAGGAGGAAATTACTAAGAGGAAAAATATCAACAAACCCAGTGCTTGAACCACAGTGGCTGTTATATTTTTTATAGGCTTTTGTGTAGTTAGTATCATGTTTTACCATTGGTAAGCTGTCATGAGAATAGCTACATAATATGCAGTATAATAACCTGTCACAGTTTAACTTATTGAAATTCACCAGCCAGGGACCATGGGAAAACATGTGAGTGAAACAAAGATTATTTAGGTTCAGGCAGTGAGGGAGAGTGTTGAAGTTTCAAGGAGAATTTTGGAAGGGGTCTGTTAAAGGATTTGGTCTTGTGCTGGGTGATTCTAAGCAGGGCTTAAAGAAGAGGAAGCCATTTCTGAATTAGAAATCAGGGGACAATCAGGGATTGGTTAACTTGACAATTTTTCTCTAGAAGGTGAGACGATCAAAGCAATGCTGGTAGTCAATGGCAAATAAGTCGTAGTCACTCCAGTGTTAGTTGCTCAGCCGTGTCCTACTCTTTGCGACACAATGAACTGTAGCCCGCCAGGCTCCTCTGTCCATGGGATTTCCCAGGCAAGAATACTGGAGTGGGTTGCATTTCCTTCTACAGGGGAACTTCCTGATCCAGTGACTGAATCCGTCTCCTGCATTGCAGGCATATTCTTTACCATCTGAGACACCGCTTGGGTTAATATAAAGAGGGGGCTGTTAGGTGGTTTTGTTGTTGCTGAGTGTCTCTAACGAGGTTTTACAAATAGCTGTGAAAAGAAGAGAAGTGAAAGGAAAAGGAAAGATATACCCATTTGAAGGCAGAGTTCCAAAGAATAGCACCAAGAGATAAGAAACCCTTCCTCAGTGATCAATGCAAAGAAATAGAGGAAAACATTAGAATGGGAAAGACTAGAGATCTATTTAAGAAAATTAAAGCTACCAAGGGAACATTTCATACAAAGATGGGCACAGTAAAGGACAGAAATGGTATGGAACTAACAGAAGCAGAAGATATTAAGAGGAGGAGGCAAGAATACACAGAACTATACAGAAAAGATCTTGATGACCCAGATAACCAGGATGGTGTGATCACTCACCTAGAGCCAGACATCCTGGAATGTGAAGTCAAGTAGGCCTTAGGAAAAATCACTATGAACAAAGCTAATGGAGGTGTTGAAAATCCAGTTGAGCTATTTCAAATCCTAAAAGATGATGTGAAAGTGTTGGGCTCAATATGCCAGCAAATCTGGAAAACTCAGCAGTGGCCACAGGACTGGAAAAGGTCAGTTTTTATTCCAATCCCAAAGAAAGGCAGTGCCAAAGAATGCTCAAACTACTGGACAATTGCTTTCATTTCACACACTAGTAAAGTAATGCTCAAAATTCTCCAAGCCAGTCTTCAACAGTACATGAACTGTGAACTTCCAGATGTTCCAGCTGGATTTAGAAAAGGCATAGGAACCAGAAATCAAATTGCCAACACCTGTTGGATCATTGAAAAAGCAAGGGAATTCCAGAAAAACATCTGCTTTATCAACTATGCCAAAGCCTTTGACTTTATGGATCATAATAAACTGTGGAAAATTCTTAAGAGTTGGGAATACCAGACCACCTGACCTGCCTCTTGAGAAATCTGTATGCATGTCAGGAAGCAACAGTTAGAACTGAACATGGAACAACAGACTGGTTCCAAATAGGAAAAGGAGTACTTCAAGGCTACATATTATCACCCTGCTTATTTAACTTATATACAGAGTACATCATGAGAAATGCTGGACTGGATGAAGCACAAGCTGGAATCAAGACTGCCAGGAAAAATATCAATAACCTCAGATATGCAGATGACACCACACTTATGGTAAAAATCACAGAAGAACTAAAGAACCTCTTCATGAAGGTAAAAGAGGAGAATGAAAAAGTTGGCTTAAAGTTCAACATTCAGAAAACTAAGATTATGGCATCTGGTCCCATTACTTCATGGTAAATAGATGGGGAAACAATGGAAACAGTGACAGACATTATTTTTTGGGGCTTCAAAATCATTGTAGACAGTGACTGCAGCCATGAAATTAAAAGATGCTTGCTCCTTGGAAGAAAAGTTATGACCAACCTAGATTAGTTGAGTTCAGTTCAGTCATTCAGTCTTGTTCAACTCTTTGGGACCCCATGGACTGCAGCATGCCAGGCCTCCCTGTCCATCACCAACTCCCAGAGTTTACCCAAACTCATGTCCACTGAGTTGGTAATGCCATCCAAGCATCTCATCCTCTGTCATCCCCTTCTTCTCCCACCTTCAATCTTTCCCAGCATCAGGGTCTTTTCAAATAAGTCAGCTCTTTGCATCAAGTGGCCAAAGTACTGGAGTTTCAGCTTCAACATCAGTCATTCCAATGAATATTCAGGACTGATTTCCTTTAGGATGGACTGGTTGGATCTCCTTGCACTCCAAAGGACTCTCAAGAGTCTTTTCCAATACCACAGTTCAAAAGCATCAGTTCTTCTGTGCTCAGCTTTCTTTATAGTCCAACTCTCACATCCATACATGACCACTGGAAAAACCGTAGCCTTGACTAGACGGACTTTTGTTGGCAAAGTAATTTCTCTGCTTTTTACAATGCTGTCTAGGTTGGTCAAAACTTTCCTTCCAAGGAGTGAGTGTTTTTTAATCTCATGGCTGCAGTCACCATCTGCAGTGATTTTGGAGCCCCCCAAAATAAAGTTTGTCACTATTTCCACTGTTTCCCCATATCTGACCAACCTAGACAGCATTGTAAAAAGCAGAGACATTACTTTGCCAACAAAGGTCCGTCTAGTCAAAGCTTTGGTTTTACCAGTAGTTATGTGTGAATATGAGAGCTGGACTATAAAGAAAGCTAAGTGCCAAAGAATTGATGCTTTTGAACTGTGGTATTGGAGAAGACTCTTGAGAGTCCCTTGGACTGCAAGGAGATCCAATCAGTCCATCCTAAAGGAAATCAGTCCTGAATATTCATTGGAAGGACTAACGCTGAAGGTCAAACTCCAATACTTTGGACAGCTGATGCGAAGAACTGACTCATTGGAAAAGACCCTGATGCTCAGAATGATTGAAGGTGGGAGGAGAAGGGGACGACAGAGGATAAGGTGGTTGGATGGTATCACCGACTCGATGGACATGAGTTTGAATAAGCTCTGGGATTTTGTGATGGACAGGGAGGCCTAGCATGCTGCAGTCCATGTGGTTGCAAAGAGTCAGACATGACTGAGGGACTGAACTGAACTGAGTGTCCTTGTATCTGTCTTGTTTCACACTTGTCATAGTCACACCTTTCTGATCAATGCTGATGTTTTGTTTGTTAATACTGTAGCTCTAACTGCCCACTGCCAGGACTGATTTTCACTTTCTGAAATGATTTGCTTATTATTGGACTTTGAGTTTTCTACTTTTTCAATTCTCTGATGTGATAGGTTGAACAATATTATAAATATAGCTGTAAGAATATAAGAGCCCACAGATGACAATTAGTATCAAGTTGTGGTCATTTTCCCTTAGTGTCTCTATTTCTGTTATTTTCCTGCTAAATTGCAATGAACCCATTTGGACCATCAACAGTAACATATGATACTGTATCTCCATCTGTGGAGATTGATTCAATCTGTGGATTGAATATTTTAAAAAAATATTTATTTAACAGCCAAAAGTGGAATGCAATTTTTAACTTGAGTTTATCTGACTATTGGTGAGGTTGATTTTCTTCTGTTTCTTTACAGGTATCTAAAAGATGATGCTGTGAAAGTGCTGCAGTCAATATGCCAGCAAATTTGGAAAACTCACCAGAGGCCATGGGACTGGAAAAGGTCAGTTTTCATTCCAATCCCAAAGAAAGACAATGCCAAAGAATGCTCAAACTACCACACAATTGCACTCATCTCACACGCTAGTAAAGTAATGCTCAAAATCCTCTAAGCCAGACTTCAGCAATACGTGAACCGTGAACTTCCTGATGTTCAAGCTGGTTTTAGAAAAGGCAGAGGAACCAGAGACAAATTGCCAAAATCCGCTGGATCATGGAAAAAGCAAGAGAGTTCCAGAAAAACATCTATTTCTGCTTGATTGGCTATGCCAAAGCCTTTGACTGTGTGGATCATAATAAACTGTGGGAAATTCTGAAAGAAATGGGAATACCAGACCACCTGACTTGCCTCTTGAGAAACCTATATGCAGGTCAAGAAGCAACAGTTAGAACTGGACATGGCACAACAGACTGGTTCCAAATAGGAAAAGGCGTACGTCAAGGCTGTATATTGTCATCTTGCTTATTTAACTTATATGCAGAGTACATCATGAGAAAGGCTGAGCTGGAAGAAGCACAAGCTGGAATCAAGATTGCCGGGAGAAATATCAATAACCTCAGATATGGAGATGACACCACCCTTATGGCAGAAAAGTGAAGAAGAACTAAAAAGCCTCTTGATGAAAGTGAAAGTGGAGAGTGAAAAAGTTGGCTTAAAGCTCAACATTCAGAAAACTAAGATCATAGCATCCAGTCCCATCACTTCATGGGAAATAGATGGGGAAACAGTGGAGACAGTGTCAGACTTTATTTTTCTGGGCTCCAAAATCACTGCAGATGGTGACTGCAGCCATGAAATTAAAAGATGCTTACTCTTTGGAAGAAAAGTTATTACCAATCTAGATAGCATATTGAAAAGCAAAGACATTACTTTGCCAACAAAGGTCCGTCTAGTCAAGGCTATGATTTTTCCAGTGGTCATGTATGGATGTGAGAGTTGGACTGTGAAGAAAGCTGAGCGCCAAAGAATTGATGCTTTTGAACTGTGGTGCTAGAGAAGACTCTTGAGAGTCCCTTGGACTGCAAGGAGATCCAACCAGTCCATTTTGAAGGAGATCAGCCCTGGGATTTCTTTGGAAGGAATGATGCTAAAGCTGAAACTCCAGTACTTTGGCCACCTCATGCGAAGAGTTGACTCATTGGAAAAGACTCTGATGCTGGGAGGGATTAGGGGCAGGAGGAGAAGGGGACAACAGAGGATGAGATGGCTGGATGGCATCACCGACTCGATGGACATGAATCTGAGTGAACTCTGGGAGTTGGTGATAGACAGGGAGGCCTGGTGTGCTGCAATTCATGGGGTCCCAAAGAGTTGGACACGACTGAGCGACTGAACTGAACTGAAAATTATTTTGGAGAATGGTGAAACATGTGTCTCTGAGATATTACTATGGCAGGTATTATTATCCATTCTATTTGTTAACATGCATTTTCCTGTACAGAGTAGCATCTTTGGACAGTTTTGGCATTTATTTTTTGAAACTAAACTGAATATTTTATAATTTTAGAAATAGTGTTTTAGCAGACAAAATACTTAATTCCTACAGGGCAAACATTTCAACTATTGACAGAAATCACAATAATTACATTGTGAATGAGTGAATGAATAAGAAAAATATTATAATCAATTAATAAGATGCCAAGTCTCCATTGTTGAAGTACATGCTTCTTTATGTGATTGGCGTACATAGTTTCCAAACTGAGATGACTGTTTAAGTTGATAAATTTGTGGTTATTTCTTATCTAACAATAAAAAATACATTAGTTTTCTGTTTCCTAAGTATTTTTGATTGAAATTCTATATGAAAAAATAAAATAAGTTTCTGGAATAAGAGCTTGTGTCCATGATGCATGTATTTGAAATTTTGTTTTATGTAATCTTGGTTTCAGTTCAGTTCAGTCGCTCAGTCGTGTCCGACTCTTTGCGACCCCATGAACCGCAGCACACCCAACCTCCCTGTCCGTCACCAACCCCTGGAGTTTACCCAAACTCTTAAGTGAGCATAATAAAACTCTAGATACCAAGTATATTGTTATAAATACCTATTAGATGACATAATCCATAGGTAAATGAGAATTTCTAAATGCTAACATTTCAACTCTACATCTTCCCCAAAATTGACCTATAAAATTAACTGAAAAATACAATCTGGTTATATTTCTATATAATTTAGTTATAAACATAACAAAGTTAAATAGTAGAAGTCCTAAATTTACTCTATATTCCTCTTTATCAGTAATTTTGTCCTGACTTTTATATCTAAGTATAACATTTGGAATAGTAATGAAAATGTACTCAATACTAAAACTGCTTAAGTTTTACTTTAAATATTTTATTATTTTAAATATTGAAGCATAATATTTGAAATAAAGCCTAATGTCAAATATACACACCACGTATATGCATATTTTATGTACATAAATGTAATTATATACTTTAAACATATGTATGTATGTATGTTATTATGTTTATATATAGTAAGCAATCTATGATATCTTTGGAAATGTAAACAGTTGTTTTCCCTCTGATTCTGAAGCCTAAGCCCCACCGAATCCCTAGCTCTGAGTATGATAAGCTTTACTCACTCATGACAATCTTGCAGCTTCAATCAAGTCCTTCACCCAGTAACTGCATCCATTATGTTGTCCAGTTGTTTCCCCATAATTATTTTTCAAGTCATTTCCAGAGTACTTCATAAAACATTTTTAAGGCCACTATATAGAAACAGATAATAAATTAATTCCATTTTTAAGGGCTTTAAAAATGTAGTGTTACTTTAAGCTGCCATCAGTTTTATACTACTGCTTTAGCAGAGGGAGGCATAATACACAGTGTTTTTGTGTTTTTAAGATAAGGGTTTCACTGTTGTAATCTAGGAAAAAAGCTGCTGTACAACAGTGAAGTCTTTTTTTTTTTTTTTGCATGAGGAGGAGAAGAAAGCGACCTTACCCTTCCCTCTCCCATATGCTTCAACTTTCATGTCTGTTTTGCCCTGTATTTCATTAACATTATGATTAATGAAAGCTCTCCTGAATTTCAAATACCTTGAAAAGTAGCCAATGCCTGCTCTTCCGAGGCCACGTTGAAGATAAATAACAATAAAAACAGGGTGATCCAGGCTTTTGAAGTCTTTAAAGACAACCGTCACTGTGATCTTTGTACCACTTTTGCAGAAAGGAGAACATTTCACATTTCTGGCGCTACTAAGGACAGCACAGCAACTGAAAGAAAGCGTGAATTTCTGGGAGCAGCATCAGGACACAGGACTCCTGCTGAGCTCACCAGCTCCTTGCTTCGCACAGCTGCCTTCTCAGCTGGGGGTTTCAAATCAGCACTGTGAGGAAAGACAGAAATGACCATGGTGCATTTGCCTCACTATGAGAAAAAGGTAATGTTCAATTAACGCTTCAGCCTTCTGTTTTCCAACTGACTTATTTCTGTCTTTTATGTGCATGTTTTGCTTTGGGTCTTTTTGTTGCTGCTGTTGTTCCTTTTCATTTTATGAAATAAAACCCTTAAACTAAAAATATCTTTGTGCTTGCAGCTATGTATGCAAGGATCCTGAAATTCTCATGGCTTTGCTGAGATCAATGAGTTGGAGGAATCATAGTGCTTTTAAAAAAGTATATTAAAACCCAGTGAATATTAACATTCCTGTTCACTAGCTAAGCTTGCATGTAACTGTGAAAATATCACAAGTGAACAAATACAGTCTGCTTTAGAAGTATTTCCACAAATGCAGCATCTGACTTGTTGAGAATGCATTTATTTACCTTACCTGCTGCTCTGCTGTAGAATTGTGTATGCTGTGGTGTTAATGGTGAGCTCTGCTTTGAGGTTGGCTTGAATACTGATTATAGAAAGAGTTAATTTTAACAAAGCAATGTTTTTAATCTTTCAGCCACAAATAAATATATTATTTTCCTTCACATTTGTTACAGACTGTACTTGGAATTGCATAGATAAAAATTAATAAGCATGATTTTATTGAATAGTATTCTTCACAGTTCTTCATTCTTCACAGTGTTACTTCATCTCTGTTCTTGGAAATGAACACACTAGGGTTCTTAATTGTACTCTTTTTTTTCTCTTTGAGAACAGTGTATTTTATAAGACCAGAATGATAGGTGGCTCAGACTGTAGAGAATCTTCCCGCAATGGGGGAGACCTGGGTTTGATACACAGGTTGGGAAGATCCCCTGGTGGAGGGCATGGTAACCCACTCCAATATTCTTGCCTGGAGAATTCTATGGACAGAGGAGCCTGGCAGGCTACAGTCCTTGGGGTTGCAAAGAGTCAGGCACAACTGAGTGACTAAGCACAGCACAGTCATCTGTGTCTGTGTGTGCTACATTTTATGATTTTCTTCTCAGATTTTCATTAGCCTTCTGGTTAAAAATATGGTTGCTTTTGAGCCTGAACAGCATTCTTAAGAAGGATTTCAGGGAATGAATGTTCATTGGAAATATCAATATAGTTTTATTTTAAGATTTAGACCAAAATATTGATCATGACCACTTTAGTAATTGTTCAATATATAACTTGATCAGCAATTCATTTTACAAATATTTATGTACCAGGTGTTGGGCTTGGCAACAGAGGCAATAAGACAAGGGTGTGGTTCTCACTCTCAAGATCTTTATTATCTAAATCTTTTAATCAGTGAGCTATATTCTGAATATTTAAGTTTTTTGTGGTACAGCTCATGTTGGAGGAAAGTTTAAAATAATTTATTGAATTTCACTTCAAAGTAAAATATTTAAGTAGTAGACAGTCTATAGGGGATTTAATTTTCACCTATTTAGACAACAACTATTTATTGAATGACTCTATTGTATCAGGAACTTTTGTAAACACTTGGTCTATAGCAGCAAACAAGCCAGAGAGCCTCTCTATGGGGCTGACTTACATCCTAGCAGGGGACTGAGAACGAAGAGGAAGCATGAAATTTTGACTTGTTTGTAGAAGCACAAAAAGGTAAAGTGACTGAGAAGCTGAACCTGCTGACTTGATACTCTTGCGATTCATCCAGCCCGCTTGCTTTTCATATTGGACAACGCTATCCCAAAGGAAAAGAAAGAGCTTCTACAAGTATGTATACAAACTTTCAAAAGACTCAGAAATGACTTTAAAGACAAACAATAGTAGTTTGTACTAATATGGTTCTTCCTAGAGCCTATTATGCAGAGTGAAGTAAGTCAAAAAGAGAAAAACAAATATTGTGTATTAACACATACATATAGAATCTAGAAAGATGGTACATACTGACGAACCTATTTGCAGGGCAGCTATGGAGACACAGATGTACAGAACAGACTTTGGACACAGTGGGGAAAGGAGAGAGTGAGATGAACGGAGAGAGTAGCATTGAAACATGTATACTGTTGCTGCTACTGCTAAGTCGCTTCAGTCAAGTCTGACTCTGCGCGACCCCATAGACGGTAGCCCACCAGGCTCCCCCGTCCCTGGGATTCTCCAGGCACTGTCACTGGAGTGGGTTGCCATTTCCTTCTCCAATGCGTGAAAGTGAAAAGTGAAAGTGAAGTCGCTCAGTTGTGTCTGACCCTCAGCGACCCCGTGGACTGCAGCCTTCCAGGCTCCTCCATCCATGGGATTTTTGTGTAAAATAGATAGCCAGTGGGATTTTGCTGTATGACACATGGAGCTCAAATCTGGTGCTCTGTGACAAATTGGGGGGGAGGAGGTTCAGTGGGGAGGGGACATATATTGCCTATGACTGATTCATGTTGATATATTGCAGAAACCAACACAATATTATAAAGCAATTATCCTCCAATTAAAAATAAATAAAAAATATTGTTCTTCCAAATGTAGTGTTATGAACATGTGCAAAAGTTATTTTACATTATTCACACAGTGTAGTGATTTTAATTTTGGGACGCTCATAAGTACTTAAGTTGGTTAGCAATTTTGTTGTTCAGTCGCTCAGTCGTATCCGACTCTTTGCAAGCATTCCAGGCTCCCTGTCGTTCACCGTCTCCCGGAGTTTGCTCAAATTCATGTCTGTTAAGTCAGTGATGCTATCTGATCATCTCTTCCTCTTCTGCCCTCTTCTCCTTTTGTCTTCAGTAGTTACCCTAGAACTTTCCCTTGGTCTACACCTGGCAAAACACACAGGTTTTTTTTTTTTTTTTTT
>NW_011495086.1:442403-470659 GCF_000754665.1 Bison bison bison
GTCTTTGTTGAGGTGTGTGGGCTTTCTCTAGCTGCAGCTCGCGGGCTTCTCTTGTGAAGCACAGGCCCTAGCGTGTGCTGCTTCAGTAGTTGTGACCTGCAGGCTTACCTGCCCTGGAGCAGGTGGGGTTGTAGTTCCCCAAGCAGGGATAGAACTTGTGTCCCCTGCATTGGAAAGCAGATTCTGTACCACTAGACCACCAGGGGGATCCTAACACACAGATTCTTAATATCCACTGACATTGCTATACCCTCTTTGCTGGCTGCCTCGGTTACTAGTGAAACCTATTCACTGAGCGTGCTTCTGGGACTCCACACAGAAGACATCTGGAAAACTTTTATATTCAGCTTCATATCATCTCTCTTTCTCATTTGGACTACCTCATTTTTCTATTTTCAGATTGCAGTGGAATGCATTTTCTCTAATTTCTTTCCTGAGTTATTTGAGTCTTTCCTGCTTTCTTTTTATCTTCTATTTGTATGTATGTATGATCCATCTCCCTGGAGGAGGAAATGGCAACCCACTCCAGTATTCTTGCCTGGGAAATCCCATGGACAGAGGAGTCTGGCAGGCTACAGTCCATGAGTTGCAAAGAGTCAGACATGACTTAGCGACTGAGCACATCATCTATCTATTTGTCTGTCATCAACCTAAAAATAAGCATTTAACCTTTGAACTTACCTTCAGGTATTTCAGATCTATTTCTCCATTGTCACTTCTATTATAGCTGTTGAAAAACTAAGTTCTCAAGTGTCTGGATTCTGTTGCAGTGAGAGTGGCCATATTCTTTAGATCTGAACACCTAGACATGAGCATGAACTTGCCAACACCTTTATGAAATATTCTGTCTACTTGATATAAGGGAAAGATGCTTTGCATGGCTTCTTTTCTCTTCCTTCTTGAAGGCAGACTGGGATGCCAAAAGCTTCTGCAGCCATTTTGTGACTATGAGGAGATAAATATGAGGAAATCCTGAGAGAATTTCAGAAATGCCAGCTATAATATGCTAAAACCACTGAACCAATGCCAGCTGCCTCTCTCAAGACTCTGCTAATGTCAAAAAGATAAGCCAGTATTTGCTAAGTCACTCTAATGCTGTTTCTCCTTACTTTTAGTTGGAAGCATTTCTAACAGATGCTGCATGTATAAATAATTTATAGAGGCTGTTGAAAGTTGAGCATTGTGTTATAAACTGTAACAGTTAACAATAAAGGTAAAGTAGAATTCTTATCTTCAGGAACTTTATGGTGAACATTTTATATGATAAGCAAAAAAGCATCAAGAGATTTTCTGATATTTGTCCAAGGTCTGAGATCAATTTGTATTGGCATGCTTTTTACTGGTTCTTGATGTGATTTTCTCATATGTAAAATAGTAGGTTGCATTATTTCTGAGGTCCATTGCATATCTAAACTTATAACTTTATTACAGTAAAATGTATTTTAAATCTATGGATTTACAACACTACCTGTTGAATAACATTTTAAAATTTAAATTCCTTGGATATTTCTGGCATGAAGAAATCATTATGCTTTTACTGTTCAAGCTTAGAATTCTGTTCATTCTATATTGAAAAACTGGACTATGAGTTTGAACTTTTTGACATACCACTATCCACTCTAAAAGTCCAATTTATTTGAAAATGAAGGTGTTAGTTGTTCAGTTGTGTCTGACTCTTTTCGACCCCGGAGACTGTAGCCTACCAGGCTCCTCTGTCCATGGAATTTTCCAGGCAAGACACTGAAGTGGGTTGCCATTTCTTTCTCCAGGGGGATCTTCCAGACCCAGGGATCGAACCTGGGTCTCCCACATTGCAGACAGATTCTTTAACATCTGAGCCACCAGGGAAGCCCAATTTATTTAGTAATTACCTACTGAAATTAGCATAAAATGATATCTAGAAACCTCCTGTAAGAATAATTTTTCCCAGTGCAACCCCTTCTGACCTCATTAATCCCTGCCCCCCCTTTTTTGAATACAAAATCCAGACAAAATAATTTACTATTATGAAGTTATAACTGACATATTAGTTTTTCCAACCCTTTTGTGATATGTGTGTCATTGTATTAAATTGGCATAAAGATGTTTCACTGATATCAAGGAAAATGTTCTCAAATTGCTTTGGGGGGAGCAATAAAGCATAACAAAATGTTACTTTACTATTTAAAAGACTGTATGGAGAAATGCAAATTATAGGGGAATTTATCATGAACAACACTGATTTCAAGATCTATTTTATATTTTCAACTCATTTTGTAATAATACGGGGTTATGCAAGCTGATCAAGTGCCAGTGGCTCTAACCAAGCCTTTTTTGGCCGTGATAGGTTGACACTTAACTCAGATTTGTAATTTGGTTGTTGTTGGAAACTGAGATGTGAAAAGAAACTGTTACTGAAAATAGAAAACAAGTAACACAGAGACAATACAGAAAGGAGAGATTTGATAGAAAGCTAAAAGCTTTACTGCAGAAAATGAAAAGAAATAGAAATGAAAATATATCTGTGTGTTGTGTACATGTATATATGTGTGTGTGCTTGTGTGTCTGCATATGCAGGCATGTGGGATAATTAGAGAAAGGGACTGTATTTACATCTATATGGAGCTTGTTTACTTTTGATGAAATGAGGAAACTATCACCAGATAATTGTTACCACCTCTTGCTTTCCAGAGTAACATGCAGTCCATGAACTGGAGAGCTGACCTGATACTTAAAAATGAGGGTTTCTTGCTTTCTCTGAAGCAACATAGCATCTCTGGGTGGTATTTGAGGATAAAGCAAACAGAGATGCCTTTTCTTTACATGCTGGAAACAGTCATCCCTGTTGCCAAGGAAACATCTTCAGGCGGCAAGGGTCACCTTTGGAATCAAACGGAAGACTTCAAAAGCAGAGCAATAGGAAACACCAAGACCTGAACTTCCTGGCAAATGGCTCCTGTTTTAAATGTTATTTTCCAACAAACACTTATGTGATTATTATGTACTGGGAAATAGGAAGGCTAAATTAAATGTGTACCAAGTCTGGTCCAGTATTTGCAAGCTTGGAAGCCTGTGGTTTTTGGTAGAGATGCTTTGAAAGGAGGAGTGAGTAGGATTCATATCTTAGACGATGGACAGACATTTGGATTTGGAAAAATAGAGCTGTGTTTGAGACTTCATTCAAAGAAAGTTTCTACTCATTAAGAAAATATAGATTCTTTATACATGCAAGCACATTTGATTGTACTTTGTCTAAATTAGTGAGGTTATTATTTTACTTTCTAAGAATGTTTTGTCATATGTTAGTTTTGTGCAGATTTTGTGTTAATAATGTACAGTTGTGTTCATTAATTTATTCTTCTATCAAATATTTATGAGTTCCTCCTCTGAGTCAGATACTATTCTCATGATGAGAAAGGAATAGAATATAGTCCCTATATTTAAGGTCTGTGGGACTCAGAAAATAGCTGTAGAAATAAACAATGGAATTACTTGCAGAGGAAGCACAGCAGGAGGCTTGTAATTCTTCCTGGAGAGGTGAGGAAAGGCTTTTGGGGAGAGAAAATGCTTGATCTTAGATTTGAAGGATGGATAAACATTGAACAGGGAGTCCAAGGTTGGAAGAACATTCTAAACTGAGACAACAGCAAATGCAAAGTACAGAGAGGTGAAGAACAGATTTCATTGGGGGGTATTCTGTTGATTGGAGGTCAGTATGTATTTGGGAATGTGTATGGAGATGAACAGTATTCTTGCCTGGAAAATCCCATGGATGGAGGAGCCTGGTGGGCTGCAGTCCATGAGGTTGCTAAGAGTTGGACACGACTGAGCGACTTCACTTTCATTTTTCACTTTCATGCACTGGAGAAGGAAATGGCAACCCACTCCAGTGTTCTTGCCTGGAGAATCCCAGGGATAGGGGAGCCTGGTGGGCTGCCGTCTATGGGGTCTCACAGAGTCGGACACGACTGAAGCGACTATGTGGCAGCAGCACTAGCAGTATGGAGATGAAGTTGGAAAATGAAAGTGGAGCTGGATTATATAGTATGAAAAAAGTTTATACCTTACTGTTTTCCAGATTTTTCTATAATAACTTTAGATATAGCTAATAGGATTACTTAATGCTGTAATAAAGTTTTAACTAGTTTGTTATTATTCCCTCTTTCCCCCTTTTACAATCCAGAATTATTTACAAACATCTATGTGCTTTCAGATGGCTTAAGGTCTTGAAATTTCTGGGACCATTATATAAAGCAAGAATCATGAAATCTAGGGATAAACTCTCTTGCTATTAAAACTCACAATAACATTTGATCTATTAAAATACAAGTAATAGAATTTTACAATAAGAGTTAGAATGACCTCCACTTTCGAAGTAACTAGTAGGATTCAGCTGTCAGTAGCAATAATTTCTTGAAATCACATACCTTTATTTTTGCCAGAAAATTCAAAAGTGACAAATGCAGATAGCTCTTCTGACTACTGATGTGTTGTATTCCACACTGAAATACATCTTGTTAACTCTTCCTTTATGAGGTACAAGAATGAAACTTTGTGTATAAGAAATTGTGGAGGGTGTGCATGTTTGAGAGCTAAAGCTTTTTGGCATCATTTAGGTTAGCCACCTGTTCTAGCCTGCATTTGCTGAATAAATTAGATGCTCTGGGGAGAGTGCATGCAGCTGATTGGTCTGCCTTGTTACCAAGGCAACCATTTTTCTCTCTGCTCTATGACTCTGAAAGGGTTCATAACCCATTAGAGCTCCTCTGGGCAGGAACATGAAATTTTTTCTTTTTTTTCCTTTTCTCTTCTTCTTTTTTCTTTTTAAAAAATTCATGTCAAGATGATGGGATTAATGGAATTCAACAGATACTCCTACAACATTGTTTATACAGACAGTACATTTTCCAAATGTTTGAAAAACTGAGGTCCAGACCTCAAAAGAACATAAATTACAGCTAAATGAAGGAAATGCTAATTATAATTAATAAAAAAAAAGGAAAATACTTTCAATCTCAAGTGGAGTTTGTCTAAGGCAATATATATTAAAATACAGATTCTCTGAATTTGGTCCAAAAATCAATGAATAAAAGGTTACGTTTTTTTCCGGCTATTATTTCTATCAGGGTTTTCTCACTCTGCAGTGACAGCAGAACATGAAAGGCCATCAATTTAGCAAGGCTTTGTCAGATCCATTAAAACATAAATTCAGAGGCTAAGTGATAATTTTCTGAAAGGGCTGAGGGAACACTGGGCTGATGGTTGACTGCACACTGTGGTAATGCCATCGGAAACCAACACAGATTTTACCCGTGAGTGACATTTAGACCTCAGCATGGTTTTCTTCCATTTTGCAATCCACGTTTGTCTTTCCTCTCCTTTGTAGGCTGTCCTTTTGTATTCAAAATCTTCATTAAAAAAAATCAATAAACCTCCCAGATACATTTCTCCAGCACCTGCCTCGTACCAGGAATTTTATGTTGTGCCACCTGCTTCCTTCCTCCTGTCACGTGAATGAGGCATGTCGTTCGTCTTGTGTTACAGAGTAGATTGGGGGTTGAGCCTCAAGTGGATTGCCTGACTTGCTAAAACTAGGGGGTTGGTATTCATATCGAGTTCTACCTCATTCTAAAGTCATGCTTTTCCACTGTCCTATAATGTCTCTGCAGTTCTGTAGTAATAGAAACAGTGTCTTTTCTGAATATTTAATTATTGTGGAGAAAAATATGTATGAAATACTTAAACATTAAAATTAAACCTCTTGGAGGGCTTTTTGTCCTATTTGGATTTCCTCACAAGTAAAATGCAATTCCAGGTTCTGCTTAATTCACTGTAGTGCTGAAGCTTTTGTGCATATTTATTAAGAAAGTCATTAAGAAATGGCTTCATCACACATAGCAATTCCTCTGACACTTTTTACAATTGTCTTTCTATAACTACTAGGGAAACTGATAAAAACTGAATGTTTTAACTATGTTGTAACTCTCTTACTTGTTCTTTTTAATTGAAGACCACTAGGATTTCTATGAGAGATTAGGCTCATGTTTTGATTATAGGAAAATCTCAGTGTAATCAGATTTATTCTAATTTCTCATTGCCTACAGGTTTTGATTCTGTATTCTGAGATTTCAGAGCTGGAGCTGATATTTTCAAATAAGTAGATACTGGGACCTTTTAAGGTGTAAGTGCACCATGAATAGGCAATTTTTTAAAGGTACAGTTCTTAGTGTTCATTAAAGCAGTGCAAATATTTTACTTGGTGTGAAGGCAAAGGGATTGTTCTTTGTTAAGTATGTTGTGACTGACTCCTGCCATGATTAAAATTAACAAATGCTTTACTAGAGGGTCACATACATACAGGAAAAGTCTCCTAGAATATGGGGATTTGGAAAAAGAAGAAAATGCATACCTTAATTTGTTGCAGGCAAGATGGGTTTTCTTTCTTCCCTCCTATTTCTAGCATCAGTTTAATATTTCAAAGTGTCTGCAAAGAATAAGGCAATTATTTACAATTTGGAAAAGAATGTTACACAAAGGTAGTCTATTTGTATTTTTAGAAATACCTTTATTTAAATATATTTGCTTGTGCTATTTTCCTGCAGTTGTCTAGACCAGATTAAAACACTACTTTTGTGCTCCAGTTGTATCCTAATGCCCTAGGTCATTCAACATGCTTTCCACAACCATTTGTGGTCTTCCCCATGGCCAGTACTCTGTTAAGTGCTGGGCACTCTGAGGTGAAACCACCGTTCCTCTCCTCCTGAGCTAAGTAAGCTTTGTGGGGCGCATCTATAAGACAGTCAGTGATCCCAGTAGGGTACATGCTGTCATCAAGTAATGAACTCGTGGATCCAGAGACATATTGAAAAGGGTTTCCAAATAGCTTCAGCACCTACTCACTTCTCATCCTGAGTCATCCTCAGTGTCTTATACTGCTGACCACTGTCCCTATTACTAGCTCTCCTGTTTTTGCCCAAATCTCTGGATGCATCACAGAGTGGATATTTGCAGTTATAATTTTGGTTTATCTCAATTTTGACTTTACCTTCTGCCTGTGCTAAGTTAATTTAAACAATGACTTCTTTGAATTGATTTACTTCGATATGATCGTCTGGTTACTTCTCTCCCTGGATAATCCTGCCCTAATGCTGCCAATATTATATTTTAATTACCTACCTCCTGGAAAGCAAACTTTTAAATTGTTGACCTAGTCACTAATTTCAAGTAATGAGATGTGTAGGAAACATTTCTTTCTGAGGGATACTCTTGAAGAAATGATTTGTACTGCAGATTCCTCCAAGACCTTGCCCTTAAGCTTATGAACTACTCCTTGCCATTGCCTGTCCTTCGCTGTCCAGTTGGAAGAAAAGCTATGACAAACCTGGACAGCACATTAAAAAGCAGAGATATCACTGTGCCAACAAAGGTCCATACAGTCAAAGCTATGGTTTTTCAAGTAGTCATGTACAGATATGAGAGTTGGACCATAAGAAGAAAGAGCACCAAACAACTGATGCTTTAGAAATGTGGCGCTGGAGAAGACTCTTGAGAATCCCTTGGACTGCAAGGAGATGAAGTAATTCAGTCCTAAAGGAAAACAACTCTGAATATTCATTGGAAGGACTGATGCTGAAGCTGAAGCTCCAATACTTTGGCCACTTGATGAGAAAGAGATGACTCATTGGAAAAGACCCTCATGCTGGGAAGCAGGAGGAGAAGGGGGCAACAGAGGATGAGGTGGTTGGATGGCATCATTGACTCGATGCACATGAATTTGAGCAAACTCCAGGAGACAGTGAGAGACAGGGAAGCCTGGTGTGCTTCAGTTCATGGAGTCACAAGAGATCAGACATGACTTAGTGACTGAACCACCACCACCAAATTGCATGATGCCAACTAGAGGCCGCACCAGCAACCAGGAGAGCAGCTAGCCCTAGTCATGAAAGTCACAGGCACCTTCCACCCACGCTGGAAATCAACACATTCCTGGGGTCCAGATTTATTTGGATGCTGTTTTAGATCTAAATTTTAATGACACCTCTTTTTTCAAACAAAAGAGTTATATTGAACATATTGTTCTCCAATTTGTTTTTGTTCCCAGATAATTTGGGAAATATTTTGGTGTACTCAAGTCAAAAGGGAAATTTAGTAAGAGATTCTGGGCTGTCCAAACCAAACCTCCAAAAGGAAAGAAATCATGGCTGTTTGGGGAGTAAGTCAACATTGCCGTTATGGAATCCAATTCACGCTGCCATTTGTCTCTGCTTGTCCATGTTCTACTTCATAAACTCCTAAGGAAAAGAATTTGGGTCTAACTTGAGTCACATGTCTGTCTACTGGACTCAATCAACCATGGCCAAAGAGACTGGTGGAACTGACCACTCGGAGAAAGATGACAAGTGTTCTAGCCATCGCAGCTTACATTCTGCAGTTAACCTTGTACTTTCTTCATCTCCTTGAAAGGACTCAGTTTCCAAATAAAAGGGGCTTGCCAGCTTGTCAATTTATTGTCTCAAGTTTGAACTGCTAGCTAAGTTCTCTTTTCTTAACTTTATTTCTTTTTAAACTATCCTGACCCACAAATTAACCACTCTTATTTATGGTCTTCTCTTTCTGTTTTCTTATGGGCAAAATATTGTTTTGCAGAAACTTTCTTAACTTCACTGACCTTGATCTTTCTTGGAATTGATTCTGGTTTTCTACCTGATTCTGTCACTTCAGACCTCCAGAATAATAACTTAATTTTGTCCTGCTTAAGGCACATTCCTAGTTAATTTTCCAGTGGCTCTGTTATGAGTACTTGACAAGTTGAATCTTGAAAGTAAAGGGCATGACAATATTGTATGGAGGTATGAGGAATACAGTACTTCACAAGGATATTAAGGGCACAGCATACATGTGTACGTAGGATAGTTGAGTCTGAAAAAGTAAGAAAAGGTCATGACAAATTTCAAGTCAGTAATGGTCACATGAAGAATTTTAATAAGGCAGTGTCATGATTAGATGTTTATTGGGAGAATGCTTAGCTTGGTGTATTAGAATAACTAAGGAAAATATAAAGACAGTCTAAATCAAGATAGTGGGAGTGTAGGTAGAAAGTGAAAAAAAACAAAAAACAAAAAACAAGTGAAATGTTTAGGAGGTAGAATTCATAAGAGTTTACAGAGTAGTGAGGGAAAATAAGTTGAGGTTGGCTCTGAGGGCTGTGGTTAGAGAGGTTAATGACAGTGTCATTCATCAAAAAGAAAATGCAGAAATCTGTGTGGCTGAAGAAAAAGAGAGAGTATGTATGTGTGCGTGTGTGTGAGTCTGTATGTGTGTGCAGGGATAATACATTTACTTTGGCCTAGGAGGTTGGGATATTTACTTGGAATTTCCAAGAAACAAGATTGTATGTAGAAAAAGATCTGGGGTGGGGCCCAAAAATTAGTGGACAAAGCTAATAAGAGGTAGATGAGACGAAATATGAAGTAGATTATTCAGTTCAGTTCAGGCGCTCAGTCGTGTCCGACTCCTTGGGACCTCATTGACTGCAGCACTCCAGGCCTCCCTGTCCATCACCAACTCTCGGAGTTTACTCAAACTCATCTCCACTGTGTCGGTGATACCATCCAACCATCTCATCCTCTGTCATCCCCTTCTCCTCCTGCTTTCAATCTTTCCCAGCATCAGGGTCTTTTCCAAGGAGTCAGTTCTTCGCATCTGGTGGCCAAAGTATTGGAGTTTCAGCTTCAGCATCAATCCTTCCAATGAATATTCAGGACTGATTTCCTTTAGGATGGACTGGAATAATTTTGTTGCTTATCCATTTTAAATATAGCAGTGTGTACATATTCATCCTAAACTCCTTAACTCTTCCTTCTCTCCATCTTTCCCCCTGGCAACTCTAAATTCATTCTCTAAATCTATGAGTCTGTTTCTGTTTTGTAAGTTCACTTGTATAATTTCTTTTAGGTTCCACATATAAGGTATGGCATATGATATTTCTTCTTCTCTGTCTGTATTCCTTTTTGAGACACACTGACCAACAATTTACTGAGAGAGCTCACACAATACAGGCAAGTTTTCTGTCCTAAATTTGCTGTCTGGTGAGAGACTTCTCAGAGAAGGAAATGGCAACCCACTCCAGTATTCTTGCCTGGAGAATCCCAGGGACAGAGGAGCCTGGTGGGCTGCCGTCTATGGGGTTGCACAGAGTTGGACACGACTGACATGACTTAGCAGCAGCAGCAGCAGCAGAGAGACTTCTCTGACGCAAAATGGAACTGTGTTAACATTGACAGGAATCACTCAGGGATAAATGACATAACACGAATGGCTAAAGCAACTCCAAGATTCTTGTGTTCCATGGTCCTTACCTCCTCATTCCTCTGGGCCTGTCAACTGGAAACCTCTAGCCTCACTTCTATATGCAAAGTTTAATCATACAGATACCTTCATGGTTATTACGCTCTCATTTCTCCCCTGGAGTATAAGCTATTTAAGGTCACAAAATCTTTGTAAATCATGTTTGTATTCTCTATACTCCTAAAAGACGTATTAAAGATTCAAAAGACACTGAATGAATTAGCTTTTAACTATGAGTCATGCTTCTAAGGGAGAAATGCAGCCATATCAAAGGTATAAAAATTCCTAAACTTTTTCTCATTTTATTGCCTCCAAATGTATTCAATTTACCTTCAATCCCTTATACCTCAGAGCTTTCCCAAACGACAGAGAAGGAATCAATGGGTAACCCGGGCAGTGATTCCTCAGGACACAAGTCCATTTTCATCTTAGATATCTGGTGCTACTCAGTACGCATCTGATATCTAGTGATTCAGAGATGTCATTTTCCCTTTTATCTTGGGAGTGTTCTCTTTTCAATCAAGGCTTCACTATGCCATGATGCTGATGTATTCCTTTGTTTCAAAGTCTTGGTCTTTTTTTCCCATCTGAAGGCAAACTTATTCAAGGCACTATTTGATGGAGGGAGTTTTGTAATATTGTCTGGGAATGTTATGAAACAGCACTGTTTACATTACCTGCAAAGCACACCCAGTACTGCCTTTAATAATCTGAGTTTAGAAACATTTGCAAAAGAAGAGAGCCAAGATGAGCTCTAGCTTTATAATTATGTTATATCTTTGAATGAGATCCATTTGAAAGGATTTATTCACTTTGGGGTCTAGGACTATGAACAGACCAAAAAAAAAAAAAAAGGTTACTTTTTCTATTCATGCATCTGATGATCTATACTCAAGTGTAATATTTAATATTTGTAATAATTTCTGTGTCTTGTGTAAAATAACAATTGTAAATTGATATCTAGTCTTCTTCATCTTGAATTTCTGGAAATCTAGGCAAGAATAGAAGTTAACAACTCATAAAATTTGATTTACAGGAAACTTATTATTTAGTAAAGATGATAGAAAGTAAGATTAATGGAGGGAAATTTTTTTTGTCGAGGGGGACAGGATGCAACATTTCTGAATGTATCATTTTTGCCTTTGGTTCACGTCAGTGGTTCCCAAACCTGTCTGTACATTAAAAACCCTTGAGAAACTTTAATAATCACAAAACAACAATTATGATAAATGATTAAATAATCAAGGCCAAAGACTCATCCCAAATATTTGGATTCAATCTGGGGCTTTGTATGTGAACACTGATATTTTTAAAACCCTCAAGTGCTTTTAACATGCAGTCGGGTTAAAAGCCACTGGTCTATGGAACAATATCCCACTATATTCTGATACTGTCCTTGAATGTTTTCTTAATAATCCTGTCATGGTTTTCTTAGTTGCCCCAGCATTTGTAACACTGCATCTCTCAAACATCCTTTATGTTTATATTAAAATAAAGAAATTGTGTTTTTTATAGATAAAAAATTTACTATTTTTATGTATTTATATTTTCTATCAAAATGGGTTTAGAGGGAGAATAACAGTCATTCAAATATGCGGAGAATCCAGTAATTCCTTTGGCTTCTCTGGTTTTATTAAGCTTTATAGAAAAGCCTTCAGACAGTGGAGCCCATGACTGATCTGTTAATCAACACATACTGGCTTGTTCCACAAATGTCCACTGAGTAATCTGCTTTCAGTCAACTTGAAACCACTTTAATCCCTAACTGAGATGAGCTTGTGCTAACCTGATGTGCTTCAAAGTGAATCGACTTTTGTGCTATCCAATCACTCTCTGCATCTTGGCCACCTTTGGCCCCCAGGTCTTCAGGAACGTCACATGATGTATCTGTTCTGTAAAAATGAGGGAGATAGATGATGAGGTTTCTATCAGATACCCTTTTAGCCTTAGGTTCAACGAACTGTGTTCTAAATCGATAGTTCAGCAGCCCACTGAACACTAGTCACACCCAACAGCAGGAACTATAGGCTCCATCTTTTCTGGTTTTTTTTTGTCATAGCTAATTACAGCAAAACCAAATTGTTAAGAAGGATTGTGTACTCCTAGCTTGTGCACGTGCATCTAGTAATTTATTAAAAAATATAGAACTGGTATCTAATATCTATGACCTTGGTACTGGCTGTCATAGGAGTTACATACTTTGATAAGAGACAATGCTTGGTTTTAATACATTTACTATCTCTTATCAAGGAGGTAAGGAGCTAACAAAATATAAGATCAAAAGCCTATGAGATTGGCACAGTCTAAATCCTAGTATTTAGAGGAAATCTTTTCAACTAGCATATAATATGGAGAATACTGAACAGATGAAGAAGCCACCCTGCCCTACCCAACTCTTCTTTTTTAGCATCTTTTCTAGCTCATTGTAATCACTGTAACCAGAGGACATCTTCAAACATTATTTTTTGAAATAATTGTAGATTCACACGTAGTTGTAAAAACTAATCCAGAGTGATCCTATATGCCCTTAACCTAATTCCTTACAATGATAATTTATAAAACTGTAGTACAACATCAGAGCCAAGATACTGACATTGATATAATCCATCAATCTTATTCAGGTTTTTCCAGTTTTCTTGTATCAGTGTGTGTTTGTGTGTGTGTTTGTATGTGTGTGCACATGTATTTAATTTATGCAATTTTATTATATATGTAGGTTCTTGCACCCACCTTCATATTCAAGATCAGTAGAATGTCGTTGGGATGGTTGGTTTGCAACTGGATTGAACTTAATTTGAATTTTTTTTTTCCCTTCATCATCAAGCTCATAATCCCCATATTCTTCACTTCAAACTCAATCCTCTTAAAATCTACCATTTTTTCCCCCATAATCAAGTTTATGACATTCATGTTCACAAGGGTATGTTCTTTCTTTAGCTTCACCATTATACAATCTCACTGGGCATGTCTTAACATATCTTAACATGTCTTAACAATTCAACTTTCTATCAAGTCAATATATATCATTTACTCAATCTGAGTTAACTGTTATTTATTTTGACAGATCAAGTATTTTTTCCATGTTAGTAAGAGTTTTTACACAATTTGAAATTTAGTATTGACATAGTTTTATTATTATGGGGATACCAGCCTAAAGTTGAAATGATGGACTGGTTTTTACAGCAAAAATACATGGTTAATTTGATAGTCTGTATATAAAATTACATAGCCAGTGGAAATTTGCTATCTACTGCAAGGAGCTCAAATCTGATGCCCTGTGACAACATAGAGGAGTAGAGAGGGGTAGGACATGGGAAGGAGGTTCAAGAGGGAGGGGACATATGTATACCTAGGGCTGATTCATGTTTCTATATGGGAAAAACCTAGAGCCAGGCATCTTGGAGTGCGAAGTCAAGCGGGCCTTAAGAGGCATCACTACTAACAAAGCTAATGGAGGTGATAGAATTCCAGCCGAACTGTTTCAAATCCTAAAAGATGATGCTGTGAAAGTGCTGCACTCTATATGCCAGCAAATTTGGAAAACTCAGCAGTGGCCTTAGGACTGGAAAAGGTCAGTTTTTATTCCAACTTCAAAGAAAGGCAATGCCAGAGAATGTTCAAACTACCTCACAACTGCGCTCATTTCACATGCTAGCAAATTAATGCTCAAAATTCTCCAAGCGAGGCTTCAATAGTATGTGAATCAGAACTTCTAGATGCTCAAGCTGGATTTAGAAAAGGCAGAGGAACCAGAGATCAAATTGCCAATATCTGCTTTTAGCCAAAAAGCAAAAGAATTCCAGAAAAGTATCTACTTCTACTTCATTGACTACACTGAAGCCTTTGACTGTGTGGATCACAACAAACTGTGGAAAATTCTTAAAGAGATGGGAATACCAGAGCACCTGACCTGCCTCCTGAGAAATATGTATGCAGGTCAAGAAGTAACAGTTAGAATTGGACATGGAACAACAGTCTGGTTCCAAATTGGAAAAGGAGTATGTCAAGGCTGTATATTATCACCCTGCTTATTTAACTTCTATGCAGAGTACATCATGCGAAATGCTGGACTGGATGAAGCACAAGCCAGAATCAAGATTGCCGGGAGACATAGCAATAACCTGAAATACTGAGATGACACCTGCCTTATAGCAGAAAGGGAAAAGAAACTAAAGAGCCTCTTGATGAAGGTGAAAGAGGAGAGTGAAAAAACGGACATAAAGCTCAACATTCACAAAGCCAAGATCATATCATCCAGTCCCATCACTTCATGGCAAATAGATGGGGAAACAATGGGAGCAGTTACAGACTTTATTTCCTTGGGTTCCAAAATTATTGCAGATGGTGACTGCAGACATAAAATTAAAAGATGCTTGCTCTTTGGAAGAAAAGCTATGACAAACCTAGACAACATATTAAAAAGCAGAGACATTATTTTGCTTACAAAAGTGCATCTCATCAGAGCTATGATTTTTCTGGTAGTCATGTGTGGATATGAGAGTTGGACCAGAAGAATGCTGAGCACCAAAGAATTGATGCTTTTGAACTGTGGTGTTGGAGAAGACTCTTGAGAGTCCCTTGGTCTGCAAGGAGATCAAACCAGTCAATTCTAAAGGAAATCAATAATCAGTTCAGTTCAGTTGCTCAGTCGTGTCCAACTCTTTGCAACCCCATGAATCGCAGCACACCAGGCCTCCCTGTCCATTACCAACTCCCAGAGTTCACCCAAACTCATGTGCATTGAGTCGGTGATGCCATCTAGCCATCTCATCCTCTGTCGTCCCCTTCTCCTTGGAAACTCTAAATATTCTTTGGAAGGACTGATGCTGAAGCTGAAGTTCCAATACCTGATACGAAGCTGAAGTTCCAATACCTGATACGAAGAGCCAGGTCATTAAAAAAGACTCTGATAGTGGGAAAGATGGAAGGCAGGAGGAGAAGGGGACGACAGAGGATGAGATTCTTGGATGGCATCACCCACCCAGTGGAAATGGGTTTGAGAAATCTTGGGGAGATGGTACAGAACAGGGAAGCCTGGCATGCTGCAGTCCATGGGGTCACAAAGAGTCGGACATGACTGATTGAACAATAACAAATGGCAGAGACCAACACAATATTGAAAGCAATTATCCTCCAGTTAAAAATAATTAAGAAAATAATTTGATGGTCTTTAAAAATCAGGACAAGTAGAATAGTCTATAGTCATAGATAAACAAAATAGAAACAAATAATTGAAAAAAATATGGTTTGTAAGATTTTTTTAATCAGGCTTTACATTAACTTTTTTATTCTTTAACTTTTATAGTTTAACTCCTATTTTTTCTGATTTCTGCATTAAGAAGAACAAGTAATCATAAGCTCAGGTAGCTCAGTGGTAAAGAATCTGCCTGCCAATGCAGGAGATGCAGATTCAACTCCTTGGTTGGGAAGATCCCCTGGGAACAGCTACCCACTCCAGTATTCTTGCCTGGAAAATCCCATGGACAGAAGAGCCTGGGGGGCTACAGTCCAAAGGGTCACTAAGAGTCGGACATGACTGAGCGCACACACACACACACACACAATCAGAAACCCTTCTCTTTAGTCCAAGATATAGGTGAAGGTTCTCACCTATATAAAAAAAATAGGAAAAGTAAGACAATTATATATTTGGCTTTCATTTAAGACCTGAGAACTAATATATAATGGAAGAGAAGTCATATTTAAGAATTTACAAAAGAATTTATTATAGTGAGAATTTTTTGCCTAGGTATGTATAAATTTTGAAAGCATAATTCTTTCATGGGATTCAGGTTTTCAAGGAAAATAAAACCTCCTATGGCAATTAAATTATCTGATTTAACAATTATGTCATGATGCATAAGATCTCTAAAAAGATAGACATGATTATCTCTAGCAATGGGCAGTGAGAAAAAGGGACATTTAATCTATAAGTAACAGATAACTTAATATGCTTCACAGAACATATGCTTATTTGCTATACATTAATAATTTCATTATAGAACCAGACAAAATTGGTTACCAAGGAAACGTTTTTTTCTTGCAACAAGGAACATTTCATACAAAGATGGGCTCGATAAAGGACAGAAATGGTATGGACCTAAGAGAAGCAGAAGATATTAAGAAGAGATGGCAAGAATACACAGAAGAACTGTACAAAAAAGATCTTCATGACCCAGATAATCACGATGGTGTGAACACTCATCTAGAGCCAGACATCCTGGAATGTGAAGTCAAGTGGGCCTTAGAAAGCATCACTACGAACAAAGCTAGTGGAGGTGATGGAATTCCAGTTGAGCTATTTCAAATCCTGAAAGATGATGCTGTGAAAGTGCTGCACTCAATATGCCAGCAAATTTGGAAAACTCAGCAGTGGCCACAGGACTGGAAAAGGTCAGTTTTCATTCCAAGCCCAAAGATAGGCAATGCCAAAGAACACTCAAACTACCGCACAATTGCACTCATCTCACACGCCAGTAAAGTAATGCTCAAAATTCTCCAAGCCAGTCTTCAGCAATATGTGAACCATGACATTCCTGATGTTCAAGCTGGTTTTAGAAAAGGCAGAGAAACCAGAGATCAAATTGCCAATATCCGCTGGATCATGGAAAAAGCAAGAGAGTTCCAGAAAAATATCTGTTTCTGTTTATTGACTATGCCAAAGCCTTTGACTGTGTGGATCATAATAAACTGTGGAAAATTCTTCAAGACATGGGAATACCAGACCACCTGGTCTGCCTCTTGAGAAATTTGTATGCAGGTCTGGAAGCAACAGTTAGAACTGGACATGGAACAACAGACTGGTTCCAAATAGGAAAAGGAGTATGTCAAGGCTGCATATTGTCACCCCGCTTATTTAAGTTCTATGCAGAGTACATTATGAGAAACACTGGGCTGGAAAAATCACAAACTGGAATCAAGATTGCTGGGAGAAATATCAATAACCTCAGATATGCAGATGACACCACCCTTATGGCAGAAAGTGAAGAGGAACTAAAAAGCCTCTTGATGAAAGTGAAAGTGGAGAGTGAAAAAGTTGGCTTAAAGCTCAACATTCAGAAAACAAAGATCATGGCATCCGGTCCCATCACTTCATGGGAAATAGATGGGGAAACAGTGGAAACAGTGTCAGACTTTATTTTTCTGGGCTCCAAAATCACTGCAGATGGTGACTGCAGCCATGAAATTAAAAGACACTTACTTCTTGGAAGGAAAGTTATGACCAACCTAGATAGCGTATTCAAAAGCAGAGACATTACTTTGCCAACAAAGGTTCATCTAGTCAAGGCTATGGTTTTTCCTGTGGTCATGTATGGATGTGAGAGTTGGACTGTGAAGAAGGCTGAGCGCCGAAGAATTGATGCTTTTGAACTGTGGTGTTGGAGAAGACTCTTGAGAGTCTCTTGGACTGCAAGGAGATCCAACCAGTCCATTCTGAAGGAGATCAGCCCTGGGATTTCTTTGGAAGGAATGATGCTAAAGCTGAAACTCCAGTACTTTGGCCACCTGATGCGAAGAGTTGATTCATTGGAAAAGACTCTGATGCTGGGAGGGATTGGGGGCAGGAGGAGAAGGGAATGACAGAGGATGAGATGGCTGGATGGCATCACTGACTCGATGGACATGAGTCTGAGTGAACTCTGGGAGTTGGTGATGGACAGGGAGGCCTGGCGTGCTGCGATTCATGGGGTCGCAAAGAGTCAGACATGCCTGAGCGACTGATCTGATCTGATCTGAATAATTTCATTTGTGCACCCTGATGAATTTCTAAAGCACTATCACTGGATTATCAAATTAATAGGAATGTATATATCCATATAATTGATCTGAGGCTTAGTAGCTCTAATACACACATTGAAATATAAGATTTCTTATAATCAATAGAAGTTATCAGTTCTCAGGGTCTGCTACCTTTGAAATATCATTACATTATTCCCATTTTCCATTCACTTATGTTTTCATTCATTAAATTATTCCCTGACTTGACACATGTTTACCATACATCTGTCAGGTAACTAACACTGGGCTCGGTACAGAGATCCATTAATGAACGTAAAATGCATGGGGTTTCAGGCAAAGAGACTGGGGGTAGAAATCAAGCTCAAATATAGTAATTAATGTGTCATTTCAAGTTAATAAAAGTACTCAGGAGGAAAGGATTTTAGTGAGTTAGACCAGAGTTGCTGGTTTAGGTTGGTGGAGTCTAGCAAACTTTCTTGAGGAATTGAAATGTTGTTAGATCCAAAGGGTAAACTGGAGCAGAAGGAGGGGAGGAGGAATGTGTTGGGAGGGGCACTCCAGGCAGAGGAACAGTGTATGCAAGATCCAAGTAGGAGGAAGTCTGTCTCATCTAAGGCATGGAAGAAGTCAGCTGTGTTAAGGAAGAATAGAAGGTACTCTAGCTTGGGGGTGGAAACATACTCAGGGCCAGGATGCAGCACTATAAACCATTTCAACACCTCTATAAGAAAGAGCCATCTTTCCTATTGCAAGTTAGTATCAACATTTTATGTGATTATACATGGTTAGTATTAGATCAAAGGATAACAAATATAATATGAAATTTTGGAACATAAAATATTAAATGTAATGTGGAATACCACATGGAATAAATGGAGTATTCACCCCATTTCCAACTCCATGCTCCTGATTATTTTTCATCAATAAAAAACTAGGTGATTTGGAAGATGATATAAGATCTCTAAACTACAAATGCTTCTGGCTGTAAGAAACAGAATTTTTGCTTAACAGTGGCTTAAACTTTCCAGATACGTATTACTTAACTAATAAGAACTTTGGGAAAAAAAATCTAGAAATCACCAAGGACACAGGTTCTTACCTTTCTTTTCTACCACACTTAATGTCCTGGCCCTCAGAGTTATGAGAAGTCTGAGATATCAAAAACAGTGGGGGAAAAAAAAGTCTATGTTCAAAGCAGAAACAAAGGGAGAGAGGGAGGACAAGCAATTAATCATTTCATACTTGTCACTTTTATCAGGAAAATGAAGCACTTTCCCAAATTGAAAGCAGTCCTTCACATTTATTTCATCGGCCCCAATAAAATCACTTCGCCACCCCTATGTGGAAGGAAGTCTGTGAAAGTGAGAATTCGTCTTATCTCAGACCCTGTAAGGAAGACAGAAATGAAGATTGCTACTTGAGTGGTTATACAGTCAACTGTGCAAATGCATAAGGAGATTGGGGTTTTGAAGATACTTGCCTTGGAAACTAAGAACTTCTTAAAAATCAAAACAATTTATTAACTATTTTTAAAACCAAAATTATTTTGGACGTAATTATCCACTAGATTTCTGTTTCTCCAACTGGGGCTTTGTGGATATTCTACAATACTGTCTTGATTTTCTGTTTTTCTCTTTATGATCACAGAGAGAAAAGTAAGGTTGGATTCCATGATCATGTGATGACTCCAAGAATGGCTGCACTAGATTTGCTCCTCATGCCTTTTGACGCATGGCTCACACTGGCACCAATGGTATATCTGTGGTAGTCATCTGCAAGAGAAAAAAGAATAGAAGGTGATTAAGAAAGTACGCTATTCTTTCCCAGGCATGAAGGCTAAGTGAAGTACTATACAAATAAAAGTTTCTCATGAGTTTGAGCAGAGAAAAGCAGTGGGTGAATTGAGTTAGCAGATGACACAGAGTAGCATAAGCCTGCCAACTGCTTTTAAAACCATGATGTGGCCGTCAGTACAATATTCAAATTTAAAGCAGATTAAGTTTCAAGCTGATTCACCACATTACATTAATAACTAATTTTAATTTTATTGACTTTATCATTTAGTTCCTGTTCAATTTGTTTCTATGGCTGTCTTCTGAGCATATGCTGTTTATACCTAACTTTACATTTATACACTTTATAAGTATAGTCAAAGTAACACAAAGTAACACAGTGGGTCAATTCTTTTTTTACCTTCAAAAGGGTTCTGGTTAAAGTTTAGAAACATTGAATTAAAGAGTTAATCATGGATAACTCTAAAATTATCCTAGCATCCCCTTATGCTAACTATTATATGTCTATTTCCTCCCTACCAACTTTTGCTATTCCATTCTTAAGAGTCATTTGATATACTCTTCCTTTGTGTTTTTACATTTGCCCTGGGGATTTCATACTCTAATTCAAGGAACAGATGATCCAGACATCAGAATATCTCTGAGAAGTGTCTGCTGGAGTCCTTCATTCACTGTGCACAATGAGTGTCTACCTAGAATTTTAAAGCTGGTAGTATTTAATTTTTACTAGGAAAATTAGGAGTGTTAAATCAGAGAAAACTTGTAAAGAAACTTGATGAAGAAGCTCTAATCAAAATTGAATGAATTAAACAGAACCTTTGTGTTCATAGTAGGCAAAGGCCCATTTTCATGGAACAGAACAGCCAAGAAGAACCTTGGAGGTTACTTATATGGAGCTCATCATGCTCTCTCTGGAGTATCAGGAGCCTAAGGGAAGGGTCTTATTAAGGCCATTTCATAGGCTAAGAGAACTGGGACCCTGATTTCTTGAACGAGTATAAGTCTTTGCATCATATGCTTTTTTGAAAATGGAACTGGCTATCTGAGAATGGGATTGAGGAGTGAAAGCTTGTGTATTATGACCTGTTCCACTAAGCACTGGCTTATGTCTTTCTGGCAAAGGTTCTGCTTCCATAGGGCTTCCCAGGTGGCTCAGTAGGTAAAGAATCCGCCTGTCAGTGCAGGAGACACAAGAAAGCCAAGTTTGATCCCTGGGTTGGGAAGATTCCTTGGAGAAGGAAATGGCAACCCACTCCAGTATTGCCTGGGAAATTCCATGGACAGAGAAGTCTAATAGAGTACCGTGCCTGGGGTCACAAAGAGTTGGACATGACTAAGCACAGTGCAGCAGCACCTGATTGCCATATGACTGAATAACTCAACACAGTACTCATAAATTATGATAAAAGCTATAAATAAACCAATCTGGACTATACCTTTAGAGAAACTGATACTCTAGGAAGGATTCTGCAAGCTTTCCAATAAAAACACATCCGTCCTTTCTAACCAAACAGTATTAACCACCACCATTCTTTTAGAGTCTCAGAAAAATCTCTAAGGCTAATTCCATAAAACAGTTTTTAAAAGATAATTAGTACACACAGGATGCTGAGAAGGTTTAGTTTTTTAAGAAAAGATGACAGTTTAAGTGACAAATAATTATGTAAAGAATAACAGAGACTCTGAGCAGTTTAAATGTTTCATATGAAAGTCACAGTTCTGCAGAAGAATAAAAAAAGAGCTGGAACATAAATAATTTAATTCAAGACTTTGGCGGGGGGGAACCAATGTTTATTTTGAGCAAATCTTTCTTGAAAGAGGCCTTTTGAGTAAGCTGATGTATCTTGACAATCATTTGTAGTAACTCTGTTTAGGTTGGGGGCATATTCATTCTCAGCCATTGCTCTAAAATGGCGAATCATGAAACGCATTGATCACGACCTCAATAAATATGATAGGGAAAATCTCTGCAATTGGAAGTTAGAGGGTTCAGTTTCAAAGCTTGAGATTTGCAAAATGACTCCTTAATACTGAGTGCAGGGCTGGCAGAGCCATCTCCCTCTTTTTAGAGCAATCTGTACGTATACCTGTCAGCCATATTTTCTTTTTTAGCTACTGTTGCTAGGGCAACCACCTCCTTTGTACAAGCCCAGGATAGCTGCTGCTTTTTGGAAATGGACTCTGGGCTGGTTGCCAGATTTTCAGTTCTCATATTCAGGACTTAACTTTAGCTTATTTAACCCGTTCACTGGCCTCAGAAAATATTGAGTGCAAAAGCTTTTTAATTTTTTATCCTCTAAAGGAAGCAGAAACTTGCACATGACTGAAATCTAGAATACTCTATTGCCTGAATGTATGCAGTGTTGACAAGAAAAGTAAAGAAGGACTCTTCCTTTCAAAAAAGGGCAGACAAATGTTACCTATGTTTTTCAGAACATCAGGGTTCCAAAGCTTATGACTTAAGTGCAGTTTAGTTATCTGATTCTAATCCAATGCAGAAGATTTTGGGAGTTTCCCAGGGGGCGCTAGAAGTAAAGAATCTGCCTGCAATGCAAGAGTCCCCAGTTTGATCCCTGGCTCCAGAAGATCCCCTGGAGGAGAGGCATGGCAACCCACTCCTGTATTCTTATCTGGAGAATTCGAAGGACAGAGGATCCTGATGGGCTACAGCCCATAGGATTGCAGAGAGTCCGAGACAACTGAAATGACTTAGCACACACACAGGGGACTTTTAGTATACGAGAGGCAGTGGATTTGCCGTATATGTATCACTATTTTCTTCTGAAACACAAAATGCACCGTTATTACAAAAGAAAAAAAAATAAATAAAAACTTCCTAATCCAGTCTCCTTATAATCATTTGAACAAACCGTGTTCCTTAATTGCTTGAGCTTCTACTATTCTTAGTTCCTTTATTCCTAAGTCTCATTAGACCTCAGGATTTAAGAAGTGGTTTCACAGATCTTCTGGTCTAACTTCTGACTCTTTTAGTTCAGTTCAGTTCAGTTGCTCAGTCATGTCCGACTCTTTGTGACCCCATGGACTGCATTACTCCAGGCCTCCCTGTCCATCACCAACTCCAAACTCATGTCCATTGAGTCAGTGATGCCATCCAACCATCTCGTCCTCTGTTGTCCCCTTCTCCTCATGCCTTCAATCTTTCCCAGCATCAGGGTCTTTCCAAATGAGTCAGTTCTTTGCATCAGGTGACCAAAGTACTGGAGTTTCAGCTTCAGCATCAGTCCTTCCAATGAATATTCTGGACTGATTTCTTTTAGGATGGACTGGTTGGATCTCCTTGCAGTCCAAGGGACTATCCAGAGTCTTCAATACCACAGTTCGAAAGCATCAATTCTTCGGGCAGCACTCAGCTTTCTTTATAGTCCAACACTCACATCCATACATTACTACTGGAGAAACCATAGCTTTGACTAGACGGACCTTTGCTACTCATCATCTTGTAACACTATTCATTATGTTTTTTAGCTCTTAATTATTATGAACTCCATATTTTGATGAAGCTTGAGATTTTATCCATTTCTGCTTTAAAGTCTTTCAGAAAAAATATCTAGACTTTCATCCATATTACAGTTTTTAAGGAAAATTTAAGATAGCTACTACGCCTCCTCAAGTGTAGCAGCCATGGGGGTGTGTCTTCAGAACATGCCAGTGGCTGTACCTGGATACATGGGGGTTGTGACGTGAGGACATCCTTTCTCAGGTTGCTCCCATTCAGTGACTGAACACAGCTGTCATATTAGATACTGTTTCTGCCCTTTAGAAGCCAAGTTTGCTTTGAAAACTTTCCATAGGTCTGGCCAAGACTATTTCAGACCTGATCTGTGTTTTGAGGCTCTTCCTATACAGTCCTCCCTTCTCAATTTCCTTCATGAATGTTTGTGTTGCATCACAATCTCAAGATTCATCCTACCTACTCTCACTCTCCCCTCTATCCTTCATTAGACATTTCCCAATAAATCTCTTGTATATCCAGTCCTATGTTAGCATCTGGGTTTTGGGGAACTCAAACTGAAATACTAAGTGGTTTTTTTTTTTTTTTTTCAGGATACACATTCACAATTTGTCAGTCTTTTGAATACACAGGTACTGCTTTGTAGGTTTTTCTTTCTAGATTTGTAATGAGGCATCCATGTTGAACAAAAATCTCCCAGGACTGTCTGAACAATGCAGATAAAGCTGTACTTATTCTGACTTCTTGTATTCTGAGCAAATATTCTAATTAATGCATCTCAGGATGGCATTTTGGGCAGCTATATCACTCTGTTGATTCATAATGAGCTTGTAGAAAATCAAATGAACAGTTTGGGTTCAGTTAAAGAAAATTCAAGGGTACTTTAGCTATTCCATTCAAGCTCTTTGGGGTTTGAATCCACTAAGACTTTTTCACATGCACTTAAAAATAAATTAATTATTTTAATTGGAGGCTAATTACTTTATAATATTGTAGTGGTTTTTGCCATACATCCATATGAATCAGCCATGGGTGTACATGTGTCCCCCATCCTGAACCCCCCTCCCACCTCCCTCCCCATCTCATCCCTCAGGGTCATCCCAGTGCACTGGCCCTGAGCACCCTGTCTCATGCATTGAACCTGGACTGGCGATCTGTTTCACATATGGTAGTATATATGTTTCAATGCTATTCTCACATGCACTTTTTTTTTTTTGCTTTAGAATAGTTTTATTAGTTTGGATAAGGTATGTCAGCACTCACAATTCCTCTCCTACTTTGGCTCACAAACCCACTCAGTCAGATTCTTCATTGCCCCAGAGCTCATAAGCCTGAAGGAACCTCAACACTGAGGGGGTTGTGGTTACCACCAGTTGACGTGATGAGTTTCAGATTCTGCACACTGGACACAAATTTCGCAAAGTACGTCTCGAGCAGGGTTAAGATATGGAACACATAGTCTTTTTCAGAGGAAGACTCTTCCTTTTTCCTTCCGAGAGAGCTGAATGAACGGCCCTGACGGGCAGCAGGAGTCTACACTTGACTCTCGCCACTCTCTCCTACCAGCTTCACTGTCGCGTACATCAGCACAATGAAGAAAAGCCAGAGCAACGTGATCTCAAGCCAGTCTCAGGCATGCTCTTGTAGATTCTGCAGAATTAAAAAGTGCCCTCCACAGAGCATCTTCCCCTGGATTTCTTCAGCTTTGTCTCTCAGAGAAGGAAACATTAAGGCGTAGACACAGGTAACATCCATGGTAAAGTACAGGAATGATTTGAGGGACCACATGGTGAGCCAAGAGGAAATGGCTCCTGTGTGCTGGTCTGCCCTGGCACCTGGAGACTGAGGACCAGCCAGGGCTGGGCCCTTGCTGATGTCGTAGAGGGCCCCGCCCCAGCCAGAACCACTGTGGCCATTGTGATGACTTCTGGGTGGAGGAGAAGGATGCTTGCAGGGCCAACTGGCAGTAGGGCTTAAAGGAAGATGGGGAAATTTCCAGCAGGTAGCTGAAAAAGAGTTGGGGGTGACAGAATGCCATCTCCTTGCCACTGTATTCTTTCTGAACCTGGTGCTCTACTGGGAGGGTGGGTACATCTTTCATTTTTATTTTTCCGTTTGTTAAATCCCGACACTGGGTGAGCAGAGCAGACCCATGGGCATGTGCCCCTGTGGAGCAGAGGGCCAAGTGGGAAAGAAAGATAATAAAGGAGAGGCCACAAACTAGGAGCCGCTGATGTGTTTTGTTGCCTTCACTGTTCCTAAAAATGACAATGCTCAGTTGCTAAGTCGTGAGTGACTCCTTGAGACCCCGTGGACTGTAGCCCACCAGGCTCCTCTGTCCATTTTCTTCTCCAGGCGTAGAGGACGTTTTAGGGCAGTGAAACTGTTCTGTATGATGTTATGGTAAATAGATGACACTGCATATTTGTCAAAACCCTTAGAATCTTACAGCACATAAAGTGAATCAATGTATGCATATTAAAAAAAACATTTTGACATCAAGAATGGAATACAGAATCTGACTGAACAATCTAACTATATTGCAAATATTTAAAACTACCTCAATCAGATTCCCTGACAAGTAATTTTGGAAATGAACAGAGTTTGCAAGACTGAAAGCAAAAGATAAAATCACTTTAATCTTGTTGATAGTGTTCTTTCTCATAGGGGTACAGGTTAACAATCTTGATACGGTTACACACGCATACATGAATTAAACTGTTAAATAGATGGCACATGAATATACATACATATATTTCTTTGTTCCGTGAGCCAAAAGTGTCTAAGAGAAGTGATACTCTCAAAATCTGAAAGAAACAATGATGTAGAAATAAGCACAGATCTTGGTTCCCAATACTTTTTCCAAGGAAAGGAACCAGGCTTCTAGAAGAAATTGCTGATTATAGGGCTCAGAGAAAAAATATAGAAGAGGAGTTTGGGGATCTTATTGTATCAAAACAGAAGTGAAAAAAAAAAAAAAAGCCCCACAGTAATGAGGTTATGTCAAAGAAGACAGAAATGAGCTTCCAATGGCCAAAACTAAACAGAATGAACAACATAATTAATTAAGTCATCCTTTGGGATTATACCCCAAAGTATAAAGCAACTATTCATAAAGCAATTCCATGAGATCTATCAAGACAGGCATCCATGATAGGGGGGCATGGTGCCATAGTGGGCCAGATGAGATGGTAGGGGTGAAGAGGATATCCATTCAGACAAGGTAGCCTAGTATGGGGCGTCAGAACTCAAATAGGGTGAAACGATAAGATCCACAAGAACAGGGAAGGGAGGTGAGTAGTATCAGATGTGACAATTTGAGCAGGGAAAAAAAGATATCTATCCCAGGACGTATCATGGGAAGTCAGTGCCAAATTGGGATTAAGAGGCCTTCACAGAGCAGAGAAGCCTGCCACAAGAGTCACTTTAGTCCAGAGTATATTAAATAGGAGGCTGGCCAGGCATGCAGAGTAAAAACCTAAGTCCAGAAAAGCCGAAATCCACATGGAGGAGGCAGATTTGTGTAGAAAGTCAGAGGCCAAGCAAGAGGAGGAGGGCATCCATGCATGGAAGTGGGCAGCCCTGTGTGGGCAGTTAGAGGCTGAGTGGGACAAGGGGAGTATCTGAACATGGGTGTATTCCATTGCAGAGTATCAAAGCCCAAGCAGGGTAAGGGGAGTATGTTTATAAAACGGTTACTTGGAGTGGGTGTCAGAATCTGAATATGTTGAGATAGGCATTCACATTGGTTGGGGACAATCCAGAGTTTTGTGATATCAGAGCCAGAGTTATACTAGGGGGATACACACACAAAGGCATGCACACACATGTACACTTCCCAGACTCTGTCCAATGGCAGGAACTGGGAAATAATGAGTATATACAAGTCTCATACATTGGATTCTAAATTCCAATTTCCACTAAATTTTTGGGGATTTCTGGGAGAAATTGTTAGTTCCATGGCAAGGTCAGGAAAAGTACAAGACAAGCCTGGAATATCTTTTACCAAAAGCATCAAATTGCTCAAAGAATGATGGGAAGATGTCGAAAAGACAGAGAGCCTGGCTTAAGGAGGTTCCCACTGTCTGAGGCTGGAAAAATATGAATATCAATATAAATAATGATAGTGACAAGTCATGATTCCCTTAGTAAAATAAGAGGCTATTAATCAAACAGATTTAATTAAATTAATAAATATAAATTTTGGAGAGGAATAAAATATGTATATACTTTAAAATACAAAAGAATGTTTTAATTACAAGATGGGGAGAGTAACCTGACAGTGGAGAAGCTAGATGGCAACCACTTTAATCAAGTGATCCAAGTGAATATCATCAATATTGGGACACACTGAAATCATGAACCACTTGATAAAATGAGATGATGTGAACACAGTATCATTTCCATCATTTTCCTGTCAAAGATGCAAAACATGATATTCTTCGAGAGCAAACACTGGATGGAACAAAGTTGAGGAGAATTCTACAAAATAACTGGCCTCTAGTTTTGGCATTTGAGTAATACTGCCTCACAGAATTGGAGAAGGCAATGGCACCCCACTTCAGTACTCTTGCCTGGAAAATCCCATGGACAGAGGAGCCTGGTAGGCTGCAGACCATGGGGTTGCGAAAAGTTGGACACGACTGAGCGACTTGACTTTCACTTTTCACTTTCATGCATTGGAGAAGGAAATGGCAACCCACTTCAGTGTTCTTGCCTGGAGAATCCCAGGGACGGTGGAGCCTGGTTGGCTGCTGTCTTTGGGGTCGTACAGAGTCGGACACGACTGAAGCGACTTAGCAGCAGCAGCAGAAGCAGCCTCACAGAATGAGCTGGGAAATGTTCCTTTCCACTTCTTTTTTTTTTAATTAATTTATTTTTTGGAGGCTAATTACTTTACAATATTGTATTGGTTTTGCCATATA
>NW_011495086.1:470759-483645 GCF_000754665.1 Bison bison bison
CCCATCCCTCTGGGTCATCCCAGTGCACCAGCCCCGAGCACCCTGTATCATTCATCGAACCTGGACTGGCAATCCATTTCACATATGATAATATACATGTTTCAATGCCATTCTCCCAAACCATCCCACCCTTGCCCTCTCCCACAGGGTCCAAAAGACTGTTCTATACATCTGTGTTTCTTTTGCTGTCTCACATACAGGGTTATTGTTGCCATCTTTCTAAATTCCATATATATGTGTTCAGTTCAGTTCAGTTCAGTCACTCAGTCGTGTCCGACTCTTTGCGACCCCATGAATTGCAGCACGTTAGTCCTCCCTGTCCATCACCAACTCCCGGAGTTCACTCAAACTCACGTCCATTGAGTCGGTGATGCCATCCAGCCATCTCACCCTCTGTCATCCCCTTCTTTTCCTGCCCCCAATCCCTCCCAGCATCAGAGTCTTTTCCAATGAGTCAACTCTTCGCATGAGGTGGCCAAAGTACTGGAGTTTCAGCTTTAGCATCATTCCTTCCAAAGAACACCACGTTAATATACTGTATTGGTGTTTTTCTTTCTGGTTTACTTCATTCTGTATAATAGGCTCCAGTTTCATCCACCTCATTAGAACTGATTCAAATGTATTCTTTTTAATGGCTGAGTAATACTCCATTGTGTATATGTACCACACCTTTCTTATCCATTCATCTGCTGATGGATATCTAGGTTGCTTCCATGTCCTGGCTATTATAAAGTGCTGTGATGAACATTGGGGTACATGTGTCTTTTTCAATTCTGGTTTCCTTGGTGTGTATGCCAAGCAATGGGATTGCTAGATCATATAGCAGTTCTATTTCCAGTTTTTTAAGGAATCGCCACACTGTTCTCCATAGTGGCTGTACTAGTTTTCAGTCCCACCAGCAGTGTAAGAGGATTCCCTTTTCTCCACACCCTCTCCAGCATTTATTGCTTGTAGACTTTTGGATCGCAGCCATTCTGACTGGAGTGAAATAGTACTCATTGTGGTTTTGATTTTCTTTTCTCTGATAATGAGTGATGTTGAGCATCTTTTCATCACATGCACTTTTATAAAGTGATGTGCACTTTTTATAAAATGCCAACTTCCCCTTTAATTGCCTATACAGACAATCAAAAAATTAAGCATAGGTATTTACATTTGTTTTCAGTTTATTGTATTTGATAAGTTCAGACCATCTCACCAGTAATTATGTTAACCCTTGTGTCTTCCACTGTCTTGAAATTCCATAAGTCTCACAACATTATTTAAATCAAAAATATTGATCAAAATGCACAGCTACAAGTGAGGAGAAGCCCAACAAATCTTTCCTTATATTAAATCAATCATTACCTTTGGGCAGGGTCGTTAATTCAATTACATGTTTACCCAATGATATTGTCATTCATAGCATGTTTCTCTATTTTTTCCATGGAAATATTATAAGAAATTTTCAAATGTATTACATAAGTATAGATAAAGCATATCTGAATGTGTTTTCTTGGTATATAGATAAATCATATCAAAACATCATATGATGTGCTTTGAACCAATCTGCATGCTTGGTATTTATTAATCCTTCCTCTTCTTAGAACATACAATCCATACTTGATGCAGTTCTACAAATGTAAAAGGAATGGGGATATTTTTGAGTATTTTAACTAGTTTCAACAGAGTGTATCTTGGTTCTATAATGAGGTTAATAATACTTTAAGTCACTGTATATAATAAATGTTAAGTTCTCACCCTCTTGCTACATTGTTCAGAATTCTTAAAACCTGGTTTATTATAGAATAATAACAAAAGGAACTGCACTGAAAAGTAAGTTTTTAAGAGCAAAGAAAATTTTAGTGAGTATAATTAAGAAATATGAGATTACAAATTTGCATTTATGTAGAATTTCTAAAACCTTTTTATGTTTCTAATTTATCACTGTTAAAGGAATTTGGAGATTTGTAACAAAATTATCAGCAATGTTGTGTATCCTGTTGTTAATCAGTGGGCTATTGACTTGACTTTACTGATCCCTTTTTTATTTTTATTTATTTATTTTTTTTTCACAGAATGCTTCAGTTTATTGGGATTTTGAGAAATGAAGTCTTGAAAGAAAATTAAAAGTTGTATTAAAATATTATTTATGATTATGTACAATAGCAATATAAAACACAATGTGGTAAATTATTAATACCATAAATTCTAATACCGTGTTTCTACAAACCTTTGCCCTATGAAAGAGAGTATGATATAGTCTCACAATCTCTAGCTGGAATTGATGTTTTTTTAAAAAAATATATTTATTTTATTGTATTTTTTAACTTTACAATATTGTATTGCTTTTGCCATATATCAACATGAATCCGCCACAGGTATACATGTGTTCCCCATCCTGAACCCTCCTCCCTCCTCCCTCCCCGTACCATCCCTCTGGGTCATCCCAGTGCACCAGCCCCAAGCATCCTGTATCCTTCATTGAACCTGGACTGGCGACTCGTTTCATATATGATATTATACATGTTTCAATGCCATTCTCCCAAATCATCCCACCCTCTCCCTCTCCCACAGAGTCCAAAAGACTGTTCTATACATCAGTGTCTATTTTCTGTCTCGTATACAGGGTTATTGTTACCATCTTTCTAAATTCCATATATATGCATTAGTATATATTTATTAATACAAAATATTTGCAGATTTTATGTCTGTTCACACAAATATAATTTTCCAAGCAGAATATTCAAAAAGAGAATTAAATTGACAGTAATGAATTTATTCTAAAACTATAATGAAAAAGTACATATTTGGAAAACTATATTACATCCATTTTGTGTGAGGTTTATACACATTTGGGCTTCCCTGGTAGCTCAGCTGGTAAAGAATCCACCTGCCATGCAGGAGACCTGGGTTCAATCCCTGGGTTGGGAAGATCCCCTGGAGAAGGGAATGACTACCCACTCCAGTCTTCTGGCCTGGAAAATTCCGCGGACTGAATAGTCCACAGGGTGGCAAGGAGTCAGACACGGCTGAGAGATTTTCACTTTCACTATACACATATACACGACAAATATATGTGTCTAAATTCTGATGTTTTCCCAGTTTTATATGGTGAGAGGGCAAATTTTTTATTGGTTTGGTTTTGTTCTGTTTTTATGATGAAAGGGTGAGTTACAGTTTCATGTGTTGTCCAGAGAGTAGCACCAGTTTTAGAAGAGGCTGTTTTTAACCTCTGCTTGAGGCATATGTCAAAATGCTCTCCCTCTTGAAAAACTTAAGTTTTGTCACATTCTGTTTTCGTATACTAAACTGGAATTTTGCTTCTTATAACTTGCTCACAAATTACATATGTATTTTCAATCCGTAAGCTATTTAGCTTATATCTGTTTTTCTTTCATATGACAACTGTTTAATATTTGAAGACAGACAGTACTTTCTTCCCCAGAAATGTTTTTCTAAATCCTTCATTAGTCTTGGACAGTTTATGGATATTGTCAGATCAACATTTTTCTTAAAGATATTGCCCCAATGAAAAGAGCATTCCAGATGTGATCTCATGAAACCATGCATATGGGATTGATCTTACATTATCAATAATAATTTTTATTTAATACACTGTTACTAACATACTACCATAGCATATAATTTCAACAAAATGCCACTTTTAATCTCTATCCTATTACAAGAATACAGGGCTGTAGAATCATAGAATTTGAGTTAGAAAAGACCATCAAGAACTGTTAATGCAGCCATGTTATTTTTAGGATTCTTCATTACTTCCCTGTCACGTTCAGCAGAGCCCAGATCTTAAAGGCACAAGCAGCCTTGTCTACTTTTATCTACTCGTGACGCATCTCTGGCTCTGTGATTTTTTTTTTTTTCCAGTAACACGTTGTATATGTCATAAACAGATTGCTTTCAAAGGCTTTTTTTTCTCATGCTATCTTCTTTGCCTAGACTGATATCTCTAATCTGGTTTCTCAGCTAAATATTACATATTCTTTAAGAATTTTCACAGGTACTGATTCATCAAGTAGGATTTTAACCTTTTTTAAAGCCTGAAGCCTGGATTAGAAGCTCCTTCTCTTCTGACCATAATTTTTCAGATAACTCTGTTATTGCAGTCAGAACAATGTATCATGATTTCTGATGTATTTGTATATCTCAAATACTGAGATTCTTGACTAGTAATATTTATGTTTTTATTAATATTATTTAATAAAACAGTATGACAAATAGAAGGGGAAACAATGGAAACAGTGACAGATTTATTTTCTTGGGCTCCAAAATCACTGTGGATGATGACTGTAGCAATGATGTCAACTAGGAAAGCTATATCACACTTAGCATATTAAAAAACAGAAACATCACTTTGCTGACAAAAGTCCGTATAATCAAAGCTATGGCTTTTCCAGTAGTCATGTATCATGTATGGATGTGAGAGTTGGACCATAAAGAAGACTGAGCATCGAAGAATTAATGCTTTCAAATTGTGGCACTGGAGAAGACTATTGAGAGTCCCTTGAGTTGCAAGGAGATAAATCAGTTAATCCTAAAGGGAATCAACCCTGAATATTCATTGCTAGGACTGATACTGAAGGGGAAGCTCCAATAGTCTGGCCACCTGATGCAAAAAGCCAACTCATTAAGAAAGACCTTGATGCTGGGAAAGATTGGGGGCAGAAGTAGGGGGCAGCAGAGGATGAGATGGTTGGATATTATCACTGATTCAGTGGACATTGAGCAAACTCCAGGAGACAGTGAAGGACAGGGAAGCCTGGCATGCTGCAATGCATGGTGTCTCAAAAGAGTCAGACAGAACTTAGCGACTGCACAACAATAAAAATAAGACATTAGAAATATGCATGAGTGAAATAAATGTTTAGTAAGGAGAAAATTAATTTTATAAATTATTAAATTAAATTTCTAAATAAGAAGCAATCAGTTTGTTTAAGGACACAGAGCCAAATTTTGATAATTAAGACATAGAAATGAAAGTCAATATATTTTAATTAGTTTAATTTTTGAAAATTTAGTTTTTTGTGCATCTTAAACAGAAGAAACCTATGCAGAGGTGTATCTTATATCATAGCTCTCTCATAGAAAAGAGGCAAATACTTTTGTAGAAAGCAGGCTATTAGCCAAATGTTTAGAGATTCCCTGGTGGCTCAGATGGTAGAGTCTGCCTGCAATGCAGGAGACCGAGTTTGACTCCTGGGGTCCCCTGGAGAAGAAAAGAGTAACCCACTCCAGTATTCTTACCTGGAAAATCCCATGGATAGAGGATCCTGGTGGGCCACAGTCCATAGGATCACAAGGAATCAGACACAACTGAGAGACCTCAGTTACTTATAGCCAAATGTTTGTGTTAGAACTTATTGAGGAGCGCGAGGTCTCAGAAAGGCAGAAGAGAGAGAAAAGGGGGATGAGGCAGGGAATGAAGAAAGCAAAGTTGGGGGATGCATTATTGAGTGAGCCATTGTTTGGCATGAGAACAATGATGATTGATTTGGCAGGACTGTTGTTGAAGAGATGACATGATCCAGTGGATATCATGACAGTTCTTTTGGAGGAAGGGAGAGAGATAAGTTATCTGCTATATTTTTCTCTCACTGGTCTAAAATTAATTCCATGGGGGTTGTTTCTTTATGCTTCAAGACTGAATGTGTATGATTGTTGACTGGTTCCTTAGTGTGTGTGTGTGCTCAGTTGTGTTCGACTCTTTGTGACCCCAGGGACTTAGCCCATCAGATTGCTCTGTCCATGGAATTTTCCAGTCAAGAATACTGGAGTGGGTTGCCATTTCCTCCTCCAGGGAATCTTCCTGACCCAGGGTTTGAACCCGTGTCTCTTATGTCTTCTGCATTGGCAGGCTGGATCTTTACCACTAGCGCCATCTGAAAAGCCTAGGGTGTTTTAAATGTCAGAGAGGACTTGTTTCAGTGTGCTTCAGTTGCTCTATCTCTACCTGAAAAATGCCTCAGAACATTCTTGCATAGCTTGGATTTGTTTTATTAGATTTTGATCTCTGGGGTTAGCTCCTTGCTAAAGATGAGACTAGTGTTCTTACTCTTTTACCCAAAATATTTTGGTGCCCTAGAGTGAAGGAAAGGAAGTAATGTGCATTTGCAAAATAGAAATAAATGGCAATTATGAAATATAATAAATGAATTTCCCTTAATTTCCTGTATATAATAGATATAAATTGTAAAGCACTTTTGCAGAAGTTTGGCTGTCCATAAAGTTCCCTTAGGAAATTTAATGCTCATTCTCCTTTGCCATTTTCAGAAGTCTTACAGTGTTCTCAAATTTGATAATTATTATTTACCAATTTATGTTACCCAAAGAGATGGTGGTATATTAAACAGGTTTTAAAGTGGGTCATTGTATTGCCAGAAAAGAAAAAAACACACAAAAAGAATGTTTAGTCAGTCTTTTTGATTCCATCATCTAATCTCCAGATTAAAATTCTGGTATATGTTCTTCCAGATTTTTATTTTTTTTTCTACATATGCTGTTCTGTAACTTGCTTCTTAAGCTTTCTATCTTTCTCTTTTCTTTTCTTCCTATCTGCTCTTCCTTCATTCTTGTAATTATAAGCACTCCTCTGATGAGTACTTCTGTTTCCATAACTTTGAATAAATTTGTATGTAATCACTAAAAGTGAAATGTTTAATTCAAAGAAAAGCCTTGATACTTATTTTTTTTTTTTTTTTTAAAGCCTTGATACTTATTGCAAAGAAAACAAATGTATGGTTACTGAAGGGAAGGGTGGTGGGGAGGGGTAAATTAGGAGTTCAGAATTAACATATATACACTACTATATATAAAATAGATAATCAACAAGAACCTACTGTATAGCCCGGAGAATTGTCTATAATAACCTACATAGGAAAATAATCTATAACTGATTCACTTTGTTGTATACCTGAAACTAACACAACATTGTAAATCAACTATACACCAATATATAAAAAAAATATGGTGTACCAATTGACTCTCTTTAAGAAGCTGAGAATCCTTTGTCTTTCTCACATTCAAGGGGCTAAGTATTTTGATCTTGCCAGTCTGATGCATGAAAAATATCCCATTGCTTTTATTTACATTAAGAACCATACATGGGACAATGCACTGGTTCAAAATTGGGAAAGGAGTAGTCAAGGCTGTATATTGTCACCCTGCTTATTTAACTTATATGCAGAGTACATCATGAGAAATGCTAGGCTGTATGAATCACAAGCTGGAATCAAGGGTTTGGGGAGAAATTTAACGACTTCAGATATGCAGATGATACCACTCTAATGGCAGAAAGCAAAGAGGAACTAAAAAGCCTCTTGATGAAGGTGAAAGAGGAGAGTGAAAAACTTAACTTAAACTCAACATCAAAGAATGAAGATCATGGCATCCAGTCCTGTCACTTCATGGCAAACAGATGGGGAAAAAGTTGAAACAGTGACAGATTTCTTTTTCTTAGATTCCAAATCACTGTTGGATGGTGACTGCAGCCAAAAAATTAAAAGATGCTTGCTATGTGAAAGAAAAGCTATGACAAACTTAGACAGCATATTAAAAACAGAGACATAGGTGTACATATAACCCCTCCCTTTTGAAACTCCCTCCTGTCTCCTTCCTCATCCCACCCCTCTAGGTTGATACAAAGCCCCTATTTAAGTTTCCTGAGCCATACAGTTCAGGTTTGACAGAAAACAGAGAAATTCTGTAAAGCAATTATCCTTCAATAAAAAACAACAACAACAACAAAAAAAACCAGAGACATCACTTTGTCAATAGAAATGGATATAGTCAAAGCTATGGTTTTTCCAGTAGTCATGTATAGATGTGAGAGCTGGACCATAAAGAAGGCTGAGAGCTAAATAATTGATGTTTTCAAACTCAATTTGAAAACAGTGGTGCTGGAGAAAACTCTTGAGAGTCCCTTGGACTGCAAGGAGATAAAACCAGTCAATTCCAAAGGAAATCAACCCTGAATGTTCATTGGAAGGAATGATGCTGAAGCTGAAACTCCAGTAGTTTGGTCACCTGATGTGAAGAGCCAACTTATTAGAATAGACCTTGATGCTGGGAAAGATTGAGGACAAGAAGAGAAGGGGACAACAGAGGATGAGATGGTTGGATGGCGTCACCATGAAGTGAAGTGAAGGACAGGGAGGCCTGGCATGCTGCAGTCCATGGGGTCTCAAAGAGTCGGACATGACTAAGTGACTGAACAACAACAATCTGGTTATTATTTAAGGTTTGACATATTTGTTCAGTGGTCAATTATGTGAATTGCTTTTTACATGTCTTTTCATGTTTATTAGAAAGTTTATGAATTCTGTTCTTTCTCATTTTTAAAATTAAGACCGTTAATATATTTCTGCTGAATTCAGGGCTTCTCTGGTGCCACGTTTGGCTAACAATGCAAGAGACACAGAGATGTAGATTTGATTTCTGGGTGGAGAAGATACCCTGGAGTAGGAAATGGCAACCCACTCCAGATACTTTGTATAGTTATCTCTTGTCCATAACATGCACTGCAAAATTTTCTTCCACTCTTTTTCAATTTTGTTTATGGCATTTTCTAATTTGGTTTATGGGGCTGTTTGCTTTTAGAGAATTTGAATTATTAGGTTCTCAAATGAATCAGTCTTTTCTCTTAATGGTTTCTGTATTTCATGTCACTATTAGAAAGGATTTTTTTTCATTTTAAAGTTATGAAAATATCCTTTTTGTTTTTACACTTATATCTTCAATTTATCTGGACTTACTTTTGAGCATAGCAAGAAACTGTGTATGCAGATAATGGCTGCTTTAATTTATTAGCTCTTCTACTTTTTATTTTATTAATTTATTTTAATTGGAGGCTAACTAATTTACAATATTGTGGTGGTTTTTGCCATACATTGACATGAATCAGCCATGGGTGTACGTGTACTTTTTAACTCACAGATTTTAAATAAAATCTTTATTATCTTCTGTAGTTTCATAATTCTTTTCTTCTGGCTCTGGGCTCTTATCTATTGATTTTTACATATATTTTGTGCCATTATCATATGCTTTTATTATTATGACTTTATAGTATATTCATTTAGTCAGTTCTTTACACATATTAAACTCTGAGTGGGGACCTGGAAATGAAGCACAGAGCAAGGAAGATAAGATTCTTGCTCATATAGAGCTTAGTGAAGAAGACAAATGGTAAAGGGAAAATTGCAAATTGTGCTGAATTCTATAAAGCTAATAAGAGGAAGTGTCACAAAATTGCTTTAGACAGGATGCTCTTGGAAAAGATCAGCTGATTAGCAACCTTAATTCCATCTGCAATCTTAATTCTCTTCTTTCACATAACTGAACACATTTAGAGGCTCTAGGAATGAGGACATGGATGCTTTTGGGAGCCCATTATTTTGCTTCTCACAGGAGAAGAGATTGCAACTTTGTGGGAATGTGGAGTACTGGATGAAAATGCAGGAGGTGGAAAAATGCACTCTTTTTTTTTTTTTCACCATGGTAGAGATTTTAAATTTAAACAAGAACCAGTCATGGAAATATTTCAAGAGGGATCTTCCATGATCTGATGTAGGTTTTAAGTGACATTTTAAAAAATCAATGCTTTATTGCTAATGCCAATAATTGACAATTGAAGGTGAATTTTAGAACAAAAAATATAAAAATACTTTTAGAAAATGTAGCAGCAATTTTTGTTGAACACACACTGAATTTATATAAATATTTGGCAAGTGGTATCTTTATAATATCAGGTCTTTTCAGTCAATATAGTGCAAAAATTTATCTTTTCATTTATTCAACATTCTACATTAAAATTTTGTTTATTTTTTGTCTTGGAATTGTGCATTTCATATTAGATCTAATATTCAATGTTTTTTTTTTTTTTCTTTCTTTCTTTTTTTTTTTCCCCATCCTGAACCCTCCTCCCTCCTCCCTCCCCATACCATCCCTCTGGGTCGTCCCAGTGCACCAGCCTCAAGCATCCAGTATCGTGCATTGAACCTGGACTGGCATCTCGTTTCATACATGATATTTTACATGTTTCAATGCCATTCTCCCAAATCTTCAATGTTTTATAGAATTCAAAATATTTTAATGTGATATAACTGACAATTGTTACCTAAATTAAGTGCTGTTGATATTTCATTTACTTTTTAAACAATCTGGCCACCTAGTAAAAATTTATTCTAATATTTTTTGCTTAACAAATTTTGGCCTTTCAGTTAGACAATTTTCATATATTAAATACTTTATTTTAGCACTCTCCATTAATGTGTAATACATTAAACACCAGATTTATGATGTTGTACTATTCTCTTCCTGGAACAAATGAACACTATTCTTGGTAAAGTTTTTTCATTTCTGTTGGATTTTATGAAATGATACCTTTAAAATATTAATAAATCATGTATATATATATGTGATGTTGATGTATCATAGCTTTTATGCCATCTTTGTTCATTGAATATTAGAGTTATTACAGCTTCATAAAGAATGTTTGAAAAGTCTCATGTTTAGTAGAATAAAAGTCTTGATTCTTTGCCAAAACCTACCTGGAAAGTCTTATGGGTCAGGTACATTTGTTTTTGGTTTTTGTAGACTTTCTCAATAGAATTCATTAAGTAGGTAGTTACTTATACAACAACATATTTGTATTTAAAAATTTATTGGTATAATATTATACTTTATGCCTCTACAAAATTTTAACCCTCTTTGTCTTTATGATTATCTTTTTTTTTTTTTGCATTTAAATATCCTTGGGAATGGCTACAAGGTTACAATTTTTTTAGTATTTTTAAAAATTAGATTTTAAAAATCTAGTATACTAATTAGAAATATTAATTTATACTTTATTTTTATTTTTTAGATTTATTTATTTTAATTGGAGGCTAATTACTTTACAATATTGTATTGGTCTTGCCATACATCAACATGAATCCGCCACGGGTGTACATGTGTTCCCAGTCCTGAACTCCCCTCCCAACTCCCTCCCCATACCATCCCTCTGGATCATCCCAGTGCACCAGCCCCAAGCTTCCTGTATCCTGTATCGAACCTGGACTGGCAATTCATTTCTTATATGATATTATACATGTTTCAATGCCATTCTCCCAAATCATCACCCCTTCTCTCTTCCACAGAGTCCAAAAGACTGTTCTATACATCTGTGTCTCTTTTGCTGTCTCATATACAGGGTTATCGTTACCATCTTTCTAAATTCCATATATATGCATTAGTATACTACTGTATTGGTGTTTTTCTTTCTGGCTTACTTCACTCTGTATAATAGGCTCCAGTTTCATCCACCTCATTAGAACTGATTCAAATGTATTCTTTTTAATGGCTGAGTAATACTCCATTGTGTATATGTACTACAGCTTTTGTATCCATTCATCTGCTGATGGACATCTAGGTTGCTTCCATGTCCTGGCTATTATAAACAGTGCTGCAATAAACATTGGGGTACACGTGTCTCTTTCAATTCTGATTTCCTCGGTGTGTATGCCCAGCAGTGGGATTGCTGGGTCATAAGGCAGTTCTATTTCCAGTTTTTGAAGGAATCTGCATACTGTTCTCCATAGTGGCTGTACTAGTTTGTATTCCCACAAACAGTGTAAGAGGGTTCCCTTTTCTCCACACCCTCTCCAGCATTTATTGCTTGTAGACTTTTGGATAGCAGCCATTCTGACTGGCATGAAATGCCACCTCATTGTGGTTTTGATTTGAATTTCTCTGATAATGAGTGATGTTAAGCATCTTTTCATATGCTTGTTAGCCATTGATATGTCTTCTTTGGAGAAATGTCTGTTTAGTTCTTTGTCCCATTTTTTGATTGGGTCATTTATTTTTCTGTAATTGAGCTGCAGGAGTTGCTTGTATATTTTTGAGATTATTTTGTTCTTTGTCAGTTGCTTCATTTGCTATTATTTTCTCCCATTCTGAAGGCTGTCTTTTCACCTTGCTTAGAGTTTCCTTTGTTGTGCAGAAGCTCTTAATTTTAATTAGGTCCCATTTGTTGATTTTTTCTTTTATTTCCAATATTCTGGGAGGTGGGTCATAGAGGATCCTGCTGTGATTTATGTCAGAGAGTGTTTTCCCTATGTTCTCCTCTAGGAGTTTTATAGTTTCTGGTCTTATATTTAGATCTTTAATCCATTTTGAGTTTATTTTTGTGTATGGTGTTAGAAAGTGTTCTATTTCATTCTTTTGCAAGTGGTTGACCAGCTTTCCCAGCACCACTTGTTAAAGAGATTGTCTTTAATCCATTGTATATTCTTGCCTCCTTTGTCAAAGATAAGGTGTCCATAGGTGTGTGGATTTATCTCTGGGCTTTCTATTTTGTTCCATTGATCTATATTTCTATCTTTGTGCCAGTACCATACTGTCTTGATGACTGTGGCTTTGTAGTAGAGCCTAAAGTCAGGCAGGTTGATTCCTCCAGTTCCATTCTTCTTTCTCAAGATTGCTTTGGCTATTTGAGGTTTTTTATATTTCCATACAAATTGTGAAATTATTTGTTCTTGCTCTGTGAAAAATACTGTTGGTAGCTTGATAGGGATTGCATTGAATCTATAGATTGCTTTGGGTGGTATACTCATTTTCACTATATTGATTCTTCTGATCCATGAACATGGTATATTTCTCCATCTATTAGTGTCTACTTTGATTTCTTTCACCAGTGTTTTATAGTTTTCTATATATAGGTCTTTAGTTTCTTTAGGTAGATATGTTCCTAAGTATTTTATTCTTTTCGTTGCAATGGTGAATGGAATTGTTTCCTTAATTTCTCTATTTTCTCATTATTAGTGTATAGGAATGCAAGGGATTTCTGTGTGTTGATTTTATATCCTGCAACTTTATTATATTCATTGATTAGCTCTAGTAATTTTCTGGT
>NW_011495086.1:483745-512585 GCF_000754665.1 Bison bison bison
TGGTGGAGTCTTTAGGGTTTTCTATGTAGAGGATCATGTCATCTGCAAACAGTGAGAGTTTTACTTCTTCTTTTCCAATTTGGATTCCTTTTATTTCTTTTTCTGCTCTGATTTCTGCGGCCAAAACTTCAAAAATACACTTTATTTTTTATTGTTGCTGTGATTCAACATTTTGGAGGAGAAAGTTGACTGAGAAAACACATAGTAGGACAGATTTTCATAGAATGAGAGATGCACACTCTATTCAGGAAGAAAGAAGTGTCTATTTCTGGCCTGAATTTAAAGTGGTAAGAGGGTAAGGCAGGATTTACTATAAATATTAAAACTTCTGAGGATTTTATGGCTGTGCTGAGTCATTTTAACCTGCATGTGTATTGTAGGGATAAGTTAGTTGGAGAACCACTTATCTTTTTCTCTCTCTCCTAATACCAATAATCCGTCTGCTTTGGCAGAATTCCCTCTTAGTGACTCTTCCAAGCCAAATCCGAACATGGTGGAATTGCTACAGCCAGGTGTGTCTGTGGACAGAACTCTTGCAATTTCTCTGTTCCACATTGCCTCTCTGTTATTTCCTCTTTCAATCCTAAAATTTGAGTTATTTGGTTGAAAACTATATTGCATTTATTCTTTAGGGTAACTTTCCTCTGCTTGAGTTCAGTAATGAGTGATAGCCGCTTGATGTCAAGGAATTTTCCATTTGCTTTTCCATCGATAGTACATGTCTTTGTATAATGCATTATTTCTTTCCCTTATTTTTTCTTACATGTACTGTTAATTATAGTATTTAGGAAAGAAGATATGTATCTAAATCTACTTGTCATCACAAAGTTAGAATGTGAAGTTGGGTTCCCTTAACAATTAATTTGGGTTTTCTATATGTACTCCTTCCAGCAATTCTTTTCTAGAACATTCTAAACTCTCATACAACAGGGTGTAGTTTGACAACATTAATGTAAATTATAGAGTTAAGGTAAACTATATATGAGATATGCAGGTCCAGAGTGTTGTTAGGCATCTCATTGAAATGGGTGGGGCTAAGGGCACTGTTTGTTCTGAAGTCTACTTTTTCAGTCTCTGAAAATGCCATTTTATATAAATACTTTCTATATTTCCTACAGCTCCATGTTGGAAGATTTAGGACTGAGAATTCAATTCCTTCAAAAACTCATGCAGAACTCTTCTATTCTTCCCAAAAGTCTATTTATTTTTGTGACTATCAGATGATATATTGGCTTAATCCCCTATGTTCAGATAGATAAAGCATTATTTAGCTATATTTTGCAGATGTGACACCTGAGGCTCATAAAATTTAAATAAAATCTCAACCTATCTACTGACAAAATGCTAGAATTCAAATTGTCTCCTAATATAGCTCTGCTTCTTCTATACAGAATTAACTCTCTAAAGATGAATGAAAACATTTAGTCTACAAATATTTTATCAAGCACATAATCTTTCAACATGCCAATATGAACATGAGAGACAAGCAAAAGTAAATATTACATTAATATAGAGAGTTTGCAATTATCAAGTTGAAGAAAGGTGCAATTAAGATATAAAATTATCTATATCATTGTGCTCATTGATGAAGATAATATTCATTATAAACAATTAAAGCAAGAGCAGAAAGATCTACAGTAAGCCTGGTGTGATGGCACCCCACTCCAGCACTCTTGCCTGGAAAATCCCATGGATGGAGGAACCTGGTGGGCCGTAGTCCATGGGATCACTAAGAGTCGGACAAGACTCAGCGACTTCACTTTCACTTTTCACTTTCATGCATTGGAGAAGGAAATGGCAACCCACTCCAGTGTTCTTGCCTGGTGGGCTGCCATCTATGGGGTCACATAGAGTCAGACACGACTGAAGTGACTTAGCAGCAGCAGCAGCAGAATAGGAATTGGCTCAGACATGTTAACCTATAAAGGTTTCCTAGAATATCCTACAAAATTTGATCTCTCTAGAAACTATTGCCTGCCTTGTGTCATTGTGGAGGCTTCCTGGGCTCTGGATGGCTTCTTGGCTTCAGTTCATTACCATGGAAATTGGCATCGGACCCACTTGGCCCTGTATTTCCTTGACCCCTGGCTGCCCCTTCCCACCCCTGTGACCTGGGTCTTTACCAGAAACAGAACCTGCTGCTCACTTGCTGCTTTTTAATACTGACTCTGCAAATTCCTGATCTAGATTCTGCTTAGCCTGGCAATGAGTGTCAGTGGGGACATATGTAGGCAAAGCAAATGGATGGTTATATAACTGACCAAACAAACTGTTGCCAAATTGAGTTCAGACAGAAGCATTTATTTTGATGAGTGCTAAGTATATAGAAAAGGAGTCTTTGATCAGAATTTTTAATTTAGTGCTTTCAGAGTTTGACATCTATACAATAAAGGGACCCTAACTTTGCCTTTCTGTGCATGCAATTATCACTCAATGCATTCCATAGAGACAGTTAAAATATAATCTGTATCCCAAAGAGCTATTGTAGAATAGATAACTGAAAAATAGTAAATCTCAAATGGTATCATTCTGGATGTAAGACAGTCTATAACAGTGAAGTCAGTTCAGTTCAGTTGCTTAGTCCTGTCTGACTATTTGTGACCCCATAAACTGTAGCATGTCAGGCTTACCTGTCCATAACCAACTCCCAGAGCTTACTCCATGTCCGTTGAGTCAGGGATGCCATTCAACAATCTCATCCTCTGTCATCCCCTTCTCCTCCTGCCTTTAATTTTTCCCAGCATCAGGGTCTTTTCTAATGAGTCAGTTCTTTGCATCAGGTGGCCAAAGTATTGGAGTTTCAGCTTCAGCATCAGGACTGATTTCCTTTAGGATTGACTGATTTGATCTCCTTGTAGTCCAAGGTACTACTGTATATAAGTAGTTTAAAAAATTTTTAATTTCCCTTTTATGCTTGGTTGGTTCAGAACCACAAGTTCAAAATCCCAATAGACACATTTAACTCCATATTAGCCTCTGGGTTAAGATGAAATATATTTTCTCTCCCTCTCTTCCTTCCTGCTTTTTTCCCTTCCTCCCTTTCTTCCTGCTTCCTTCTTTCTTTTTCTATTTCTCTGTCTCCTTTTCTTTGTCAAGCTAAATATATTTATTATAGACAGTAGTTAGGGAGACTTGATTTCCAACTATAATCAATGTCTTCAGAAAACTATTTTGTGCCAAACAAGTTGCTAAAAATGGAAGAATTTTGTCTGCTTGTTTCTAAAAGATGGTTGTTGAGTAATATTATAGAGGAAAATATCTTATCTCTAAAATAAAGACTATTCTATCCCAAGTGTCAATCCACCATCAGAAATAGAATATAAAGAGGTTGAGCCTTACAAATATTCTAGTTGCTCTTTGTCTTCATTTATATTTAGAAAAATAGGCATTCTATGGCCATCATCAAGAAGTCAACAAACAATAAGTGCTGGAGAGGGTGTGGAGAAAAAGGAACTGTTCTACCCTGTTAGTGGGGATATAAATTGGTGCAACCACTATGGAGAATAGTATGGAAATTCCTTAAGAAACCAAAAACAGAGCTACCTGTGGTCCAGCAACCCCATTCCTGGGCATATATCTGGAGAAAACCATGATTTGAACAGATACATGCACCCCAATATTCACTATTGTTTACAATAGTCAAGGCATGGAAGCAACCTAAATGCTCATCAACAGATGAATGTATAAAGCAGATGTGGTACATATGTACAATGGAATATTACTCAGCCATTAAAAAGGATGAAATAATGCATAGTGCATTTGCAGCAATATGGATGGAGCTGGAGATTACCATACTAAGTGAAGTAAGTCTCATAGAGAAAGACAAATATCATATTGTATCACTTATTTTGAATCTTAAAAATTGATAAAAAAATAAACTTATTTACAAAACAGATTCATAGATTTAGAGAAAAAAACTTTTGGCTATCAGAAGGGAAGCCATTTTTTAATGGTTTAATGGTTCTCCTCTTCTATCTAAAAAATCTTTGCCTAATCTAAAGTTATAAAGATTCTCTTCTATATTCTCTTTTGTTAACACTAGAGTTTTAGTTTTTAGAATTAGGTTTTTGAAATATTTAAGTCACATAAGAAAATAATTTTGCAGTTTCTAATAATTCAAATGTATCTTTATCATTTGACCCAGCATATCAACCCTAGGTGTTTACTAGAACAAACAAAAAAACCCTCAGAAATTATGTCTGTAAAAACTTCTGTGCATGAATATTTATTATAGCTTTTCCCATAATTACCAAAAAATGGAAACAGGCCAAATACCCATCAACTTCTTTGTAGCTAAACAAATTACAGTGTACTTACATAGTACAACAAGAGCAAAAACTACTAATTCTTGCAACAGCATTATGTAGATCAAAAGGACTATGCTAAGGGGGAAAGGCATGAAAACTGGTATATTATTTCATTTATATGACATTTTAGAAAGGCAAAACCAGAGAGACAGAAATCAGATTATTAGTTACTAGGAACTAAGGATGGAAGAAAAAGATTCATTACAAAGTGTTATAACTTTTTGGAAAAAAAATGGAAATTATACTTTGGTTTTGTTGGAGGTATATAGTTCAAAACTCTCTGCACTGAATATCTAAAAAAGCTGAACTTTACTAAATGTAAATTATACCTGGAAAAACCTGAGTATAATTTCTCTTAGACCTCAATTTTTTGCACAATTATTTTCACAGAAAAATAAAAAGAGCCTGTTTATATCACTTCCTTTCAATTTTTCACTATGAAAGGATTAATTTTTCCCAGGAAGTGTCAGAACCCAACAATCAATTCTCAACTCTTATGGAGGTGCTAATAGGTTATCAGAGAAGCGTCTTTCATTCTCATTGAAGTCAACATCTATGTCAATGTCTCAAACTAGAAATATCAGACATCTATTACCTTTTGCTCTTCTGCTCTATGTGTTCCTAATACGTTATTGGTCTAATTATTGCTGCTCTTACAGTCTCTCAATTAAATTTAGTTCTTTCTTTTTCCTTTCCTCTCACTATCTTAGTCTAGGCTTCCATATGATTCTTCTTGCGCAGATGCATTTTTGTTTTCAATTGCTTTTTTCTGACCCCTGGGCTCTGATTCTTCCAATTCATAACAAATACGATGATCCAATAAATCTTAAAACGCAGACTTTTCCAAGTTGCCTAACACATCACAGTTACTTATTCACTTGTCTGTTTTGTTGTTGTTCAGTCACTAAGTCATGTCTATCTGCGACCCCATGAACTGCAGCATGTCAACCTTCTCTGTCCTTCACTGTCTCCCTAAGTTTGCTCAAATTCTTGGACTGCAAGGAGATCCTACCAGTCCATTCTAAAGGAAATCAGTCCTGAATATTCATTGGAAAGACTGATGCTGAAGTTGAAACTCCAATATTTTGGCCATCTGATGCGAAGAGCTGATTCATTTGAAAAGACCCTGATGCTGGGAAAGTTTGAGGGCAGGAGGAGAAGGGGACGGCAGAGGATGAGATGGTTGGATGGCATCAGCAACTCAATGGACATGGGTTTGGTTGAACTCTGGGAGTTGGTGATGGACAGGGAGGCCTGGCGTGCTGTGGTTCATGGGGTTGCAAAGAGTTGGACATGACTGAGTGACTGAATTGAACTGAACTGATTGTCTGTGATGCCACCCAACCATCTCATAGTCTGTCATTCCCTTCTTCTCTTGCCCTCAATCTTTCTCAGTATCAGGGTCTTTTCCAATGAGTCAGCTCTTTGCATCAGGTGGCCAAAGTATTGGGGAGCTTCAGCATCAGTTCTTCCAATGAAAATTCAGGACTGATTTCCTTTAGGATTGAGTGATTTGAACTCCTTGCTGTCCAAGGGAATCTCAAAGAGTCTTCTCCAGCACCACCATTCAAAAGCATCAATTCTTTGGTGCTCAGCCTTCTTTATGCTCCAACTCTCACATCCATACATGACTACTGGAAAAACTATAGCTTTAACTATACAGATTTTGTTGGCAAAGTGATGTCTCTGCTTTTAAGTACACTGTCTAGATTTGTCATAGCTTTTCTTCCAAGGAGCAAGCATGTTTTAATTTCATGGCTGCAGTCACTGTCCACATTGATTTTGGAGCCCAAGAAAATGAAATCTGACACTGTCTACACTTTTTTCCCACCTATTTGTCATGAAATGATGTTACCAGATGCCATGATCTTTGTTTTTTGAATGTTGAGTTTTAAGACCGCTTTTTCACTCTCCTCTTTCACCTTCATCAAGAGGCTCTTTAGTTCCTCTTCACTTTCTGTCATTAAATTGGTATAATATGCATGTCTGAAGTTGTTGATATTTCTCCCAACAACCTTGGTTTCAGCTTGTGAGTCATCCATCCCAGCATTTTGCATGATGTACTGTGTATATAAGTTGAATAAACAGGGTGACAATATACAGCCTATAAGTGCTTATTTCCAAATTTTGACCCAGTTCATTGTCCCATGTCCAGTTCTAACTATTGCTTCTTGTCCTGCATACAGGCTTCTCAGGAGGCAGGTCAGGTGCTCTGGTATGCCCATCTTTTTAAGAATATCCCACAGTTTGCTGTGATCCAAACAAAGTCTTTAGCATAACCAATGAAGCAGAAGTAGACGTTTTTCTGGAATTCCCTTGCTTTTTCTATGATCCAGGGGATGTTGGCAATTTGATCTCTGGTTCCTCTGCCTTTTGTAAATCCAGCTTGTACATCTAGGTTCATGTACTAGGTTCTTGGTTCATGTACTGTTGAAGCCTAGCTTGAAGGATTTTGAACATAATCTTGCTAGCATGTGTGTAGATATATACTTTATTTTTTTTAATTTTACTTTATATTGGAGTATAGTTGGTCATTGACTTAATGGACATGAATTTGTGAGATAGTGAAGGACAGGGAAGCCTGATGTGTTGCAATCTATGGGGCAACAAAGAGTCAGACATGACTTAGCCTCTGAACAAGAACAACAGCGTAGCTGATTTACAATGTTGTGTTAGTTTCAGGTATATAGCGAGATGGCTTAGTTATATGCATATCTATATTCTTTTCATATTTTTTCCCATAGGTTATTACAAAATATTGTGTAGAGCTCCCTGTGCTATACAGTAGGTTCTTGTTGATTTTCTTTTGATATATAGTAACATATCCACTTGCTTTTAAATCCTTTTGATAATGTGGTTCACTTTGTCCCATGGTTCCAAACAAAATGTTCTTCAAAGACTAGTTCCCAAAACCTTTTGTTTGGGTTTATAAATATAACATATACCTGAATATAAGGTAAAAGTTTATTTTCACCAAAATGATTCTCCCAAACAAAAGGTATATACTTCTGCTTTTCCAAATCTTCCACATAATGGGATACTCTCTCAATGACTTCATTTTGACCAAGAGAATTATATTTGGGGAAAATCAATTAGCTTTTAATAACATCAGTAAATGCTGGTTCAGATGCCCATAGAAGGGTCTTGGTGGAGTCAAATATGGATGCTAAGAAATTTAACATAAATTTGGTGATGGGTTTAGTATCACAGCTTTAAGACTGTACATTCCATACAGCCTTTACAAATGCTTAACTGATTTTGTGAATTAAACTAAGAATCTATTTGACTATTTTATCTCATTCTTTAAGTTGACTAACATCTTCCTTCCATCTCCTGTGAATTTTCTCATTGAGATCTATCTATTCTATCTATCTATCATCAATCAAACAATCAGCCCAGTAACCAACCAAATAAATTGAATACAGCATTGTTGTAAAATTGATATGGATTATCTTGACTATCAATGAAAGTGTAGTCAATTTACCTTCTATATCCAGGTTTAGTTTCTTTAAACTCTAAAATAAATTGGCAACCATCTTTCCTACAAGGTTCAACAGTAATTGTCAAGTAAGTTGGGTTCATGGGGTTCTCAACCCCAGAAAGGTTTGGAGACTGTCCATGCTTACACTACCTCTTTTCCTCATTCATCAATGGGACTACTAATAGAAAAATTGAAGGTTTATATAAAGTTGATATTTTAAGCAATTTTAGTAATTTGTATTTTTTAATCTTGAGATTCTGTTAGAATTCACCCTTCTTCTATAGCTGTTTTTACAGTGTGAACATATATAGTGTATCATGAATGAAGTTAGCTGAGATTTAGGAGTCTTCAGCATTATCACTTTCCCCTGGGCTTCTATTGGTCTTCTGTGAAACAGAGCAGGCAGAACATTTCAGGCTTTAATACTATTTGTTCACACATAACCATAATAGACACTTAAATGGGTATGATATCAAGATGTGCTGTGGTCTCCTTTCCTTTAGAAAGTAAGTATTCTATTAGAAATAGTTGGCCTAAAAGTGAGTGGCATAGTGAGTGTATATTGTGATTTACAATAGATAAGATGATGCTAAAGCTTATTATTTTTTCCTCTCTAACACAAAAGTACTGATAAGAGGCTACAATCCATCCACATTGTCAACAAATGTTAATGTAAACATTAACCATACATGCTTAATTAGTGACATTAATAGTTGGGGTCACATCTCTACATTTCTCTTGTGAGGAGGAAAACAAGAAGAGCTGGAAATGACTTCATGGTTCTGTGAAAAATACATCAGTAACTATCATGGTATTGTGAATAGATGCTATCAATTAACTCTGTGATCAGAAGAAACTTCCCTCTGGGCTTGGAGATCCTGTCTTTACATTAATATTCCCATTTAATTCCATAGGGGATCTGAGAGGCAGAGTGTGCTTTGTTTTCCACATCTCAGTTTGTGAAAATTATTACTTTCTCTTCCACACTTAAATATTCCATATTCTTTCCCTCCTATGACTGAATATTTTTGCTTCCATCTTGTATTTACCCTAAGTGAAGAGTCAGATATTTGGGAGATAATTCCAGTTGGAAACATGATGCTTCCACTGCAACAATGGAAGTCCCTCTGCTTTACAAACTACAGAGAAATGGTGCAGTTATCAGAAAATAATCATAATTCACATACATAAAATCACAATTCTCAAAGTGAACCTATAAGTCTAAAACAGAAGTGGGCTACAAGAAATTCAGTTTCTTCCTTCAGAAGAAAGAAACTTCCTTCCTTCTTATTTATTTATTCATTTATTCATGATGTCTTTTTAGATTCATCCAAGAATTTTTACAGACTATGTATCAAGCACTGTCCTAGAATTTCAGAGGTCTAAACACAGTGATCACATGGCAGAAACTTCCAGGTAAAGAAAACTAGAAGGTATATTCCAGTTGTATATTAAGTGATATTATTACTACAAGGTCTTGTCCCCATTCAGCACCCACCTCACACTTACACATCAAAGCTTAGAAGACATCCTACAAGACAGAAATCTTCGTTAAGCACTTTTCAAGCTTATCTAAGCAACAGACCCCACTCCCCAACACACACACACACACACACACACACACACACACAATCATTACTTTTTAGCTTAAATAGGTAGGGAGCTATTATCATTAATTTTAGCAAAAAATCTTCAAGGATACATGTTGCTTTGTTTAACAAATTGAGAAGAAATTGGGATGACTTGTAGTTACTGAGAAAGGGAACAAAGGAGGGGAATTAAATATATAAAAAAAGGTGTCTTTTGCTCGTGCTAAGTCACTTCAGTCGTGTCCAACTCTTTGTGACCCCTTGGACTGTAGCCTGCCAGGCTCCTCTGTCCATAGGATTCTCCAGGCAAGAATACTGGAGTGGGCTGTGATTCCCTTCCCCAGGGGATCTTCTCAACCAAGGGATCGAGCCAGTGTCTCTTGCACTGGCAGGCAGGTTCTTTACTGCTAGCACCACCTGGGACAAAGAGAGGTAAAAGAGTAGAAATTTTGCATGTGAGAAATATAAAGATAGTTCAGAGATTTTAAGAAAGAGAAATATGGGTGTCCCAGAGAACCAGCTTTGAGTGCCCTTCTTCATGCATCAAGCTTGCAGTGGTCATCTATTTTACATATGACAATATACATGTTTCAATGTTATTCTCTCATATCGTACCACCATTGCCTTTTCTCCACATAGTCCAAAAGTCTGTACTTTATATCTGTGTCTCTTTTGCTGTCTTGAAAATAGAGTCATCATTACTGCCATTCTAAATTCCACATATATGCATTAATCTTCTGTATTGGTGTTTCTCTTTCTGGCTTACTTCACTCTTATAATAGGCTCCAGTTTCATCCACCTCATTAGAATGGACTCAAATGCATTATTTTTTAAAGCTGAGTAATATTCCATTGTGTATATGTACCACAAATGTACACCCATGGCTTATTCATGTCAATGTATGGCAAAAACCACCACAATATTGTAAAGTAATTAGCCTCCAATTAAAATAAATAAATAAATTAAAAATTATTAAGTGAAAATTTTAGAAATGACAGGGAATATTCAACACTGGAAAAATGGATGATTAACATATAGTGTATTTCTTGAATTATGTGTAGCTTTTAATAAATGTGTTTTTAAAAATTATGCAATATCATAGGAACACTCTCTAATGAGGAAAAATTGTATATGCAATTTTAAACTTCGTAATTATTCTGATTAATTTAATTCTATTTTCTGTATAATACTAATTTAAAATTATACCAATGAAAAGAATACAAAGCAGTTTTACTTCTAAAAAATAAAGAGAAATATGCTAAATTTTATGTTTTAATTTCTGCTAGAGTTCTATATAATACTCTAGTGTTCCTCCCTGAATCTTCAATAAAAGTCTATTCCTCAAAACTGACTCCTAAGAGTGACGCTTGCCAGAAATTAAGACTTGTGTATAAAATTGGGTCACCTCAGGGTGAAGAGAAAGTACAGTCACTTAGAGAAAAGTTAAGGTGAGTTGGAAAAACCTGGAGAATCAGGGCTCAGAGTTGGAAGCTATAGATTATCAGGAGAAATTACCCACTGATCAACTTCTATTATTGGACCTAAGTAATTTTAATTATATATTAAATATTAGAGGACTTGGAGATGCCAAAGTAGTCACCTGGATGGAAAAAGAAAAATTCTGAAATAAATAATTATAAAGTCAAAGTGCCTCCTTCCGCAATCACAAAAGAAATACTGTGACCAGAATTCTTTCCCTTGAAGATTTACATTGACTGAGCAATAGTGGAAGGACATCAAAAGAAAGATTTAAGATGCTTCAAATAAAAACAACACTAAAAGAACCCCTTAAAAATGTCAGAGAACAACTTCAAGATTATCAGGATCTGAAAGAGGAAAGATTTTCCTTGGAGACTTCTGAGAAAAACAAAAAATGTGTTCTTCATCTTAATTGCTTTAGACTAGACATCTAAATAAAGAGACCTAGGGACAGGGAGTGAGGATACATGACTCATTACTTGCTTTTAAGACCATGGTTTGGAAGGAATTGAAAAAAATCAGCCTATGTAGTGGCCAACAAAGGTCCATCTAGTCAAGGCTATGGTTTTTCCAGTAGTCATGTATGGTGTGAGAGTTGGACTATAAAGAAGGCTGAGCACAAAAGAATTGATGCTTTTGAACTGTGGTGTTGGAGAAGACTCTTGAGAGTCCCATGGACTGCAAGGAGATCCAGCCAGTCTATTCTAAAGGAGATCAGTCCTAGGTGTCCTTTGGAAGGAATGATACTAAAGCTGAAACTCCAGTACTTTGGCCACCTTATGTGAAGAGTTGACTCATTGGAAAAGACTCTGGTGCTGGGAGGGATTGGGGGCAGGAGGAAAAGGGGACGACAGAGGATGAGATGGCTGGATGGCATCATCGACTCAATGGACATGGGTTTGTGTGAACTCTGGTAGTTAGTGATGGACAGGGAGGCATGGCGTGCTGCAATTTATGGGGTTGTAAAGAGTTGGATATGATTGAGCGACTGAAATGAACTGAACTGATGTAGTGGTACACCTTATGGACTCGATACAGACTCCCTGGATTTGAATCTCTTTTCAGTAAAGTCAAGAGATATGATAAGCACTTAAGGTCGACTGCAGACAATGTACAGGGCAAATGTCCAGGTCAACTTCCAGCTGAAATTGTTGGGCTGAGTATATATGGTACAAATAATGTTGGCTCCATTTCTTCCTGGGTGTTCACTTTCTCCACCCAATACCAACACCTCATTTTCACTATTTCTCTTATTCTTTATTCAAAATAATGTTATTCCAATAACTTTTTTGCGTTTTCATACTGTTCAAGAGGAAAGCAAAAACAATGCCCAGTTGTGGATGTGACTGGTGATGGAAGTTAAAGTCTGATGCTGTAAAGAACAACATTGTATTGGAACCTGGAATGTTAGGTCCAGGTTAGAATCTGTTAGGTCCTTGTTAGAACTGAGGTAAGTTGGGAGTGGTCAGACAGGAGATGGCAAGAGTGAACATTGACATTTTAGGAATCAGTGAACTAAAATGGACAGGAATGGGATAATTTAACTCAGATGACCATTATATCTACTACTGTGGGCAAGGATCCCTTAGAAGAAATGGAGCAGCCCTCATGGTCAACAAGAGTCTGAAATGCAATACTTGGGTGCACATTAAAAAATGACAGAACAATCTTTGCTCATTTCATAGACAAACCATTCAATCTTACAGTAATTCAAGTCTATGCCCTAACCACTAATGCTGAAGAAGCTGAATTTGAACAGTTCTACAAAGAACTACAAGACCTTCTAGGACTAACAACAAAAAAATGATGTCCTTTTCATCAAAGGGAGCTGCAATACAAAAGGAGGAAGTCAAGAGATACCTGGAGTAGCAGGCAAGTTTGGCCTTGGAGTACAAAATGAAGCAGGGCAAAGGCTAACAGAGTTTTGCTGACAGAATGCATTGGTCATAGCAAATACTCTCTTCCAACAACATAAGAGAAGTCTCTACACAGGGACATCACCAGATGGTCAATACCAAAATCAGATCAATTATTTTCTTTGCTGCCGAAGCTGGAGAAGCTCTATACAGTCAGTGAAACCAAGACCAGAAGCTGTCTGTGGCTCAATTCATGAACTCCTTATTGCCAAATTTGGACTTCAACTGAAGAAAGCAGGGAAAACCACCAGACCATTCAGCAATGATTTAAATCAAATTTCTTTTTTTTTCTCTTTTTTTTTAAAATTTTATTTTTAAACTTTACAATATTGTATTAGTTTTGCCAAATATCGAAATGAATCCTCCACAGGTATACCCACGTTCCCCATACTGAACCCTCCTGCCTCCTCCCTCCCTTACCCTCCCTCAAATTTCTTATGATTATATAGTAGAAGTGACAAATAGATTCAATGGATTAAATCTAATAGATAGAGTGCCTGAAGAACTACAGATGGAGGTTCGTAACATTGCACAGGAGACAACGACCAAAATCATCCCCAAGAAAAAGAAATGCAAAAGACAAAATAGTTGTCTGAGGAGGCCTTATAAATAGCTGAGAACAGAAACGATAGGCAGAGGACAAATGGAAAGATAGACCCATTTGAATGCAGAGTTTCAAAGAATAGCAAGGAGAGATAAGAAATCCTTCCTCAGTGATCAATGCAAAGAAATAGAGAAAAACAATAGACTGGGGAAGACTAGAGATCTCTTCAAGAAAATTAGAGATAACAAGGGAACATTACATGCAAAGATGGGCACAATAAAGGACAGAAATGGTATGGACCTAACAGAAGCAGAAGATATTAAGAAGAGGAGGCAAGAATACACAGAAGAAGTGTACAAAAAAGATCTTGACAATCTAGATAATCATGATGATGTCATCACTCACCTAGAACCAGACATCCTGGAATGTGAAGTCAAGTGGGCCTTAGGAAGCATTGCTACGAACAAAGAAAATGGAAGCGATGGAATTCCAGTTGAGCTAATTCAAATCCTAAAAGATGATGCTGTGAAAGTGCTACACTCAATATGACAGCAAATTTGGAAAACAGCAGCGGCCACAGGACTGGAAAAGGTCAGTTTTCATTCCAATCCCAAAGAAAGGCAGTGCCAAAGTATGTTCAAACTACTGCACAACTGCACTCTTCTCACACTCTAGCAAAGTAATGCTCAAAATTCCCCAAGCCAGGCTTCAACAGTACATGAACCGTGAGCCTCCTGATGTTCAAGTTGGGTTTAGAAAAGGTACAGGAAGCAGAGATCATATTGCCAACATCCATTGGATCATTGAAAGAGCAAGAAAGTTCCAGAAAAAAACATCTACTTCTGCTTTATTGACTATGCCAAAGCCTTTGACTGTGTGGATCACAACAAATCGTCGAACATTCTTCAGGAGATGGGAATACCAGGTCACTTGACTTGCCTCTTGAGAAATCTGTATGCAGGTCAGGAAGCAACAGTTAGAATTGGACGTGGAACAATGGACTGGTTCCAAATTGGGAAAGGAGTACGTCAATTGTATATTGTCACCCTGCTTATTTAATTTACATGCAGAGTACATCATGTGAAACTCCGGACTGGATGAAGCACAAGCTGGAATCAAGATTTCAGGGAGAAATATCAATAACCTCAGATATGCAGATGACACCACCCTTATGGCAGAAAGTGAAGAGGAACTAAAGAGCCTCTTGATGAAAGTGAAAGAGGAGAGTGAAAGGGTTGGCTTAAAGCTCAACATTCAGAAAACGAAGATCATGGCATCTGGTTCTATCACTTCATGGGAAATAGATGAGGAAAGAGTGGAAACAGTGTCAGACTTTATTTTTTGGGGCTCCAAAATTACTGCAGATAGTGACTGCAGCCATGAAATGAAAATACACTTTCTCCTTGGAAGGAAAGCTCTGACAAACCTAGGCAGCTTAGTAAAAAGAAGAGACATTACTTTACTGACAAAGGTCCATATAATCAGAGCTATGGTTTTTCCAGTAGTCATGTATGGATGTTGAGAGCTGGACCACAAAGAAGGCTGAGCACTGAAGAACTGATACTTTTGAACTGTGGTGTTGGAGAATGCTCTTGAGAGTCCCTTGGACTGCAAGGATATTAGACCAGTCCATCCTAAAGGAAATCAATCCTGAATATTCACTGGAAGAACTCGTGCTGAAGCTGAAGCTCCAGTACTTTGATCACATGATATAAAGGACTGACTCATTGGAAAAGACCCTGGTGCTGGGAAAGATGGAAGGCAGGAGGAGAAGGGGATGACAGAGGATGAGATGATTGGATGACATCACCAACTCATGGACATGAGTTTGAACAAGCTCTGGGAGTTGGTGATGAACAAAAGAAAGAGGGAACCAGAGAACATGGCATGATGCAGTCCATGGGATTGCAAAAAAGTTGGACAGGGCTGACTGAACTGAACTGAACACCTTTTTGTTGAACTCATTTATATCAATGTGAAGTTTTTCATAGTGTGGATATTTTGGACCACAAGAAACATTAGTCCAAAACACTTTATTTTTGAAATTCAGTTCAGTTCAGTCACTCAGTCATGCCTGACTCTTTGGGAGCCCATGAACAGCAGAAAGACAGGCCTCCTGTCCATGACCAACTCCCAGAATCTACCTAAACTCATGTCCATTGAGTTGGTGATGGCATCCAACCCTCTCATCCTCTGTCATCCCCTTCTCCTCCTGCCCTTAATCTTTCCTAGCATCAGATCAGATCAAATCAGATCAGTCACTCAGTCGTGTCCGACTCTTTGCGACCCCATGAATCACAGCACGCTAGGCATCCCTGTCCTTAACCAACTTCCGGAGTTCACCCAGACTCACGTCCATCGAGTCAGTGATGCCATCCAGCCATCTCATCCTCTGTTGTCCCCTTCTCCTCCTGCCCCCAATCCCTCCCAGCATCAGCGTCTTTTCAAATGAGTCAGCTCTTCGTATCAGGTGGCCAAAGTATTGGAGTTTCAGCTTCAACATCAGTCCTTCCAATGAACACCCAGGACTGATCTCCTTTAGAATGGACTGGTTGAATCTCCTTGCAGTCCAAGGGACTCTCAAGAGTCTTCTCCAACACCACAGTTCAAAAGCATCAATTCTTTTGTGCTCAGCCTTCTTTATAGTCCAACTCTCACACCATACATGACTACTGGAAAAACCATACCCTGATGAGATGGACCTTTTTTGACAAAGTAATGTCTCTGCTTTTTAATATGTGGTCTAGGTTGGACATAGCTTTTCTTCCAAGGAGCAAGTGCCTTTTAATTTCATGGCCGCAAACACCATCTGCAGTGATTTTGGAGCCCCCCAAAATAAAGTCTGACACTGTTTCCACTCTTTCCTCATTTATTTTCCATGAAGTGATGGGACCAGAGTCGGTGATCTTAGTTTTCTGAATGTTGAGCTTTAAGCCAACTTTTTCACTCTCCACTTTCACTTTCATCAAGAGGCTCTTTAGTTCTTCTTCACTTTCTGTCATAAAGGTGGTGTCATCTGCATATCTGAGGTTATTGATATTTCTCCTGGCAATCTTGATTCCAGCTTGTGCTTCTTCCAGCCCAGCATTTCACATGATGTACTCTTCATATAAGTTAAATAAGCAGGGTGACAATATACAGCCTTAACATACTCCTTTTCCTATTTGGGATCAGTCTGTTGTTCCATGTCCAGTTCTAACTGTTGCTTCCTGACCTGCATGCAGATTTCTCAAGAGGCAGATCAGGTGGTCTGGTATTACCATCTCTTTTAGAATTCTCCAGAATTGATTGTGATCCATACAGTCAAAGGCTTTGGCATAGTCAATAAAGCAGAAATAGATGTTTTTCTGGAACTCTCTTGCTTTTTCGATGATCCAGCAGATGTTGCCAATTTGATCTCTGGTTCCTCTGCCTTTTCTAAAACCAGCTTGAACATCTGGAAGTTCACGGTTCCCATATTGCTGAAGCCTTGCTTGGGGAATTTTGAGAATTACTTACTAGCATATGGCATGAGTGCAATTGTGCAGTAGTTTGAGCATTCTTTGGCATTGTCTTTCTTTGAGATTGGAATGAAAACTGACCTTTTCCAGTCCTGTGGCCACTGTTGAGTTTTCCAAATTTGCTGACATATTGAGTGTAGCACTTTCAAAAATTAATAACCCATATATTAAACTTCAAATGTGGAACTCTAAATCTCTTATTTATCATCAAGTTTTTAGGGCTGACTACATATCTCATTACTCTAATAAATTAGATAGCTTTTAATAGTCATATTAAAGACAACTTTATGAATAATTCTTCATATTTTAATATTTTAAAAGAATTTATAATTTTAATACACTTGATTCTCATTTAGGGGTATCATTTTGCTCACCCCAAATAAAATGTAAAATTCCTATGTAGCAAAACAGTTCATGAAAGACTAATAAATTAAACTTATCCTGGAAAAGTCTAATTTTTTATGGTCTAATTTATTTTTTTGGGTAAATTAAATGGAATTTCTAGTTAATTTTATGAGTCTAAAACAATTACTCAAGAGGTATTTTAAATTGAAATTGCAAACTGATCTATTGATGAAAGAAGCAAAATTATATTAAAACTAGATAATGCAAATCAAAACCACTATGAGGTACCATTTCACGCCTGTCAGAATGGCTGCGATCCATAAGTCTACAAGCAATAAATGCTGGAGAGGGTGTGGAGAAAAGGGAACTCTCTTACACTGTTGGTGGGAATGCAAACTAGTACAGCCACTATGGAGAACAGTGTGGAGATTCCTTCAAAAACTGGAAATAGAACTGCCTTATGACCCAGCAATCCCACTGCTGGGCATACACACTGAGGAAACCAGAAGGGAAAGAGACACGTGTACCCCAATGTTCATCGCAGAACTGTTTATAATAGCGAGGACATGGAAGCAACCTAGATGTCCATCAGCAGATGAATGGATAAGAAAGGTGTGGTACATATACACAATGGAGTATTACTCAGCCATTAAAAAGAATACATTTGAATCAGTTCTAATGAGATGGATGAAACTGGAGCCTATTAATCAGAGTGAAGTAAGCCAGAAAGAAAAATACCAATACAGTATACCAACGCATATATATGGAATTTAGAAAGATGGTAACAATAACCCTGTGTACGAGACAGCAAAAGAGACACTGATGTATAGATCAGTCCTATGGACTCTGTGGGAGAGGGAGAGGGTGGGGAGATTTGGGAGAATAGCAGTGAAACATGTATAATATCATGTATGAAATGAGTCACCAGTCCAGGTTCGATGCACGATACTGGATGCTTGGGGCTGGTGCACTGGGACGACCCAGAGGGATGGTGTGGGGAGGGAGGAGGGAGGAGGGTTCAGGATGGGGAACACAGGTATACCTGTGGTGGATTCATTTCGATATATGGCAAAATTAATACAATATTGTAAAATTTAAAAATAAAATTTAAAAAAAACTTACCTAAATTTAAAACACCAAATATATGAAAATTATCCCTTATGAAAAATTATAATTATTAAGGGTTTGGTTATCTTTGTTGTTTAATATCTACTTTTAAAACCTTAATAAAACAAACAAAACCTTAATTTTTGTATCCCCTCAGATTCAAACATTGAAGTCCTAGCCAGCCCCCATTGTGACTATATTTGAAGATAGGTCTTTTAAGAGGTAAATAAGGTTATATAAGGGGCTTCCCTGGTGGCTCAGTGGTAAAGAATCTGTCTTAATGTGAGAGATGTGGGTTCCATCCCTGGGTCAGAAACATCCCCTGGAAAATGAAATGGCAACCCACTCCAGTATACTTGCCTGGGAACTTCCATGGACAGAGAAGCCTGGTGGGCTACAGTCTATGGGGTCACAAAATAGTTGGACACAACTGAGAGACTAAGCAACGGGGTTATAAGAGGTTATGAATGTGGATCTTAATATGATAGATTGGGTCTCATAAAAGATGAGAGAGATATTTCTCTCTCTGTCCTCACACTCAGACAAGCAACAGGTCATGTGGGCACACAGTGAGATGGCGGCCACCTACAAGCCAAGAGACGCAGCCTCAGAATGAAACTACCAGGCTGACACCTTGATCTTATACTTCTTAGCATCCAGAATGGTGAGAAATAAATTTCTGTTTGTTTAAGCCACTCAGTCTATGATATTTTGTTATGCAGCTCAAGCAGATTAAAGCAATTCTCAACTGAGGGTGAGATTAAGAAAACTGACATGGGTTTAGAGAGAGGAGGAAAAAATGTATTATTCTAGTTGAGTGGAAGGCTATGTTGCTGAGAGGTATATTGTGTGACTGTAGCAGTAAGGATTCACTGAGGTTTGTGTTCATGGGTTTAAAATTACACTACAGTAAGCAAATAGATGGGGAAACAATGGAAACAGTGACAGACCTTATTTTGGGGGGGCTCCAAAATCTGCAGATCGTGACTGCAGCCATGAAACTAAAAGACGCTTGCTCTTTGGAAGAAAAGTTATGACCAACCTAGACAACATATTTAAAAGCAGAGACATTACTTTGCCAACAAAGTTCTGTCTAGTCAAAGCTGTGGTTTTTCCAGTAGTCATGTATGGATGGGAGAGTTGGACTATAAAGAAAGCTGAGAGCCAAAGAAATGATGCTTTTGGACTGTGGTGTTGGAGAAGACTCTTGAGAGTCCCTTAGACTGCAAGGAGATCCAACCACTCCATCTTAAAGGAAATCAGTACTTAATATTCATTGGAAGGATGGATGCTGAAGCTGAAACTCCAATACTTTGGCCACCTGAAGCGAAGAGCTGACTCATTTGAAAAGACCGTGATGCTGGGAAAGATTGAAGGGAGGAGAAGGGGCTGACAGAGGATGAAATGGTTGGATGGCATCACCGATTCAGTGGAAACCTGGCGTGCTGCAGTCCATGGGTTCACAAAGAGTTGGACATGACTGAGTGACTGAACTGAACTGAAGTGTAAGTATGATTTTTTTCTTCAGGCACATAGCTGTGTGGGTTCCAGTGGGTTCAAATGCATGTACAGTTGTGTCTAGCCAGGGCCGTGGTCTTACCAAGTGAAAAATCAAAGTGAGAAGGGGGAAAGGGAATGGAGAGCAGCTATAGTGACATGATTACAATGATTAAACATGGAATTTAAGTTTGTTGGGGGAAGAAGGTGGTGAATGATCCTACTAACAGAATGAGGGACAGAGATGAGTGATAGAATCTAAGATCTGGAGATTCTGTCAGAGCCAAAGGATGGATGGTGGGGGGATGATGGAAGGAGGGAATGAAAGGCAAAAATTGTGGTCAATGAATTGAGATGCTTAAATTGAGATTATGGAGCTTTCCTAGTGACAAAATCTATACCAGGATCATAGAAGTCATTTGTTGAGGTAGGTTGCCATTTAACATCATCACATCATTGGAGGTGAAAGACTCAAGAAATGAAGAGAGGAGAGAAAAAAACAAAACAAAACAAACTGTTGGAAGGAAAATCTGCATTTACACTTGTAGATTTGGTATTGGAAAGAGTGGCAAGGACCCAGAAGCTAAAATCATTGACATACAAAGAGGAGTAACTGGAGTCTGTGAAAATCAGTAACAATGGGGGCAATGAGTGGTATAATCTGATTACATCAGAATCATATCTGAGAAATTTGAATATCAAAAAATATTTTAAAATAACCCACGTATTTTCAAGTGCAATGAGACATTTACCAAGAGATATCTTTGACTAAGCCATTGAAAGCCTCAAAACGTTAGACTGATAAAGACATAGAGGGTGATTGCAGAAAAGAAAGCTCTTAAATTAGAAAATAATATAAAAATGAGAAATTAGTATTAAAGATACTTTAAACAAAATCTCATGTATTTGGAAATAAAATGTCTGCTTTTAAATGATGGGTGTATCTAAGAAGCCATAACAAGGAAAATTAGAAGGTATTTGTAATACAATAAAAATGAAAAGAGAATTTACTAGAATTTGTTGCATGCAGCTGAAGCTGCTCAATGCAATTAAATATCATGTGTGGTCCTTTATTTTTATTTTTTTTACTTTACAATATTGTATTGCTTTTGCCATACATCAACATGCATCCGCCACGGGCGTACACGTGTTCCCCATCCCACCTCCCTCCCCATACCATCCCTCTGGGTCATCCCAGTGCACCAGCCCCAAGCTTCCTGTATCCTGCATAGAACCTGGACTGGCGATTCATTTCTTATATGATATTATACATGTTTTAATGCCATTCTCCCAAATCATCCCCCCCCTCCCTCTCGCACAGAGTCCAAAAGACTGTTCTATACATCTGTATCTCTTTTGCTGTCTAGCATACAGGGTTGTCATTACCATCTTTCTAAATTCCATATATATGCATTAGTATACTGTATTGATGTTTTTCTTTCTGGCTTACTTCACTCTGATTAATAGGCTCCAGTTTCATCCACCTCATTAGAACTGATTGAAATGTATTTTTTTAAATCGCTGAGTAATACTCCATTGTGTAGTCTTGAATAAGGTATGAAAACAAGTAATGGATACAAGCATAAGTAGCCTGCCAGGCTCCTCTTACCATGGGATTTTCCAGGCAAGAATACTGGAGTGGGTTTACATTTCCTTCTCCAGGGGATCTTTCCAACCCAGGGATTGAACCTGGGTCTCCCACATTGCAGGCAGACTCCTTACCATCTGAGCTATCAGGGAAGCCCTTTTCCTAGTTTTAGTCCCTATTTTTTCCTTACTTCTATAAATTCCAGGTGCTTCAAATTCCTTAGCTTTATAAAAACTTTGCAGCATAAGTAAGGATTTTGTAATTGACTTTTCATACTGTTAATTTAAATTTCTCTTAGTTCTTCTAAGCCATGTACCTCTAGTCCTTGTACTTTCCAACTTCCAACATTTTGTTGCTGTGGTTTCCTGTCCAATCATGTCTGTGGCTTTTAAAGTTATATTTTAAAGTTTTTAAAATTATGGTACTTTAATGCCTTTTTTGTTGGGGTTTGGAGCAAAAGCTAAAGAAGATGAGTATGTCAAATATAATTAATTTACCTGGAAGTATTTTGTAGAATTAAGCTTATTAATATTTATAACATACAATGATATAACTTGTACTGGGCCAGAGTTGTTTTTTTTTTTTTTTAATTTAATAAATTGAAAATAGTCTCAGAGATTCAATAGAGCTTGCAGTTTTTTCTTCTAAACACAACATGTTCATTTGGAGCATTCACTCCTGTATATTTAAGAGCACACACAAAATCTTTTTTATGAAGACCAGTTATATAAATTCAGTGGGTGCAGAGTATAACGGTGGGACATCTGTCCATTTAAACTGTGGAAAATTGAGCAATTCAAGGTATCAAACACTTAGATGCTCTTTTGCAGTAAAAAATAAATAATTCTAATGACTTAGTTTCCGAGGCGAGGAAAGATCAAGTGAAAGACAGATTTTATGCCCATTCCCAGGTGTAGGATTCTTATGATGTGGCAATAATTTCTCGGATCTGCAATCTATCTGCTGCATAGTGATTTCTGTGACAACGGGGTGCCACTAACACAGTCTCATGGAAACTGTGTACCTGGAAAGAATTCACAAAAACATTTACCTCTATATACAAAAATGAGAACAGTTTTTATTCTTGAGAGCCTTTAGATTTCATCTTAAATTAGATAATCAAGATTTCTATTGCTTCCTCCCCACATAAGGCCTTACCATTTGATTTTCCATGCATTGACAATAGGCTATATCCTTGTTTATTTGAGAGAGTTGGATTCCTTTTCCTTTCAGGAAACAGATGGAATGTTTTCTTTGGGGCTAAACTTTATGCTGTTGTAAAATGAAGACTTCATTTAAGAACATTTTGTAATCAAGTAAGGGAAGATCAAATAAATCTTGACCTTGGTTATTTTTTGAGCATTTTTGTGATATTCAAATGAAGATGTTTTCTTTCTCAAATCACCAATTATTTAAATACATTTTAACAGGGCTTCCCTGGTGGCTCAGATGGTAAAGAATCTGCCTGCAATGCAGGAGACCTGGCTTGGATCCCCGGGTCGGGAAGATCCAGGTTGGCAATCGACTCCAGTATTCTTCCCCTGGAAATCCCATGAATAGAGAAAGCTACAGGCCATGGGGTCACAGGAGTCAAATAGGACTGAGCAACTTACACTGTAACAGGGAAGAAGCTTTAATCTAGCAAAATCACAAAATGAAAGAGCCAAGAGTGTAGTGAGAGACAGTTTACTGCTTACCTCAGTATGCAGTAGTGCTTCAGAGTAAAATATTTTAATGGCAGTTTAGTTGAGACAGCTCTTTTGTCTTCCTCTCCATAAAACTTCCTCTCAAGTAGGGTGAGTCAGGTACATTTAGGATTCAACTAAGGGGAGGTAGAGATGAGGTACTGCTGGTTTGTATTCAGTGGGTTATATCTGAGTGATTTTCACATTCGTGTATAGTTCAGTTACTGTTACCTATTTCAGTATATAATTTTTTTTTTTTTTTTAATGCACTGAAAGTATCTGGGTTGTAGGGCTTCCCTGGTAGCTCAGCTGGTTAAGAATCTGCTTGTAATTCAGGAGACCCTGGTTTGATTCCCGGGTCAGGAAGATCTACTGGAGAAGCAATAGGCTACCTACTCCAGTATTCTTGGGCTTCTCTAGCTGGTAAAGAATCCGCCTGCAATGGGGGAGACCTGGGTTTGATCCCTGGGTTGGAAGATCCCCTGGAGAAGGGAACAGCTACCCACTCTAGTATTCTGGCCTGGAGAATTCCATGGATTGTATAGTCCATGGGGTCGCAAAGAGTCAGACATGACTGAATTCACTTTCACATGACTTTCAATTTACTTCAAAGTAGAAACAGGTTTTGAAATGTGTTATAGACTAAGAGTTTGTTTCCACACTGCCCCACACTCCAATTCATGTATTGAAGTCCTAATCCAAAATGTGATGGTATTTGGAGACAGGGTCTTTGGGAGATAATTAGAAGGATCATGAGGGTTGAGTCCTCAAGACAGGATTATTATTCTTATAAGAAAACACTTCCTGGGTGGCTCAGTGGTAAAGAATCTTCCTATCAAAGCAGGAGATGCAGGAAACATGAGTTTAATCCCTCCATTGGGAAGATCTCCTGGAGCAGGTCATGGCAAGCCACTCCAATATTCTTGCCTGAGAAATCCCAGGGACAGAGGAGCCCAGTGGGCTATAGTCAATGGGGCCACAAAGAGTTAGACATGACTGAGTGACTGAGCACACACACATGGAAGAAAAGGAAGAGAGACCAGAGCTTTCTGTCTCTCCCTCACTATGTAAAAATACTTCAAGAAGGTGACTGTCTATAAGCCAGGAAGAAGGCCCTCACCAAGAAACCAGCCATGCTAGCACCTTGATCTTGGGTTTCTCAGCCTCCTGATGGTAAGAAACAAAATATCCATTGTTCAAATCAGACAGCCTATGGTGTTTTGTTATAAGCAACCTGATCAGATTAAGACAAAAAAACAAGTCAGTGGAAAATGTCCTTAATCATCAGATATATAAAACTGAATACAAAATTTAGGTCTCACTGAATCAATTTCTTTCAAAAACGGACTAAATGCCACAAATATATATATATATATTTTTTAATCAGAATTCATTTTTAATATAAATTTATTTATTTTAATTGGAGGTTAATTACTTTTAAGGACACAAACATGCTGTACTATAAATGGCACAGGTATCCATGTGTGGAGTCATGGGTTTCATACATCTCAATATATCAGATCCTACCGGGTCTGTCCTGGCTGAGGTTTGACAGATCAATATGAAACTGTGTGCAAAATTGCCACCAACATCACAATATGTCCTAAAGAAACCCACTGTTCCTACAATTTCATGATAAGTCAATGTGGGCTTGGTTACACAATTATGTAGCTTAACCTCCAACAGAGACAATTTAATCTGTGAGCACTCTTAAAGAATAATTTTTGAAGGAAACTTAAAAACATAACTTTCAGACAGATATAAATGCAATCATATGTTAAGGATTTTATTTAACTCATTATTTAACTCATGAATTAGGAAACTGGGACCATGTTAAACAAGCTCAAAAGGAAATCCAAAGATATATATACATATATATATATATATACACAAAAGTATATATATACACACAAAAATAAGGTTCAATTGATTTATCTCTTCTCCCACTGTGGACGAAGTTAGTATTACCTCCAGTTTCACATTCATTTCAGCATTTTTGAAATATATTGAATAGAATTTTTGAAATATGTTGAATTGACTGTGAAACTGGAGATAAAACTTAACTTTGTCCACGGTGGGGGAAAGAAATCAATTGAACCTGTACTTTTTATATATACAGACAAGAATTATTGTGTATTTCTATCAAGTATATGTATCTACAGTTTATTGAGTGAGAAAATACCTCACTAAGAATCATTAAGATAACCCAGAAGGATGTACCCTAGATGAGAGATGCACAAACTTTTCCTGTAAAGAGTTAGACAGCAAATATTGGGCAATACTGCCTGTGCTGTGAGTACTCAAGTCAGCCATCGTAGAGCTATGGTAGCTACTGATAACAGAACAAATGGATATGGTTGTGTATGAATAGGAGAAGACAATGGCACGCCACCCCAGTACTCTTGCCTGGAAAATCCATGGATGGAGGGGCCTGGTGGGCTGCAGTCCATGGGGCGCGAAGAGTCGGACATGACTGAGCGACTTCACTTTCACTTTTCATGTGTTGGAGAAGGAAATGGCAACCCACTTCAGTGTTCTTGCCTGGAGAACCCCAGGGACGGGGGAGCCTGGTGAGCTGCAGTCTATGGGGTCACACAAAGTCGGACATGACTGAAGCGACTTAGCAGCAGCAGCAGCAGTGTATGAATAAAACCTTATTTTCAGAAGCTGATGGTGGGCTAGTGGGTTGGTTTTGTCACCCCCTCTTCAAGATGGTGCAGAGTTGTATACAGAAACACATCATTCCCCTTGTACCACTTTAATCCAAGTTCAAGGCTTGAGAATTCCTCACTACACAGATGATTTGAAGCTAGATTGCAATTTTGGGAAAGGGTTTGTTTAATTGCAGGGGACTTCCTTGGTGGCCCAGTTGATAAAGAACTCACCTACAATGTAGGAGACTCAGTCTCTGGGTCAGGAAGATATCCTGGAGAAGGAAATGACAACCCACTCCAGTATTCTTGCCTGGGAAATCCCATGGACAGAGGAGCCTGGTGGGCTACCGTCCATAGGGTCACAAGAGTTAGAAACAACTTATCGACAAACCCCCTACCCAGTTTAATTAATTAACATTTACTCTAAAATCTAATCCTCTGAATCTGTGTTTGAAGAAAGGGGTTTATTAGAGTTCCCAACCAAACAATTTGGAACTCAGGTGCCTTGTGATAGTTTTCTCTTGGTCCTGTGTTATTTCTCAAGTCCCTTATATCTCACAGCTTTTCTTTCATAATTAAAAAACATTTTCAGGGAAAAAATAACTTTTGAGTTGTGACCTTATATTTATTCTTTTTTTCTTCTAGGTTTTGGCCTGGTAAATATTTATTTAATGGTTGTTACTTTTAGGATGATTTTTAAAAAGCATATTTAATCCTTATTTTTCATTATCCTTGTTTGAAGTGTTGGTCTGAATTATCAGCTGACATTAATGTTCACAGAAACCTCATTTTGTTGAAGCTTTAAATATGCAGAAGCCTCATTTTGTTGATGCTTTAAACATCCATATAGTATTGCAGAAAATAACCTTCATTGAATGTCCTTTGGCCTTTATCATCTCACAAGTAATAATAAAATATATTATTTTGCTCAATCTATTCTATTCTGAACCATTTCCTTTCATTTTACAAAACCTAAAATTAAGATCCTTTCTTTGATAAGAAATAGAAAGCAGTTATATATCATTCAAAATATTTTACCACTGGTTTAATAAATGATGTAATACCTTCTGATATTTAAAATATAGTTTGATTTACCAATATTGGATAATTTTTAAGAAATGAATCTACTGTATAAAAATTTTATTTTTGACTATGATTATTTTTAAAAGAAGCATAGTAATTTATGTCACAGATTATAATTTTTCTTTCTACTAAAATACTCCAAGTAAAAAAGAAGCAAAATCATGAGAAAACATATATGACAGAGGTAATAAAGTCTATTTAAAATAAATATATATGTAAAAAGTTTTAAATCATAAAAGGATAAGCTTATTTTTAATACATTAAAGTTTTTAAATGTATTAAAAATTTGGCAGAAGATACATTACACAAAATTAGAAGAAAAAAAAAAGACACAACCTAGGAGAAAAGTGAAGTTGCTCAGTCGTGTCCAACTCTTTGCGACCCCATAGACTGTAGCCTACCAGGCTCCTCTGTCCATGGGATTTTCCAGGCAATAGTACTGGAGTGGATTGCCATTTCCTTCTCCAGGGGATCTTCCCAACCCAGGGCTCAAACCCGGGTCTCCTGCATTGTAGACAGGCGCTTTACTGTCTGAGCCACCAGGGAAGTTCACTTGATCTTAGCCAAAAGGCAGAGAACCTAGAAGACTCTGGTAATTCATTCCAGCTAATTGATATGGACTCACCATCCAGAATGAATGACAAATAATTAAGAAAATGCAAACAATGCCAAAGAAAAATTGGCAAATATATGAATTCATTGAAGCTGAAATCCCCATGACCAATAAGTCATAAGAGTCAATAAATAAACAATGAAATGCACAACCTCTTTAGATATTATCAAGGGAAATAAAACACAATAGAAAATAACTTCATGTGCTTAAGATAGTAGAAAGCAATATCTCTTCTGTTCACTACTCATTGGCCAGAAGTAGTCACATGGTCCCACTTAAATTTAAGTGGGCAGAAATGACTGAAAAGCAGAGATAAGATATATTTGATGAGTGGCACAAATGGTTAGCATTGCTGCTATTAATATCATGCATAACAATTTGGTAATGTCCATTAAAGGTGAAGTTGTGTGTAATCCATGGCTGGGTATCTCCATTTCTAGGAAACAAGTAGAAACTCTTCTGTACATATGCAAGAGGTGATATATATTTTAAAAGTTCTTAGAAGCATTGCTTGCAATAGAGAAAAATGGCTATCAAAGAAATAAAATTATTCTGGCATATCCACACAATCGAGTGTTTTATACTCATTAAAATGAGTGTTCTAGGATCCATTAATCAGCCTGGATAATTCTTAAAACACACAATGAATAGGAGAAAAAATAAACTAGGCATTTAGTGTACACAAAATGATCTATGAGAACTTGAAAATACTGAAAGCAATACTTTATGTTGTTTAAGGATTGCTCTTGATCTCAAAAGCATGAACTCATGGGTAGAAATTATGTTTGATGCCTTCAGGAAAATGAGTCACCTCTGCAGGGCGGTGGGGGGCTGGAAGTTAAATATCATAGTGGAATACAAAGGAAGTATTAACTCCTTCAGGGTCCTCTTAGTGTTAATTTAAAGCAAATGGAGCAAAATATTCAATATGGCTAGTAACCAGTTCCAGTTCAGTCACTCAGTCGTGTCCGACTCTTTGCGACCCCATGGACTGCAGCATACCAGGCCTCTCTGTCCTTAACCAAGGCCCGGAGTTTACTCAAACTCATGTCCATTGAGTCGGTGATGTCATCCAGCCATCTCATCCTCTGTCGTCCCCTTTTCCTCCTGCCCCCAATCCCTCCCAGCATCAGGGTCTTTTCCAATGAGTCAACTCTTCACATGAGGTGGCCAAAGTATTGGAGTTTCAGCTTTAGCATCAGTCCCTCTAATGAACACCCAGGACTGATCTCCTTTAGAATGGACTGGCTGGATCTCCTTGCAGTCCAAGGGACTCTCAAGAGTCTTCTCCAACACCACAGTTCAAAAGCATCAATTCTTCGGTGCTCAGTTTTCTTCACAGTCCAACTCTCACATCCATACATGACCACTGGAAAAACCATAGCCTTGACTAGACGGACCTTTGTTGGCAAAGTAATGTCTCTGCTTTTGAATATGCTATCTAGGTTGGTC
>NW_011495086.1:512942-516916 GCF_000754665.1 Bison bison bison
AAAGCAGAAATAGATGTTTTTCTGGAACACTCTTGCTTTTTCCATGATCCAGTGGATGTTGGCAATTTGATCTCTGGTTCCTCTGCCTTTTCTAAAACCAGCTTGAACATCTGGAAGTTCACGGTTCACGTATTGCTGAAGCCTGGCTTGGAGAATTTTGAGCATTACTTTATTATCATGTGAGATGAGTGCAATTGTGTGGTAGTTTGAGCATTCTTTGGCATTGCCTTTCTTTGGGACTAGAATGAAAACTGACCTTTTCCAGTCCTGTGGCCACTGCTGAGTATGGCTAGTATACATGTGGGCATTTAGAATAATGTTTTTTCATTATTTGCTTGACATTTTTCTAATTAGAAAATAAAATAAGGGGATAGAATGAGTGGTGGGGTAATCTTGAAATGTCTGGCTTCAGAAAGCTCTTTTAAATCATGCATGCATAGCTGAAACCTGTCTTAGATAAATAGACATATTTCACAGTGATAAGATTAAAGTTTTAAGTGACCATAAAGTGAAATAGATGCAAAGGAAGAGGGAGTATCTTCCTGTTTCTTCCAGCTTCTCCAGTCACTCTAGATGGCACTTAATTTGGTTTGACCTTGGCTTGGTCCCACAAAGACCTTCCCTCCAAATTCTTGACATTTCTTATAAAAGAAACATCTGGTTTTGACAAAAGTTATCACAATTTACAATTTTCAATACTTCTGTGTATATTACTTGGGTCTTCCTGAGAATGCAAGCATCCAGAGGTCATCCAGAGGTAAGAATGCCGCATCATACTTATATAAGTGCCTACCATGGTGGATATGACAGTTGGACTATAATGAAAGCTGAGCGCTGAAGAATTGATGCTTTTGAACTGTGGTGTTGGAGAAGACTCATGAGAGTCCCTTGGACTGCAAGGAGATCCAATCAGTCCATCCTAAAGGAAATCAGTCCTGAGTATTCATTGGAAAGACTGATGTTGAAGCTGAAACTCCAATACTTTGGCCACCTGATGTGAAAAGCTGACTCATTTGAAAAGACCCTGATGCTGAGAAAGATTGAAGGCAGGAGAAGGGGACGACAGAGGATGAGATGGTTGGATGGCATCACCGACTCAATGGACATGAGTTTGAGTAAACTCTGGGAGTTGGTAATGGACAGGGAGGCCTGGCGTGCTACAGTCCATGGGGTCACAAAGAGTTGGACACGACTGAATGACTGAATTGAATGGTGTTATTTTAGGAATGAACTCCTTCAGTATACCTTGCAGTATTCAGAGATTTAATGTAATCATCACACTCACTGGTAGAGGGATTATAACCAATTGGGTGTGTGCATACGTGTGTGTGTGTGTGTGTGTGTGTATTTGGGAATTGAGTGGCAAACTGGTGGGGCTGGGGGAAACACAGAAATATTTCCATATAGGCTCATTTGCTCTCAAGTTGCGGATGGTGGAAGCACCTAACAAGTGATTATGTATGTGTGTCTTGCACATTGTAGGTTTATCTACTATAATGCAATATGCATGTTTCTAAAAACCCCTTGAGGGCCTTCCTGGTGGCTCAGTGGTAAAGAATCCATCTGCCAATGCAGGAGATGCAGGTTCAGTTCCTGGGTCAGGAAGATTTCCTAGAGTAGGAAATGGCAACCCATTCCCATATTCTTCCTGGGACATCCTGTGGACCGAAAAACCTGGCGGGCTGCAGTCTGTGGGTTGCAAAAGAGTCAGACATGACTTAGTGACTAAACAACAGTAACAAAACCCCCTCAAGTTCTGCAGAATCATTAGATTAAAATTAAAGGCTCTTATGTCCAAAACAAAGTCAAAAGTAGGCCACTAAAACCACAGACCACATTGTAGTGAAAGTGTGAAAGTGTTAGTTTCTCAGTCACGTCAGACTCTTTACAACCGCATGGACTGTAACCACCAAGCTCCTTTGTCCATGGAATTCTCCAGGCAAGAATACTGGAGTGCATTGACATTTCCTTCTATGGATCGTCCCGATCCAAGGATCCAACCCGCATCTCCTGCATTGCAGGCAGATTCTTTACTGCCTGAACTACCAAGGAAGCCCCAAGAAAAGAGTACTCCTAATAAAAATACTAGTAAAGTTGATCAGATTTTCTAATGAATAAACAAATAGTTAATACATATTGGACTTAAACCTAAGTATGACAGCAGTTTTATAGAAAGGTTGAGATCACAGAGTTATGAAGATAAAGATAGAATGCACAAAGATACCATAACCCTTCCAAGACAAGCTCAGTTGAGTCTAAGAAAAGAACATGAGGTGAATGGGTACTCACATAGAGTATTAGATTTTTCCATGGCTGGCTGCATCAGCTGTGGTAGGACGTTTTGAGTTTAGTTGACATTCTGTGAGAGTACAAAGCAAGTTTACTTTGCTTTATTAATTTTATGTCTTTTGTTATGAAAGTACTTTAAGACTTTTTTATGACTATTTCTTTTTATTTTTTCTTTTCTTAAGCTTGGATGCTTTTAATTTCTTTCCATATCTGAACTTTCTGGAATTTTGTTTATGTATAATATTTAGTGAAGCACAGTGAATGGCTATGTGTGCTTTCACATGGCTACCCACAAGTTACTGCATTCTAACTCTTGCTTTGATAAAATTAAAATAAAAATTTCACATATATTTATATATTTTTTCTAGTAAGTAAGGGACTCATAAATAATACTTATTTTAGATAAAAAACTAGGTGAATGCTATGTTAATCAGTTCAATTCAGTTCAGTAGTTCAGTTGCATCTGACTCTTTGGGACCCCATGGGCTGAAGCACACCAGTTTCTCTGGTTCCTCTGTCCATCCCAAAGTTTGCTTGGAGTTTGCTCAAACTCATGTTCATTGAGTTGGTGATGCCATCCAACCATCTCATCCTCTGTCGTCCCCGTCTCCTCCTGCCTTCAATCATTCCCAGCATCAGGGTCTTTTCCCTCACATCAGGTGGCCAAAGTATTGGAGTTTCAGCTTCAACATCAGTCCTTCCAATGACTATTCAGGACTGATTTCCTTTAGGATGGACTGATTGGATCTCCTTGCAGTCCAAGGGACTCTCAAGAGTCTTCTCCAGCACCACAAGTTCAAAAGCATCAATTCAGCACTCAAAAAAGTACTCAGCTTTCTTTATAGTCCATCTCTCACATCCATATATGACTGCTGGAAAAACCGTAGCTTTGATTAAGTGGACTTTAGTCTGCAAAGTAAAGTCTCTGCTCTTTAGTATGCTCTCTAGGTTGGTCATAGCTTTTCTTCCAAGGAGTAAGCATCTTTTTATTTCATGGCTGCAGTTACCATCTGCAGAGATTTTGGAGCTCAAGAAAATTAAGTCTGTCACTGTTTCCACTGTTTCTCCATCTATCTGCCATGAAGTAATGGGACTGGATGCCATGATCTTTGTTTTCTGAATGCTGAGTTTTAAGCCAACTTTTTTGCTCTCCTCTTTCACTTTCATCAAGAGGCTCTTTTCTTGCTCTTTGATTTCTGCCTAAGGGTGGTGTCATCTGCATATCTGAGGTTATTGATATTTCTCCCGGCAATCTTGATTCCAGCTTGTGCTTCATCCAACCCTGCATTTCACATGATGTACTCTTCATATAAGTTAAATAAGCAGGGTGACAGTATACCGCCTTGATGAACTCCTTTCCCAATTTGCAATCAGTCCATTGTTCCACGTCGGGTACTAAATATTGCTTCTGACCTGCATACAGGTTTCTCAGGAGGCAGGTAATGTGGTCTGTTATTCCCATCTCTTGAAGAATTTTTCAATTTGTTGTGATCCATGCAGTCAAAAGCTTTGGCTTAGTCAATAAAGCAGAAGTAGACAGTTTTTGATTGTTAGTTCCATGAATCAAGGCAAATTGAAAGTGATAAACAGGAGATGGCAAGAGTGAAAGTCGACATTTTAGGAATCAGCGAACTTAAATGGACTGGAATGGGTGAATTTAACTCATATGACCATTATATCTACTA
>NW_011495086.1:517016-517598 GCF_000754665.1 Bison bison bison
GCAAATTTGGCCTTGGAGTACAGAATGAAGCAGGGCAAAGGCTAATAGAGTTCTGCCAAGAGAATGCATTGGTCATAGCAAACACCATCTTTCAACAACACAACTCTACACATGGAAATCATCAGATGGTCAACACTGATATCAGATTGATTATATTCTTTGCAGTCAAAGATGAAGAAGCTCTATAGAGTCAGCAAAAACAAGACTGGGAGCTGACTGTGGCTCAGATCATGATCTCCTTATTTCCAAATTTAGACTTAAGTTGAAGAAAGTAGGGAAAACCACGAGAGCATTCAGGTATGACCTAAATCAAATCCCTAATGATTATACAGTAGAAGTGAAAAATAGATTTAAGGGACTAGATGTGATAGATAGAGTGCCTGATGAACTATGGATGGAAGTTCATGACAATGTACAGGAGACAGGGAGCAAGACCATCCCCAAGAAAAATGCAAAAAAACAAAATGGCTGTCTGAGGAGGGCTTACAAGTAGCTGTGAAAAGAAGAGAAGTGAAAAGCAAAGGAGAAAAGGAAAGATATACCCATTTGAGTGCAGAGTTCCAAAGAATAGCAAGGAGAGAT
>NW_011495086.1:517698-533444 GCF_000754665.1 Bison bison bison
TGCCTGGAAAATCCCATGGAAGGAGAAGCGTAGTAGGCTACAGTCCATGGGGTTGCAAAGAGTCGGACATGACTGAGTGACTTCACTTCACTAAGAGAAGCAGAAGATATTAAGAAGAGGTGGCAAGAATACACAGAAGAACTATACAAAAAAGATCTTCGTGACTCAGATAATGACGATGGTGTGATCACTCACCTAGAACCAGACATCCTGGAATGTGAAGTCAAGTGGGCCTTAGGAAGCATCACTATGAACAAAGATAGTGAAGGTGATGGAATTCCAGTTGAGCTATTTCAAATCCTAAAAGATGATGCTGTGAAAGTGCTGCACTCAATATGCCAGCAACTTTGGAAAACTCAGCAGTGGCCACAGGGCTGGAAAAGGTCAGTTTTCATTCCAATCCCAAAGAAAGGCAATGCCAAAGAATGCTCAAAGTACTGCATGATTGCAGTCATCTCAAATGCTAGCAAAGTAATGCTCAAAAGTCTCCAAGCCAGGCTTCAACAGTAAGTGAACCATGAACTTCCAGATGTTCAAGCTGGTTTTAGAAAAGGCAGAGGAAGCAGAAATCAAATTGCCAACATCTCCTGGATTACCAAAAAAGCAAGAGGGTTCCAGAAAAACATCTATTTCTGCTTTATTGACTATGCCAAAGCCTTTGACTGTGTGGATCACAATAAACTGTGGAAAATTCTGAAAGAGATGAGAATACCAGACCACCTGACCTGCCTCTTGAGAAATCTGCATGCAGGTCAGGAAGCAACAGTTAGAACTGGACATGGAACAACAGACTGGTTCCAAAGAGGAAAAGGAGTTCGTCAAGGCTGTATATTGTCACCCTGCTTATTTAACTTCTATGCAGAGTACATCATGAGAAACGCTGGGCTGGAAGAAGCACAAGCTGGAATCAAGATTGCTGGAAGAAATATCAATAACCTCAGACAGGCAGATGACACCACCCTTATGGCAGAAAGTGAAGAAGAATTAAAGAGCCTGGTGATGAAAGTGAAAGAGAAGAGTGAAAAGTTGGTTTAAAGCTTAACATTCAGAAAACAAAGATCATGGCATCTTGTCCCATCACTTCATGGGAAATAGATGGGGAAACAGTGGAAACAGTGACAGATTTATTTTTTGGGGGGTCCAAAATCTGGAGATGGTGACTGAAGCCATGAAATAAAAAAGATGCTTACTCCTTGGAAGAAAAGCTATGACCAACGTAGATAGCATATTAAAAAGCAGAGACATTACTTTGCCAACAAACGCCTGTCTAGTCAAGGCTATGGTTTTTCCAACAGTCATGTATTGATGTGAGAGTTGGACTATAAAGAAAGCTGAGTTGCAGAAGAATTGATGCTTTTGAAGTGCGGTGTTGGAGAAGACTCTTGAGAGTCCCTTGGATTGCAAGGAGATCCAACCAGTCGATCCAAAATGAAATCTGTCCTGAATGTTCATTGGAAGGACTGATGTTGAAGCTGAAACTCCAGTACTTTGGCCACCTGATGCGAAGAGCTGACTCATTTCAAGAGACCTTGATGCAGGGAAAGATTGAATGTGAGAGAAGTGGATGGCAGAGGATGAGATGGTTGGATGGCTCCACTGACTCAATGGACATGAATTTGAGTAAACTCCGGGAGTTGGTTAAGGACAGGGAGGCCTGGCGTGCTGCAATCCATGGGGTCGTAAAGAGTTGGACATGATTGAGTGACTGAACTGAACTGAACTAAATTTTTTTTTTTAAGTCTTTTGCTTTTTCTATGATCAAACAGGTGTTGGGAATGGATTTTGGCTGTGTTAATAATATATTATAAATTAAAAAAGAAAATTGGATGGTAATGTAGCTTTAATAAGTATATGTATCTATTTAATATTAAATTGTGTTTCTAATTGCCTCCTTAGCAAAAAGGTTATCATTCATGAAGATTCATCAAATGAATTTTACCCAAATATCCTAGACAGACAAGACTAATGGATTTCTAGTAATGTGGTGATTGATGATTAATTTTAGTTATTGAATGTCTTTTCCCAAAATTATACTGTAGAGTCTCATCTTTGGATAATAAAGAGCCATAGCTGTAATAGATTTTCTCTTTATAATTTGGATTGTTCCACCTAATAGCCTGAGATATTCAGCTGATTACAGGTAAATTTACTTTGGGTCAATAGCTTCATTGACTATGTGGGCAGGTACTACCAATGTTGAATTCTATCTTGAATTTAGATAACTCTTAGTCTAACACTGTTCTAAGGTTTTTAAAATATTCTTTAAAAAATATTCCTTAAAACTATAACCAGGTGTTTAAAAACAGAAATGAACACATTTTCAGGCTGAGACTGCTACTCAGCTATCTGTAGCTAACAATAACTCATTTTTAAGTAATATTTTGTATGATCTTCTTTGATAACACAATCATTTAATAAAATTAGCCTTGTGTATTTTGGTTTCAGAGCTTTCATTCCTCATTTTCATTGAACATGTCTTTATGACTAATGTCACTCTAAAGTGAGCTGAACTAAGAAGAATATAATTTTTTGAATTGGTAAAAAAATTTTCAAACTTTAGGATTTTAAGGCTTTTCTATATTTTCCAGTTTCATCATGAAAAACAAATGCCCAAACCCCCTTTGCAATGATATTGACCTATTAAGATGCACAAATTAAAATAATTTCTAAAATTGGGATATGATAATTATCTTGTTAATTGAAGAAAACTACAGTCAAGATAAATGTGGGTTCTGCTAGTCTCTGTTTCTTTTTCAAATTGTTGTTATAAAAATCTTTAAAAATATTTCAATATGGAAAATTAGAAGATTCACAATCAGTTGTTTATTTTGTGATTAGTACCCTTGATTAAAATATCTATTTTCAGTGCTCATGTTAGATTATATTGTTGTCTAAAAAAATTTAAAAATTGCTTTGGATTATGATTAATAGTCAAAGGTTATTTTCAGTACTACAATTATGCTATAATGGCTAAAACTGAATGGATTGTACATACCCAGTGTTGGAAATGGTGTGGAGAAATTGATAGTCTCATACATTGATGTTAGGAATAAAGAATGGCATTGAATACAACAAGTTGGAAGAGTTTGATAGTGGTTTGGTAAATTTATTCATATACCTACTTTATGACCTTTTCTGGCTCAGACGGTAAAGCGTCTGCCTACAATGCAGGAGACCTGAGTTCCATCCCTGGGTTGGGAGGATTCCCTGGAGAAGGAAATGGCAACCCACTACAGTACACTTGCCTGGAAAATCCCATGGATGGAGGAGCCTGGTAGGCTACAGTCCATAGGGTCGCAAAGAGCCACACAAAACTGAGCTACTTCACTTCACTTTCACTTTACTCTACAAGGTAGCAATTTCACTACTGGGTACTTAATCCAAGAAGAATAAAAACTTTGGGTCACAAAAACATGTCCTATAATATTTATATTTGCTTTGTCCTATAATAGCTCAAACTAATATAACCTGCACACTCATCTCAGGTGAATGGCTTCTAATCATGTTACAGTATATGTATACCTGGAGTATTACCCCATAATGAGAAGGAATGAATGATTGATATACACAACAGCATCTATGAATGCCTACAAGCAATAAATGCTGGAGAGGGTGTGGAGAAAGGGAACCCTCTTACACTGTTGGTGGGAATGCAAACTAGTACAGCCACTATGGAGAACAGTGTGGAGATTCCTTAAAAAACTGGAAATAGAACTGCCTTATGACCCAGCAATCCCACCGAGGAAACCAGAATTGAAAGAGACACGTGTACCCCAATGTTCATCACAGCACTGTTTATAATAGCCAGGACATGGAAGCAACCTAGATGTCCATCAGCAGATGAATGGATAAGAAAGGTGTGGTACATATACACAATGGAGTACTACTCAGTCATTAAAAAGAATACATTTGAATCAGTTCTAATGAGGTGGATGAAACTGGAGTCTATTAATCAGAGTGAAGTAAGCCAGAAAGAAAAACACCAATACAGTATACTAACGCATATATATGGAATTTAGAAAGATGGTAACAATAACCGTGTATACGAAACATCAAAAGAGACACTGATGTATCAGATCAGACCAGATCAGATCAGTCGCTCAGTCGTGTCTGACTCTTTGCGACCCCATGAATTGCAGCACGCCAGGCCTCCCTGTTCATCACCAACTCCCGGAGTTCGCTCAGACTCACATCCATTGAGTCAGTGATGCCATCCAGCCATCTCATCCTCTGTCGTCCCCTTCTCCTCTTGCCCCCAATTCCTCCCAGCATCAGAGTCTTTTCCAATGAGTCAACTCTTCACATGAGGCGGCCAAAGTACTGGAGTTTCAGCTTTAGCATCATTCCTTCCAAAGAAATCCCAGGGCTCATCTCCTTCAGAATGGACTGGTTGGATCTCCTTGCAGTCCAAGGGACTCTCAAGAGTCTTCTCCAACACCACAGTTCAAAAGCATCAATTCTTCAGTGCTCAGCCTTCTTCACAGTCCAACTCTCACATCCATACATGACCACAGGAAAAACCATAGCCTTGACTAGATGAACCTTTGTTGGCAAAGTAATGTCTCTGCTTTTGAATATGCTATCTAGGTTGGTCATAACTTTCCTTCCAAGGAGGAAGCGTCTTTTAATTTCATGGCTGCAGTCACCATCTGCAATGATTTTGGAGCCCAGAAAAATAAAGTCTGATGTATAGAACAGTCTTTTGGACTCGTTGGGAGAGGGAGAGGATGGGATGATTTGGGAGAATGGCATTGAAACATGTATAATATCATATATGAAATGAGTCGCCAGTCCAGGTTCGATGCACGATACTGGATGCTTGGGGCTGGTGCACTGGGACAACCCAGAGGGATGGTGTGGGGAGGGAGGAGGGAGGAGGGTTCAGGATGGGGAACATGTGTACATCTGTGGCAGATTCATGTTGATACATGGAAAAACTAATACAATATTGTAAAGTTAAAAATAAAATAAAATATATATATTAAAAAAATAAAAATAGTTAGAAAAAAACAGACATTGCCTTGGGCAAAAGAAGCAGAAATATTGAAAAAAATAGAGAGTGTACTATATATTTCCACTCCTATGAACTTGCAGGATACACAAACTGAAGAATGGTGATATAAATCAGAACTAAACCTGCCTGGAGGAAGTGGGGGAATAAATTGGAAAGGGGCATGAGAAAAATTTATAGGGTAATGGAATTGCTCTGTATCAAGAAACACTATCTGCATGTATGACCACATTTGTCAACATTCAATAAACAGTATAATTAAAACCAATAAATATTATTGTATGTAAATTGAATTTAATAAAAATAATAAAAAAGTGGAAACTGACATCTATTATTATTTAAAATAATTGGCTAGTGTTGAATTTAAAATAACTGCAAATTTATATGGAAAGATCTATTTCACATCAAAAATGTGACCTTGGTGACAATACAATTTACTCTCTAAATTAGGGCATTTGTGAGAGTAAAAGGTATATTATCCATAGTTTTGCTGTGTTAAAATGAGTAAATCAGAACTTTGCTAGGAATCAGGAAGTATGGTTATGACTCATTTACAAAAACTGTGACTTCAAGGTCTAGAGAAAAATTGCTTGTAGAGGTAGACTCACTGCCTGATTATTTATATCTTCGGAAAGTTCAAGGGCAGCTTAGAATTTCCAGGAACTGTCTGTCAGTAGAATGATGGCATTGAGACCTTCTGTATTCACAACTTACCGTTTATATGGTGTGAATCAGACACATTCAGTGATGTCTACAAACCTCATGATTCTGTTACTGAAATAACTGAAGCTGTCTTACTCTGTTCATCTCTCATCCACACTTACATCTGAGCTCACATAATTGTTAGATTAATGCCTGGTTCACACTCCAGACTTTCCCAGAACACACATGGAGCTATTCCTCAAGTTGGAGTGCTAGTCTAAAGAAAGTGATTTATCTCTCAATCAATGATTAGTACATGCTGGTATTTTCCCCAAAGTCAGACTTTAACAGAAATATTTACAGGATGGATTGGGGATGGCAAAAAGTAGAATTATAAAGAAATATGAATTAGAAAGGGATTTCTGGTGAAGGTGATATTCGAACTGAGTTTTTAGGGATACATTTGCATTATATGTATAATGCAATATACATTTCCCAGGTAGTTTAGATGGTAAAGAAAGTGAAGTCACCCAGTCGTGTCCGATTCTTTGCGACCCTGTGGACTGTAGCCTACCAGGCTTCTCCGTCCATGGGATTCTCCAGGCAAGAATACTGGAGTGGGTTGCCATTTCCTTCCCCAGGGGATCTTCCCGACCCAGGGATCAAACATGGGTCTCCCGCATTGGAGGCAGATGCTTTAACCTCTGAGCCACCAGCGAAGCCCAGATGGTAAAGAATCTGCCTACAATGCAGGAGACTTGGGGTCAGTCTCTTGGTTGGGAGGATCCCCTGGAGAAAGGAATGTATGTGAGAGAGTCAATGCCTAGGCAGGTTGATAAGAAGTCCAGGGTCCCCAAGGAGGAGAAAAGGGTCTGGGGCTCTCAAAGAGGAGATAGGGGTCTAGAATTCTCAAGGAGGAGGGAAGGACAAACAGTTTTTTGTTTTTTTTTATCTACATTCCTTAGTAAGGATTATATAACAACAATGTATCCTGCTTGAGGATAGTTTCTCCTTCTTGAAAACCTTCTGACTAATCCTGTTATCTTAAGATGTATATTAGGGGAGTGGGTCTGGTAAGATCTTTTTATTGTTAGTTCTAATCCTGTCATCTTAAAATATAAATTGTTGGAGTGGGTCTAGTAAGATCTTTACAACCTTGAGACATTCTTTTGATTTATTGCAATAACCAATTAAAAAAGTATATAACTCCCTTGCTAACACTAGGAGGGGGGGACTCTCTGTCCCCCTTCTGATGTCTATGTCAGAAGCTTTCTCTGTCCATTTTCTTACTTAAAAAAACTCTGCTACACAAAAGCTCTTGAGTGATCAAGCCTGGTCCCTGGTTCCAAAGCTAAATCTTCTTCAGAGATCACGAATCCGAAAGCTATCAAATTCACCATAAGCTATCAAATGGCTACTAATTTCACTGTTATTGCCTGGAGAATTGCATGGACAGAGGAGAAGCCTGGTAGGCTACAGTCCATGACCTCACAAAGTGGGTCAAGACTGAGCAACTAACACACACACACAGACACACGCATGCATTATATAGGCAGATAAAAGCTTCTACCTATTTCTTTGTAATAATCACAGTAGAACCTTTAGTTGCCATGCTAGCTATCTGACTGCCCCCAGATTATCATGCTGTGAGGTAGCCCAAAGTACCACCTGTAGAAGGACCACGTGGAGAAACTCAAACACTGCAAAAAGTGGTTTCCCTTATACCAGGTAAGTCCCAATGTTCTAGCTGCAGCCTCCCTCTGACTGAAACCTCATATAGGACTTAACGCCAGACCACCTTCTGAATTCCTGGCCCCCAGAAACCATGAAAGATAATAAGGTATTGTTTGAAATCAGTTAGTTTGGGGATGATTTGCTATGTAGCATTGAAGCTCCAATCGTTTGGGCACCTGATGTGATGAGCCGACTCATTGGAAAAGACCTTGATGCCAGGAAAGATTAAAGGCAGGAGGAGAAGAGGATGACAGAAAATGAGATGTTTGAATGGCATCATTGACTCAATGGACATGTTTGAGCAAGCTCTGGGATATGGTGAAGGACTGGGAAGCCTGGCATGCTGCAGTCCACAACATTGCAGAGAGTCAGACACAACTTAGCGACTGAACAAATAGATAACTGGAAAAATATGGTAAAACATAAACCACAGGAAGAGAAATTTGACCTAAGTTTAATATTAATAAGCAATGAAGGACCACAAAAAATTTGGGTAGAAGAATAATAAGATTAATGTGATATTTTAGAACGTTCAGACAAATGGCAGTGTTCAGGATCACCTGAGAACAGGGATGCCTGGAAGTAGAGAAATGATCTCAGAGTGTTCTGAGAACCAAACGAACAGTCTTTGGCAAGGCTGAGAATTTGCTATTTACAGGAACATATCTCTTTTTAAAGGTAGAATTGTTTTAGGAAAGTTGCATATGTTGATTTGGGGAATTTATTCATGTTTTAAAAGTCTTGACCTCTTAATGAACATCCTACTGAGTCATCTTCTGAAAAATGTATTTCCTTCCTTGTAATTCTGTTTTATAAATGTGGGCGCTCATTAATTGGTTCAATAACCTTATTTATTAGTCATTTTGTTCATTATTTTTAAATCTTCATTTAGCACTGCTACTGTGTGGAAACCAAGAGATTTCATTAACGTTACATGATATAAAATTGATGAGCTAACATCAAACTTTTCCCTAAAAACTTACTTAAAGTAGAAAGCTGTACTATAAATTTGAGCAATCAGTGCACTTCACAACATAGGATGCTTTAGTCAAACACCATTTTGCTATTGTTCAGTTGCTATGTCATGTCAGATTCTTGGTGACCCCATGCACTGTAGTCTACCAGGCTCCTCTGTCCGTGGGGAGTTCCAGGCAAGGATACTGGAGAGGGTTGCCATTTCCTTCTCTAGGGGATCTTTCTGGACCAGGGATTAAATCCATTTCTCCTGCATTGGCAGGCAGATTCTTTACTGATGAACACATCAATTACATCAAAGTGGTGAACCTTTGATACATATTATTGCTGATGCTTGATAAAACTCTCTGTGAAGCATGCAATTTTGCAGCACAGGTAACCCATGCATCAGTTTTCCTCCCTCTAATTGATGATTCCTTCTATTTATTACCTTAGAAAGAGAGGGGTTGTCTCATTGCTCATGCCCTCATTGTGTCTGGAATGTGGCTGCTCCCACACAACACGCTTACCCTGTTCTCTGCTCTACCATAAACCATCGCTCACTTCCCTCCTGCTCACCCACTGAAGCTGCTCAACCAACAACTCTTCATCTTGGCTTTTTCCTGTCTTTGGGGGAGCGCTGAGAGGAATACATGGAGTGGGCTATGCTTCTCTTCATTTCCTGGTGTTTTCTTCTTTAGAACTCTATTACCGAAAGCTCTAGAAAGTATCAGGCTCTAGCAAATGGTACCAAGAGAACCAGGAGAGAAATATTTTAAATTGCACATCAAATAATTGATTACTTGCGCCTCAGAAGCTGTATTTTATGTTCAGAGTGTTCTAGAATATCTACCCTGGTCTTTTCTCTGTTTCTGTCTTTGAGAGTGATTCTCTCCTTTTTCTGGGAAAGATGGAAGGCAGGGAGAAGGGGATGGCAGAGGAAGAAATGATTCGATGGCATCACTGACTCAAAGGACGTGAGTTTGAGCAAGCTCCAGGAATTGGTAATGGACAGGGAAGCCTGGCGTGCTACAGTCCATGGAGTCTCAAAGAGTCGGACACCACTGAGTGACTGAACTGAACTGATTTCCTTTTTCTAATCTCCACCATCCAAGGCTTACTCTTCTTTCTGGAAATTCTACTCATGGCCCATACATTAAGTCCAGCCTCTTGCTTTATACTTTTCAAAGTCAAGACGATTTCTGCCAACCCTTAGACGTGGGTCAGAGCTCTCCAAGTTCCCTTCCCCATTTATTCTCCAGTATAAATTGCAGACATTTTATTCTTTGGATTATAGAATCTCCTCTCCCTCCACCCCATTTCTCAAGGTCAAATATTAATTGTCAGAAATTCTATACGCTAGCTCTTAACACCAAGGAACAGAAACATTCTTAAGTGCATTTAAGTTGGAGATGCTACTTCACATTATTTTGCAAGCAGTATTAATTCACACAGCTCAATCTTTTCCTCCATCCTTTCCATATTTTATCCCATCAGGTCTATTTAAGAATTAGAATCGGTCTGGAGGGAAGTTGAATTTTTTTAAATGGCTCTTCTCTTTAGGTACAGAAAATATTTAGGGAAATCTAGAAATTAGCTACATTAAATATATCAAAGAAACACAACTGTTCTTTGTCTGGGGGAAAGGGAAGGATAGATTTAGTTTTCCATAAAATAGAAGAAGTCCTTGAGTAACTTGTAAATATTTTTGCTTAATGCATTTAATAATAAAGCTTAGTGCAGAATTGCTTAGCATCCTATTTTGCTTCATTTATTCATTACAGTAGAAAATATTAAATAACTAAGTGTTTGCTGAGAGCATTTCTGGGTTTCCCAGGTGGTGCTAGTGGTAAAGAACCCACCTGCTAGTGCAAAACACATAAGAGAAGCAAGCTCAATTCCTGGATCACGGAGATCCCCTGGAGGAGTGCATGGCAACCCACTCCAGTATTCTTGCCTGGAGAATCCCATGGATGCAGGGGCCTGGCGGGCTGCAGTTCACAGGGTCGCAAAGAGTCAGCTACTCCTGAAGTGATTGAGCATGCACAAGAGCATTTCTGACTCCCCAAAATGTAGCTGTTGCAAACCCAAAAATGACTGGAATGTTTGAGAAAGAAAAAGAAGGCCAGTATGGCTGGAGTCTAATGGATATTTTCCCAATGCTTTTATGTTAGAAAATGAAGAATGGAGAAGATGGGTATGTCTCATATTCACAATTTTGTATTCTTACTTAGGAAAAAAAAAAAAAGATCAGGAGAGATCTTCATTCTTTTTCTAAGTAAGAATACAAAATTTTGGATATGGAAAGAACCATCACAATATTGTAAAGTACTTATCATCCAATCAAAAATAAGATATTAGAAAAAAATGGAGATTAGAAGGATGTTTTAGATCTTTCTTCTCTTGACCACTAGCTATGTCTAGGACCCTTCCCTTGTCAGAGAGAACTGGAGAGGTAAGAGAACAAGTACAGAGGAGATTTAGAATATTTTGCACCCTTTTAGAAATAAGGAATAAGAGGAAATCTTTTTGGCTTTTTCACCTGGGAATTTGACCTGGTTTTCTGACATGTCACTGTGGTTCACCTTTGAGGTGCTGATGTTGAACGCAGTCCTTCAGCTAATATCTTATTTTCTCCTTTCTGGGGAAGCCAGCCTATAAGGTGTTTAGTGGCTTAGGTGGAACAGCAGGAGGAATTTACTAATAAAAGATTTTGGAAGAAGAAGTAAGAGAGAGAGGCTGGCATGATTTTTAGTGGCAGCATGCAAAGTGTCCCCCTGGAGGGAATGGCCGTCTCCTGCCAATCACAAAGATTCTCCCAGCTGTCAATCACCATGCTGCCTAGACTCCGCCAACTCAAGGAACTTGCATATTCTGTGCTGGAGGCTTTTTTTTTTTTTTTAAGCATCATGAAAGTACATAAAAGTATTGTTAAACTTATGGAAATAAATAACTTACTTGCTTGATGAATTTGCAACCACATAAAGCGTATTCTCCTTCTCAAATTCTTTCAGGTGTTTTAATTACTTTTCATATACTTTATACTTCAGGATGGATATATGTGTGTAGGAGTCTCTGAAGTAAAGTGATCTTTGTACTTTTTAGGAACCTTACATAAAATAAAATAATTGTTAGATTTTCACTGAGGTCATGACTTGACTTTCAGTGACTCAAATCATCACTTACACACACACACACACACACACACACACACAATGTGAGTTTCATGGGAAAACTTTTACAGCTTATAAATATCTTAAATACAGAATATTTCAACTGTAAAATGTATGTAGTTGGAAATATTCAATTCCAAGTTTTTGTTTCAGTGAAACAATCAAATACAGAGACCTATATATAATAGCCAAATTCCAAGTATTTATCATATTTACAGAGAAAAGATAGATGCTAACTTGAGGGGCTATAAAACAGATAGAATTACCAAGTCAGAACATATTGTAGGAGGTAAAATAGAATGAGACACCTCTAAAACTCTTTTTGGGTGGGCTGTTTACTCTGCTCAGAGTGGAGATTCAGGAGATATGACTTTCCTCTGGACAGAAAGGAAGAGTCTACTCTCTTTCCCTCTTTCTCAATCAGCCATTAACATAGAATTGAGCATGACTCTGGCTTCTTTCCTTACTCCCATTCATTTTACTGAAATGTGCATCTGAAGGTGAAGGTTTCCCACTTTGCATCTCCTCAGAGGCTCTCAGACCCTTGGCTCTGTTGTGGTTACTTAACTCACGGTGGTGTCAATATTGGATTCCATCTTTCCATCTATATTTATGTGATTCAAAAATGTATTACCTCTATAATCTAAATAACTCCATAATTAGCAGATGTATAACCATATGTTACATACAGGTAAACCAGATGATGGGAAAAAGCCAAAAACCTAGTATTTGAAAAAATATCAACCAATGTGAAAAAACACCAGCAAGATTAAACTCTTATAATGCACAGAAATCTCATGGAAAAGTCAAGTTGCTTATTTTTCTACAATTTAAATAAAACTGCTAACATATCTTTAATTAAATTTATTTTTATTCTTCTTCTGAGTGAGTTCAGACATTCCAATATGTATCTGTGAACACAGCCTAAGGAGTAAACACAATTTTGTCTGTTGACATAGAGAAAATGAGTCCTTGCTAGTAGCAATCATACCCTCCAATTCAATAACCCTTCTCCTTTCACCTCAAGAACACAGCACAAAAAAGAGACTATCAGCCTATCTTCAATGAATGCTTTGCATTATGTGCAATTAAAAAAAAACAACCCAAAACTATCATCTATCTATCCACCTACCTATCTTTCTTTATTTCTCTATTCACACTTTAAATATGCCTAATGACCCTGCTCCTAAGGCAGAGTTTTATTTTCAAAGCAACTGAAATAAACATATTTCTAGAACATTACTCTCATTTGATGTTAAATGAAGTAGTTAAGGAAGGAAATGTTTTTAACAGGTAATTTGCTTGGTATAGTTCTAATACAAGGCCGTATGTAATTGGAAGCTTAATAAATTACTTGGATTAGTTCTATCCTGCTAGAGAGCACTTCTTCTGTTTGCTATTTCACACTTTTTGAGTTTAAGGTTAGGCAGATGCCTGTTCTTCATATTACGAAAATGTTGAACTAAGTCCAGTATAACTTTTGTTGGAAGATAATTCTCCACGATATTTTCCACAGTTTTTCACATCTTCAGAACAGAAGCACTGACAATCTTTCATATCAGCTATTTCCCAAATATATTTGTGTAGCAAGCAACCCTGGAGAGAGAAATAACTTCCCCTCTGGAGCAAAGGTCAGGTTTCCTTGCAGCTCATGCTATTAAAGATCGAAGTTTTCTAAGCTTGAGATCCCTCAGCTATGATGTAGATCCTTTGCAAGCACAGTATCCACTTGGGCCCCTCTATTTCACCCCATGAAACTTGGAGAGCAAAAGGAACACACACAAGCATGAGGCACCTGCTTCCTGCTGTGCTGTGAAAGTTCTTTGTTTCCGTCCCAGGAGTCTTGGGTCTCTGGTCAGCTTCTGTGAAAATAAAACTGGCTAACTTGTGATTATTCAAGTAGAGTAAAATCTCAGGGCCTTCAGAGGTCTTCCCCGACACACTTCTGATAGGAGAAACTGAACCATGTAGTAAGACATTTTGCCAGGAAAAAAGAAAATTTAAGGGGTCTCTGATAAAGTCTCCTTACTGCCCTTCTTTGTAAGTAAACAGTCAATTCACTTGCTTTTCTTTGTTTTTTTTTTTTTTTTTAAATAGTCAACAAAACTTGGGTTAAGGAAGAACAAGAAAGGTAAAAGAGGAAAATGAAGGTTCAGAAAGGCCTCAGAAGTGGGGGCCAACTCCTGGGTGTACAATGCTAGCCACTAAATATTAATAGATAGAAATCCAAATATGACTCCTCACAGAAAGAGACATGAGGTTTTATTCAATAAATATCTTACCCACATTTTATTATTATCAGCCTTTTTTTTTTTTAATGGAAAGGCAAATATATGCTATATCATCAGTGCATTTGGGGCTTCCCTAGTGGCTCAGATAGTAAACGATCTGCTAGCAAAGCAGGAGACCTGGTTTGATGCCTGGGTTGGGAAAATCCCTTGGAGAAGGAAATGGTAACCCACTCCAGTATACTTACCTGGAGAATTCCATGGAGGGAGCCTGGTGGGCTACAGTCAATGGAGTCACAAAGAGTCAGAAGCCACTAAGTGATTAACACTTTATTTTAGCAGTACATTTGATATGTTTTCCTATAGGCTCAAGAGAAGCTTCCCAGGTTGTGCTAGTGGTAAAAAACGTGTCTGCCAATGCTGGAGACATAAGAGATGTGGGTTCCAATCCCTGGATTGGGAAGTTTTCCTGGAGGAGGGCATGGCAACCCACCCCAGTATTTTGCCTGGAGAATCCCATGGACAGAGGAGACAAGTGGCCTACAGTCCATAAGGTTGCAAAGAGTTGGACACTACTAAGGGGTGTATAGATATAGTTTCTGCTTTCAAGTTTGGATGAATTAGTTCTCAATAATTGATTTCTTCCATCCTTACTTTTGTTCCATTCACCCTGTTTCAATATACTTGGTAGTAAACAGTTAGTTTTAAAGATACCTTGTCATTTTGATGTACCAAAGACAGAAGCTGTTTAAGTTGGAAGTTTTATATGTCAATGTATGACTAAAATGCCACGATCACTCCTGTTTTACATGACAGAAAGTCTCCAAATAACAAAGCTTCATTAGTTAAGTTAATATACATGAAAGAAATTTGCTTTTTAGCCAATATTAGTTTATGTGTCTCAAGTACAGAAACTGACAGTAACCCTTATGATTCATTTTCAATGACGGTTTTGTTTCTAGTGGAAATACTTTGTAAAATGTATTGATGAACTCAAGATCCACTATAAACGGATCACTCAACCCAGAAAGCTCACTGGTCTGTAATTCAAAGAAGCAGAAACTGACAGATGGGCACACAGTTTATCTACTATTTAGAAGGGCAAGGACTAGTTTGATATATTTCCTTCTTAAGCTGCACTGAAAATAAAATTAATTGTACTGTACAAAATCAGAATTGTGTCCTAATGCAGAATAATTTTTAAGTTACATTCTTATCTCAAATTAGATAAAAGGAAAAAATACATGAGTCATATACTCCTTAAAAATTAAAATGACCACAGGGTACCAATGTCCACAATTGTCCTTTTTGAAGGTGTTTGAATATATTTTACTTCTTGGGTGGTTTAAGACTGTTTTTAGTTGTTTGAGAATATTTGAAACTAACACATCATCATGGGTGTCCTGCCATTACTGTGGCATACTGATCACAGTTCAATGGTTTGTATTCCAATTAGGAACTGAGTTTGTTTTTGTTTGTTTAAACTGATCTATTACATTTTTTATTCTGCAATTCTTGAGTAGAGCAGCATCCAATATGACAAATAGAAAGTTGCTCCCAAGAGTTGTAAAATGCATTTGTTTGCTTTTTAGTCTTTCTCCTTCTTGTTTGTAAACCCCAAGAATTTTTTATGGGTCATTTTTAGAGTTCGATCAGAAAAAGAGACCCCAGAGGCTATGTATGTTATAAGGGATTTGACTTTACACAAGTGTGGGGCTAGTTACACCATATATGTGCTGCTGATGTTTCTCTAAGAGATACTGGGCTGAAGTCCACAGGGTTGGTAGTCTGGAAGGGAAAATGCAAACAGTGAGGGACTCATGGATAAAGCTGAACCAGAAATGATGGGGCAAAATGGAATTAGAATGTACTGGCACCTACATTGATCTCTCACTGTTTCCCAGACTCCTGCTTCCCTGGTGGGGTGTCCTGTGGGAGAAGCTCTTGTGCTCAGGGAGTTCAGTGCAACTTGCGGCGGGGGGTGGTGGGGTGGTGGGATGGTGG